>NC_088101.1:65490891-65810558 GCF_036370855.1 Dromaius novaehollandiae
GCGGACAAGTTGAACATAAGCCAGGAATGCATCCATGTGGCAAAGAAGGCCAACAGTATCTTGGACTTCACTAGCGACTGCCAGCAGATTGAGGGAGGTGATCCTCCCCCTCCACTCAGCCCTAGTGAGACCACATCTGGAGTGCTGGGTCCAGTTCTGGGCTCCTTATTACAAGAGAGACATGGAGATACTGGAGCGAGTCCAGTGAAGGGCTACTAAGATGATTAAGGGACTGGAACATGTCACGTATGAGGAAAGGCTGCGAGAGCTGGGCCTGTTCAGCCTGGAGAAGAGAAGACTGAGGGGGGATCTTATCAATGTGTGCAAGTATCTGAAGGGAGGGTGAAGAGAGGATGGGGCCAGACTCTTTTCTGTGGTGCCCAGCGACAGGATGAGAGGCAACAGGCACAAACTGAAACACAGGTAGTTCTGTCTGAACCTGAGGAAAAATTCTTTACTGTGGGGGTGACTGAGCACTGGAACAGGTTGCCCAGAGAGGTTGTGGGGTCTCCATCCTTGGAGATATTCAATATCCAACTGGATATGGTCCTGGGTAACCTGCTCTAGGGGACCCTGCTGGAGCAGGAGGGTTGGACTAGATGATCTCCAGAGATCACTTCCAACAACAATTATTCTGCGAATAAATGTTAGGCTCGTTTTTTTTTCAGATCTGTTTCTTTGTTAATTCAGAAGTTTTCGTATAATATGCTGGGTAGATAGTTGCCAATGGAAACCTAACTCATAATAACCTGGAAAAATCCTAGTACTTCAACTCCCACAGAAGGTTAAAAGCTTTGCTAGAATGCAACACTAATACATCTTGGAGTCACATGCAACTTTCAGGGTCACAGACTGAAACATATTGAAAGTAGAGTGTAGAAAATACTAAGCAGCAACTTGGATAGAGCACTTAAAGCAAAACACTTGTGTTGTACAGTTTAAGCCAGTAATTATCCATGACAATTTTCTAACTTGAAATTGCAGCAGGACCTTAATTTTTTCTTTTGTGGAAAATAAACATTTGTTTATATGTCTAGCATTTGTGCTTTTCTATGAGTTTCTAGCCAGCTGAGAAGTTTCCAAAAATATATATTCATGTGGATTTTGCAAAATCAATTCCTTTGTTAGAAACATATTAAGGATGTGTAAAATTTGGTGTGCTATGAATAGCTCTCTTCCTAAATTATGTGGTAAGAGTTCATGCATGGTTCACTGTCTACTGTCTTATCCAGGGTGTGGTCTTGATTCAGGGTCTTTCATGTCAGAATAATGACCATTCTGGGGTTGCTCTCTTTCTGACTTAATGCAGGGTGCAGGGGGAACAAAGACTGAAGAGTACAACTTTAAAAGTATTCAGGTTATACAAAGAGGATATGGAAATATTTTTAAAATGTTGAAAGTTTTTACAGGATGATCTTTCCATCTTCACTGTGTTCCAGATATTTATTTTTTTCACAATGAGATATAGCACTGGTATCTGGAAGGAGATTTGGGTCAAAAACACTCTCCAACAACCTTGTCAGTACATTTTATTTATTATATCAAGAAACAGAGTGCCTATTCATTTCAGCAGGAACAAAACTGAGTCCATAATATAATACTGATGTGCAGAATTATAGAGAACTAAGTAGTGCACATGCACAACATACATGTTAGGATTTGTACAGTTGTGTTAATTCATTTATTCCCTCAGAACATAATGCCTGTCATTTACGTTCACAGTAAACATCACCATGAGAAATAAAATTACTTTGTCCCTCTAAATCTGTTCCTTTCTTACTTTTATTTATTTCTGAGCTTTTGCACACTTGATGTCACCTCCATATGTATTATCACTGAATATTACCTTTGATTTAATGTTATTCTAGATTCTCTATTTTCCTTTCTTTAGGTATCTTTCTTCAAAATCTCAGAATCAAGTAGCCCGTTAGGTGTTCCAGAAGTAATTAATTAATATGGTGGTGACATTCGCAGGTCAGGCAGTGAGCCTTGTGCATGATCACATTAGGGAGCATTTACTCCCATAAGCAGTGCTATTGATTTCTACTCAGAACTGTGAGTGAGCGGGTAACGGTCTGACCTTGTATGATATTATTACATATAAAAATTATAAATGGGTTTATAAAGAATGGCCCTGTTCTTGTATGCTTACAGGCAAGCGTGTATACGACATATTCACAGAGATAAAGTTATAAAGCCTTATTCTTTTGTACACTCTTTAGAAGAAGGACTGATAAAATTTTTATGTATTTGTTAAACTAGTAAAATAGATCTTGTCTAGATGAAATTTACGTGCTACTATCTTATAAAGAACAGTGGTAACAATGATGGCAATGATGTTGATAACAGAAAGGGTGTTGCTCCAGAGAAGGCTTTGAACAAGATTACTCAGTTGCATTTGCAACTTCACTAACAATTCACTGTGTGTGAAAAGTGTAGATATATTTTGTATACCGCTATTTTTTTCAATTTTTGTAACAGAGAAACTTACTAGCTTTTACTTTTCAAGTGTTCTGAGTCCCCTGAGTGAAAGTGAGCTATAAGTGCAAAATATTATCAATTATTAGAATATTGGTAGAAATGCTGCCTTTGGGTATTCATAAGGTAGGTGATAGAAAACTCCTATATCGTATTATTAGAAGCTGCATATTTCGGAAAGTTACAGTGAACAATTCAGAATCTCGTAAAATAATTCATTCATAATGCTATTTTTGGTTATGGCATTTTGAATCCTAGCTCTGGGAGTCTGAATGTTATTCTGTTCTACTTAAAAGAGTAACTCTGAAATTAGATGCTGGAAAGTTGGAATCAACTTGGGAGAGACTCTGTGGTTAACTCTTCATTGTGAAAAACAACACAACTGAAGAAATACAGTTTTAGGTGGGAAAAGTTGTAGATGTTAATGCTCCCCTAGCAATACTGTGTAGCAGCATTATAAAAGTTAACAGCATCAAGCGATGTGAACAAAAAAACAGGAGAAGGTTTTGGGCACTTTCCTAGACATGAGTGCAGTAGTATCATTATCCCGTTGCGCGGACAGTTACAGATGGAGGGTCTGTAAAAATGGGACCTTGGCATAGGGTGATGCTTGCATGGGGAATCAAATTTCTCAGAGGATGTTTGGTCACTATGCAAATAGAGAAGGAAGTCTCCATTGCGTGGGTCCTTGCAAGAACAACTTCAGCTGGATCAGGTGAGCTCCCCCCCAACCGTTGTTCTGCTGGTGTCTAGCTGACCCATAACCACTCCAGCAAATGCACAAGCTATCCCTACTGATTATCTTCAATAAGAAGAAATCTCAAGAAAGTCTCTGGAAGGGAAAGATTCTCCACTGAGGATGTTATTAACACACTGAAACATACAAATTGGTCTATACACAGCAGGAGCTGCTGGGAGGGAGTCTTCAGGACAGCCCAAAATTCCCACCCAGAGAGTACTTAATTGTGATGATGGCTGTGATTTCAGTCAAATACCTTGTTTTAAGTCCTTCCACTATGTAAAATCAGTCCATTATCTCACCTGTGCACATGACTAGACAGGGAGTTCCTGGACCACCAAGGAATTAACTCAAGTGCACAGCTGCGCGTGCAGGCACAGCTCTGATACGCAGCTACACCACAGTTATAGCTATAGGACAAATTTGAGTTTCGTACTTAGAACTTCAGTTCCATAGCCCTTACCACAGTCCATCGACTCAGAGAGAATGGGACAGAGATACCATCTGTTTCAGTCTGCATTTGTGGAAAACCCTGTTTATCTTGACCACATTATACAGAAACTGTCATGTTCTGTGATCACTCAGGCCCAGACCCTGAAAGGTACTTGGGTGTTTGTCCATTTCTTCCCTAATAACTCACACTTCAAAGTGGGAGAAAAACAATGGAGAAAAGCAGTTAGCTGAGAATGGTTTCCATAAAAAATACTCTCAGAAGGGAGTTGTCTAAAATAAAAAATAGCAAGGTCAAAGCTATGTGTTAAATCCTGACTATTCAGTGTAAGGATAATGCATTTCTCTGTTAAATTCATAGCTTTGAATTTCTTCTGAAGTTGGAAACTGAACTTTTTGTTGCCAGAATTTGAAAGAAAGGAGTGTTTTTTTTTTTAACAAAACACAGGAGAAGTAGAAAGTGTTGCCACCATTTTCTCCCTTCTACTATTTTCCAATATTTCTGTGGACAGCTCTTAATTTTAAAATTCATCCCAAATGTGGATGATTTAATTTCAGATCCTTATTTCCCAGGTTATCCTCAAAAATAATCTTTAATAACAACAAATTGGCAGCTAGTATAAATCTGGCTGAGGACTAAGAATGAGGACTAACATGAGAATATGGTGGTTAGATTTGGGAGATGGACATGTGAGATTTGGGTTCAGTTTTGGTGCCTGCTGCTCACTGAGTATGATTACCAGGCATAAAGTCTACACAGCACTGAACAAACTCTGTTTCTACATAGCAGTATGCAGGGCTGCTAGTTCCCATCCCAGGAAAAATATTACTATGTTACTGCACAGTTTTGCCCCTTATTTCTCAGCTGAGAAAAGCATCATGTTGCTAAAACGCTTTTTATTCCAGAGCTATCTCATTCAGGAGAAATTTATACCACTTCCGATCCTAGCGATAGCCTGCTCGGAGCGAGCTGCGGTATCTCTGCTTAGTGCGCCACTGCATTGTGTATACATTCCTGATGCAAAGCATTTGCAGACTAAATAATTGTTCTGCACTTCAGTTCTCTCTCTGTAAATGGGAGATAACAGCATTCCTTTTGTCTTTCTCATTTAGACATAAGCTCTAAGACTCAGGGACTCTTATTATTATGTTTGTTTGGTGGTTAATTCAGTATTATAGTTTTATTGAAACAAATAATTGTTAGAAATGTATGGAAATATTTAACCAGCTAAAGACAGATATAGAATTTGTATCTGCAATTGAAATTACAGAAAAGTTACAGGATATAACCTGTGTGATACAAATTTAGCCCTTGTGGATCATTCTTCACCTTTATATTGCAATATGTGAAGAAGTCCAATTTTTCCTAGCAAATACTTCGCTTTAGCAAGACTGTTAGGGAAAGATAGGCCCCAAGTGTTTTGGTCTAGGGATATGTACAACTAACCAATAAAGATTATGCTGACATCATCAGAGTTACTTGCCTCCAAACCTCAGGCTATGCTCCAACTGTGGCTTCTGACAAGAGCAGCCAGCTCTCTAACATTTCTTTAACAATTTGCAGATAAACAAATGCTAAGTCAAGCTAATATGATATATTCTTCTGTATTCTGGAAAATATGAACTTAAAGGATTTATAAACTAGAAGCTTTGCTTTTAATAACAAAATGCAGATTTCTGTGCTGGCCTCGAACTGCCATATTTTTCATGCAGTCTTTTCTTTATGTTTTAACTCGCTTGCTTGTAAAAAATGTAGGATTTTATTGGTGTGCTGACCATGCATCCTCTACACTGTATTTTCAGCTCAAGGGGAAATATGTTCACTTGCAAAACTGGAACTTGATTTCACGCTTCTTGGAGAAATTCCACATACTACGATTTATAGCTAACACATACTCAAGTTTAAAGTGAGACAGATAGTGCTATGGATGTGATGAAGACTGAGAATGATCTTAAGTACATGTTTTCCCCTAAAATTAGAAGAAATCATTTTATGGATTATGGATTTTTGCAAAGGATAGTGTGGCAGTGTAAAAAATGAACTAGACTGGGCATTGCTAAATGGCATTAAATCATTAGCGATACATTGATGTTTTGCAAAGATGATATAACAGCCATTAAAACTGTATCTTTTAATTATTTTTATAGCTTCTATGCTAGGAAGACATTGTGACATATCAGAGACATTATGAATCCTATTGAATAAAATGATGTTTTTGAAAAAAAATATTGCCCTCAAACCTTGTTCTCCTTACATGTGCAGTATATTTGAAAAATATCCATACATTCTGATGCTTGCAGGTATTCTGAATTGAAAAGTGAGGCTTTCAGGAGCTTGTGTAAGTAGTTTGCATTTCTCATCATGCAAAGCAAAAACAATAGTGAGACAGTAACTCCTTTTAAGTTTATAGAACAAAACTATGATTTGAAACAAGTCCTCTTGTTATTCCTTTGTTTTTCTGTGATGCTGGAGGGAAGACAGGATAGGTGCCTGAACTGGAAGACCAGTAGTTAAAAGGACAGTTTAAAGAAACCCTCCAAAAGAACTGCAGTTAAAAGATGTCTATTATAAAGAATAAAATATGTTTCTGTTGCAACTCAATATTAGCATGAAATAATGTCAGCAAACAAGGCCACTAATTTGGGGTTCTCTGCTCCTACTTTGACCTGTTTTGTTCTGCTGCTTTCTTTAAGGGAGACTGAAATAATTGTCTGAGATAATTTGGCTAGACACAGAGGGATGTTGGTTTAATTATAACTGAATTCAGTTGTATACTATAAATCATTCTCTTTTTCCCCCAAAGCAGGAAAGAAGTTCCCAGATCACAGCTCATGCAAAACTTAAGTAGAAGGCCTAAGATTACCTTAATAGTGTGTCTACATTACTGACTGATGTAGCACAAAGAGGAAAGGAACAGATTTTTTTGCTGCTCTATGTTACGCTTCTAGGACCATAAGTCTATGTCACATATCTATAGGCAATGAAATCACAGCCAGCTGACTCATCCTAGATGTACACTCCACATCTATAGGTGACACAAAACATTTCTGTCATGTCAACCCAGATTAGCTTGCTGTCCCTTGCAGAATCCCATGCATGCATAGGGAAGAAACTCACAGAGGACCTTCTGGATGCACTGCAAGGGGGCATGCTCAATGGCATCCCAGCAAGTCACTTCAGCTTTCCTTCCACCAGGAGGGATATGGGTAGATTTGAGTGTGGACTGCAAGACTCCAGCTATAGACATGAGTCAAATTCACATTAAAAATAAGGAAATAAACCCCACTAAATTGTTAATGTAGACATGCCCATAATCTCTATGAACATTAATACACCTGTTAAGTCAGATATGAAGGATCTCAGACACCCCAAAATTAAAAGTGAACATACCAGTTTAAGAACATTTATGAGAAAAAAATGGATTTTTGACTTTACCAGGTGAAGCCTGGTTCTACCTTATAATGCTGTAATGACAGTAATAAGTTATCAGGACATGAAAAAGGACTGTCTTGCTGTTCTCAAAGTCTTTTACACTTTCATGGCTCTGTCTAGTTTAGGGCTTTCTTTGCAGTCAAAGATCACTAAGACAAGTGTTTCTTGTCGAATTTGGGGGGGGGAGTGTCTTTTTTTTTTTTTTTTTTTTTTTTTTTTGGCTACTAACTTTTCCTTTGTTAATGTATGGATAAGTCATACCAAGGAAAGGATTGAGCAAGCCACATCATCACAATACAGCAAATGGAGACTTTCTATTCCAGTTTGGATACATACATCATAGCCATTACCACAGCATCTGTTATCTTTTGTTGATGAGACACAGATATAACTGTTTCAATACTTAATAAATTGTCTTCCTTTAACTAATGGACTTCAGTTCCCAGATGAAAGCAGGCTTGCGTTGTACTTACTCTGATTAAAGTATGCTATCATAGATACAATAGCAATGAGTACAATCAGGGTAAAGGAAGTTATTTGCTCCAATCAAGCTGCTAAACACGTAAAAGCCTGGGCAATTGACCACTATGCATATAAAATTCAGCTGTGCAGCTGACATGTCCATAATTTTGTGTCAATTTCTTGAACAGAAATACTAAATGAATACATTTTTATTCATTCTCTTATGACTTAATCATGATTGCAGTCCACTTCTCCTCTGGATATCAGCTCTAGCCAAGAGAAGAGATCTTATGCAGCTGTAAGCCGTGTAACGAAGGCATGAACTAGATCGTACAAACATGTATACTAGGCTGTATTAAGAAAACCATACCCAGTAGGTCAAAGAAAGTGATTACTTCCCTCTACTTGACACTTTTGAACCTGAATATGGACTATCGTATCCAGAGCTGGCTATTCAGTACAAGAAAGACACTGACATACTGGAGTGAACCTTGGAGAAGGCCACCAACTTCATTATAAGGCTGAAGCACATGCTGTACAAGGAGAGGCTGAGAGAACTGGGTTTGTTCAGTCTAACGAGAAGACCAAGGAGGGATCTTATTGATGTCTTCAAATTCCTCATGAAAGTTTATAATAAGATGAAGACACACACTTCTCAGAGGTGCACAGTGATAGGGTGATAGGCAATGGACACAAACTGCAGCAGAGCAAATTCAGAGTAGATATAAGGAAGAACTCTTCAAGATGAAGATGGTCAAATCCCAGAGAAGATTGCCCAGTGAGGCTGTGGAATATTCATCCTTAGGGATATTTCGAACTTGACTAGAAAGGGCCCTGAGCAACCAGAAGTAACTTCAAAGATGGCCCTGCCTTGAGCAATAAGTTGGACTAGATAACCTCTAGGAGTCACTGACAACATAAATTATTCTATGTTTTTATGATACCATAACAGAAAGCAGTTCCAGTACGAACAGGTTAACAGGCTAAATGTGCGATAATTCAAGATGGTTTAGAACATCAACTAGTCTGACAAAATTTGAATACAAGCCCAAAATTCAGGGAGAGAAGGGCTGGAACTTCTTACAGTTTTAATTATATAACCATCAGTATATCTTAACCAAATACTGACTTCTTCATTAATCATGACAATATGCAAAACTATTTGGTCATAGACCATAGACCATCAAGGTCCAGGTACTTTCCACCTAAGCAAAGATGTATTCTTTTAAGAAACATCAGCATTTAGCTTTTCTGGATAGTGAAGGGTATAGCAAAGGCCTATGACATCCATAAATTATAAATGTACCTATCAGAATACTCATAATATTAGCTTGCCTTGAACCTGAATATAAGTGCACTAACACAGTATAACTAACAAGAGTGTATAAGTATTTTGTAATGCTATGATAACATAGCCAAACATGATTTTACATAACTAGGTGAGCAATGTGATCACCAAAGGGACAAAGAAAACTGGGTGTAACTGCATGTAGGAGGCATCGAAGTAATAAAAGTTGCCAGATAGAGGACAAGATAAGTACACAGGACTGAAAACAGATAGGATATCCTCTTGAATACACAAGGAGGAGACTGGCAGGATAAATACGATAAACGGTATCGAAAGCAGGGTTGGATGATGGTAGCATAAAAGCATCAGACAAGCAAGAAAAATCAGAGAAGAAAGAACTCTAGCCCTCTTCAGTTCCCATTTCCCTGGTCAGGAGCTCTCAAACCTGATCACCCGGACCTCGGCGACCAGGAAGGATTGTGCCTTCAAACCTAAATACCCAGCGTCAGCACCATTGTATTGTATACTCAATGCTAATTTAGAAAACAAGTTTTAATGACTAACATTTTTTAATATGATGATGCTTAATATTGTGTAAGAAATGACCATCAGCAAGAAATGTGGCACTAATGAATAAGTTTAATTTTAAAGTTTAAAACTAGACTGATTTGTCAGTCTTCCAAACACTCCATCATGGTGATCTCTAGTGGCCTAACTGATGTACATATACATATAAATATATATATATATATATTCAGTTGCAACAACAGACAGGAAAAGACCCTCTCAACAGTGACTGATACCTAGTTCTTACTACTTTTTCCCCAAACAGGCAATTTCAGATCTTTTTGTTTGTATCTTAAGTACAATTACTTGTCAACTTGATATTTTTCAAGATCTCTTGCTCCTACTGTAGTAAAAGACACTCCGAGGTCAACATCAACATTTCAGAATATGTATTCCCACTGGTGCACACATATGAAAAGGAGAATAAATTATTGATAATTATGACAGAGCAATAACAACTGACACTGCTTAACCTTTATACAAAAAACCAAAGCACTTTGCAAAGCATATGAGTGAGTTACACATCCCTGGGAGAAGAATCAGCTCATGTAACACTGAAAGGCAGCTACTTCTCATTTGAAAAGTAACAACCTTTTTAAAAGTACAGTGAATGTACAAGACATCTGAGGTGAGAAAATAAAAGATCCATTCAGTTCGGACTATATTACCCCTCTGTGAAGCAAATGATTGAAAAGAGCCAAGAAAAATTGTGCAGTGTCTCTTCTTAGATTTTCTGGAGTTAAGATGAGCTTGCAAGAAAATGTGCAAGAGTGAAGTCACATCATTAAAATTAGAGAGCTAACTGGTACTGGTAAATGCTAGGCTATCCCTGAGACATCTAAAGTGCCATATTCAAAATAGAAAATATAACACCAGAACAAAACTAATACAAAAGGATCATAAGGGAGGGAGTGATTTTTGAAATTCTGAAAAAACTATAAAGGATAAAAAAACAATTTGAATATAGCTACTGTGATTAAAAAAAGAACAAAATAAACCCCCCAAAGGAATAATGTCATTCTGCCTGCTGGCAGTCTTGAGTTGAAGGTCAAAACCAATTTTTCTGTTATTGTCCTTTCATGTTCATTTTTTCTCTCTGTTGTCCATAGAATTAGAAAGTCGACAATGTTTCTATTTAATTAGGTGGTAGAATCCTATCTGCAGAGCTGTTCAGCCTCCATGGGACTTAGGCCATCCTGATGCAGCAATGACATAAGTTCATTTCACTCATGACTTCTGAACTATAAATTGCTTAGGACCTCAAAAGCTCTTTAAAGCATTTTTTTCTTATAATAAGACTATAAAGTGAACTAAACATTTGTACAAGACATATCACATGGGAACCTAGACAAAATGTACTTCGCCACGTAGAGCTGTTTTTGACAAGCCAGACAGAGTTTGAAACTGGCACTGTATAGCTTTTGCAGCAGTCTATATGGTATTCATACGGTAAGATCATAAATCTTACAGTATAAACCAATGCACCAATTATTTTCTTGATTCTTGAAATATATTTACATGCTTGTATTTAAATGAGATATAGATTGATGGAATTATCTAATGAACCTTAATAGGGGTGGTTACATCTAGTGAATAGTGGAAGAAATAGCCATTTGAAATATCTTTGTCCTTATTAAAGCAGAGTATATACCTCCAAAATATTCACATAAATTTAAATATGTTAAACTATGCTAAAGGTAAAAGTATTTGTTTTTCAGAAAGATCACAAGAAAAATTGGTTTCTTAGTGTATATAATTGAATAAAATTTTGAGAATAATCGCACACAACAGAATTTGCAGAAATAATGAAGCAAGCTGCATCTGGTATTTGAAATTAACTTTTACATCTCATATGTTTTTATTTTAAGCCTCTGCAGTTAGCCTACAGCATTAGTGGCTGGCTGTCTACTATTTCATTAACAAGTTTTTTTTTCTAGGGGCAAGGAACAATGGGTGGGATAAACAAAGATGTTGAACAGTGTAAAAAAAGCCACTTTCAGAGTGCAAAAATTAAAAGATAACTTAGCTGTAAAATCACACACTTAAAATAATGTATCAGGAAAATGGCACTGCATCTGAAGAAATCCAGGAAATTACTTTTTTGAACATTAATAAGAGGTTAAATTTCATCTGGAAGCATATATTCATATTTGAGTCTTTAAATCCTTTATGAAACAGGATCTGTAATGGAAATGCTAACAGACTGTAGTCTTAACTATTGCAATGAGAGCACTGAATAACCAAAGAAATGCTCTAAAAATGCATTTAAGAAAGGGCAGGCTTGTGGGTTCAGAGATGGTAAGAAAGGACTGTTAAGATCATCTACTCTGATCTCTTGAACTAAATACAATCTAAAATTTCTGTTAAATGTGATAATACACTGTAAGCTTGGATTTCAAATTTGATTAGCTTGGTTAAGGGCAAGGTGCTCAAAGACCCTTAACTTCTGTTTATTTAAATGGATTAATTCAGTTCACAAATAGTTAAAACTTACAATTCCAAATAATATTTTGACTTTTTTTCAAAATGCTGCTTTAAGCTCTCCAAATGGAGATGAAGCATCTTGTTACTCTCAAAATCTTTTATGGGTAAAAAGGGAAACAGATAGATAGAGACAAAAATTTATTGTTAGTATGATTAAAATATTAACAGTATAATCAAAGATTCATTATTAGTCCAGATCTAATTATTACAGAAAAAAGAAAGAAAATCAAAATAAAGAAATAGGTAATACACTTAAAACTGTTATACACACACGCATTTCCTGCTATCTACCTCTTTCTGCTGGTGCTGTGCCCATCCTACCACTGCTCCTCTGGCTCTGAAGGTGAATAGCTTCAGTCTGGTGGTGGCTGAGTACAGTGATGAGGGTTACTCGCCGGGAAGAGTATGATGTTGATTGTATTTTTCTTCTTCACTCGAGAATCTGCTTGGGGTGATTTTTGTATGTTTGCTAACATGCTTTTATACCTTGCTTTTTGTTCATTGGTCTGTAAATCATATCACATCTGATTTTAGCATGTAAGCACTTTCTACATGTGATAAATACCACATCTTTGTGGTGAGTTGTTTATAGGTGTGGGGTCTCCAGTGCCAGCCCGTGCCCATGCTCTTCTCATCCCAGTCCTGTGCTCTTCTACGCTGCATCCTGTCTCTACTTCTCAAGGCCTCTGCTATCACAACCAAGCCGACGTTTCTCTGTACTACATCATCATGTTAGAGTTGCAAAAGTCCCATTCTGCACAGAGTAATGCTTCTTACTACTATGATTTAGAGCTGTGGCTGTACCATACAAACATAAGCAAAAGTCAAATTAACCATAGCCACCTGGTGATTGCAAAATTTGCTATCAGAGCTCAGCTAAGCTCCAGGGAGATCAAGGCAAGCTCAGACAGAGGAAGGCTGTCAAGCGTCAGTCCTGAGCTCTAGCAAACTCAGTATAAAGGAGGTGGCCTTTACTAGGAATATCAATACTATATTACTGGGCTACAGGGTTATATGATATATAGCCAAATAAGCACAGTTTAGTATTGGTGTTAGGTAGACTTGTCCTATATAAGTTTAAATTCAAGAGGAATTCCTTCTTTATTGTATTTAATTGTGTATAAACTTGCTCTTTCGAAGTGTCTGGACCTTCTGTTGGCGTGTATGGCCTAAGGGATGAAGCTAAACTGGGCCGCCAGGAGAAAAACAAATCAAATGCTGTTAACTTTTCACCACACCAAGAAACAGACAGTACTAGTACTCTTTTTCAGGATCCCAGTATAGCACTCACCACAAAGCAGTTGAAGTTCACCAGTTAAGTAGATTTTAAATTTTAAATTAAGTTTAAATATGCAGTTAAACAAGTGGTAAAGCCCAGAGGGCCTAGCACTCTGTGAGATAGATCCCTAAAATATCTGTGAGAGTTTTTCTGACTCGCACTGAAGTCCTCAAACATGGCTTCATGAAGTTCAGGCAAGTATTAACAGCTGACAGTATTTCTACCGCACTAAATGCACATTGCTTCATTCTTCCTAATTTTGCTGTCACACATTCACCACAACGGACAAGACTAGGATAGGACACAGCGTGAGGAAATGTACTAGAACGTACCCCAGCCTAATTCAGCAGATACTGCAAAGAAACCCGTTCTTTCTCAACTGATATCCACTACAACGCTGTAACAGTAAACACGTGACAATTGCAGGGGAAGAAAAAACAACCTAATTGGCAGATGCCCCACCAACAAGGGGACACTGCTTCTCAGGCAAGTGCAATTTTACATTGTTTATCACATCAGTAATCACCTTTGAGATGTAGGAGCGATGGTGATAAAAACAGACCAAAAAACCCCAGCACCCTAAAGATGTGCTAAGAATCCCTTTCTCTGTTCTTTTTTGTTTTCTAAATGCATCTCTTAGGAAAAGGAAATCTATTCTAGCATACAAGTAATAGTTAGGAAAAAGAAAACCTCAGCAAACAGTATAGTTCTAAAAGTCAAGCCACTTATCCTGTTCTAATGAGAAAAATCCGTCTAATGAACTATTTAATTGAGTTTAACAAGACTGTTTATAGTTAATCCTAAATGCACTAAGAGGAAACCTAAGGCCTACATTCAATGTTAGTTTTACTCCCTTTGGATGTTGCTCATAATTACAGTTTGCTCTTTAATTATTCTTCCTCATGTATTCAATTTATGATTAAGACCAACAGCTTGCCCTGGAGGCTGAAAGTGCTGAGGTGGACACTGGTGAATCAGCAGAGAGCAACTCCTTCAGCAATGTGCATCCGCTCAGAAGCAGCCAAAAAGCAGCTTTTCAATCCAGACATGAAATTCAGAGCTCGAGACAGGGGAATACTACTCCAGCAGAAGAGCAACCTCTGGTAACTCTCTGGGGAAGGACATTAAAGAATCAAATCTCCAACAAACATGAATGTATTTTTATTGAAGCAAATTATGTTGTGTTGGTGATTAGAAGTACAGCTTTGGCCTTCTATTGCATTAACTGCCCATTCACACGATCTCCAACTTTTGAAGCTTCCATTTGCTATTTTGTTTTTTCCCCTACTAAGATACATTATCCAATATCACATATCTGGATGGTCTTTCTCTATAGCTTTTATGTAAAGTAAATAAAAAAGAAATTTTGACGAAAATGTGCTGAGGAAACAAAAATGAGTATTTTATTAACTCTTTCTATCACTTGTGAGGCAGAATATGAAAGGGCTACATGTGTGGAAGTTTCTGTAGTGCAGAATAGCATACTTCTGCAGCCTATTTTTGCAGTATAAAATAACATTGCAATTGCAATTCATAGGAGTGTTTTTGTAGTAATAGGATTTTTACCGTAAGCTATGTGCTAGTATTTTAAGTGGAAAGATTAAAAATACATAATACAGAAGGAATAGAAAGCTTAATTTTATTTAACAAATAATATTCTTGCTTAACCTTTCAATATCTAAAGTCAGATGTTCTTGTACAAAACTCATTTCCATTAATGATATATAGCCATTATGGCACCACGAGATTATCTAATAGTTTGAGGGCTTTAAACAGATGATTCTATTGCCATAGCAGCTTAGATCACAGATTAAGTCAACACTGTTGTCTAATATTACAGTGATGATCTTAATAAGGCTAGAACAGTCTATGATAGCACAAAATAATTTTGTTATGCAATGCCACAAGAAAGATCAAGATCCATGTTTAGTTTCTAGATTGTTGACCATCCAGCATAGAAAGCTTTAAGTTAAACAAATAGATAGTTCTTAATCTATTGTCTCTGGCGGCCTTCTGACAACAAATGATCATCAAACATAGAATTAAAATGATCTTATAAATGTCTTTTTCCTTACTGAGATAAATGTGGGTCTGAAAAACAAAAAGGCAACTATTGCAAGTGCATGTTAAAATATGAGCGACAAAGCCAACCTTAAAATGTGCTGAGTTTTACCTGTCATGATCCTCTAGCCTTTAAATTTACTCATGATTTATGTGCAAAATATCAAACTCTTCAGCAGAGTTAAGACTCTAAATTGCCAAGGACACAGCACGAATGGTAGCTTTCCTCCCTGACATGGAAGTTTGGTGGGAAAAATTCTTCTATTCCTGGGCAGCATTGCCTTTGATTTTGAAAAAACTGATCACACTAGCTTTCTGGGTTTTGTGCAAACAATTCTTAATGGCCTTTTTGGGAGAGCATATGGACTAACAGTTCTAGGCGTACTAAAGCTAGAAAGGTGCTAGTAAATCCACACAAAACACTGAGTAGTATAGGACCATAAAGATGGGCAGTACAAAACTAGCTGGGCCTTGAAAGCGATGTAGCCTAGAGAAAATTTTATATTTGCCTGCTCACCCTAAAATAAGTAAATTATGAAATGCAGTGGATAGGTACGAAATCTAATTCCTTATGGAAAGCTATGAGAAAACACCTTTGTCCGTTGGAATTTACAAGTTAAATTTCACCCACAGGTAGCTGCATGCAATCTAGACAGAACAATTTTTTCTTTTATATTGTGACATGACACCAACACAATCTTTGGGGCAAAATTCTGCAGACCCTAAGGTCTCACCCTCCTCGTTATGTTCTCTCCCCATTAACCTAGTCATTATTCCTGTGTAGCTCAGCTCACTATCTGAAAAATGGGGGTAGCATCTCTTTATTTCAGAAGATTGTCATCATGATGTATTCAATATATAGTGTGATTTCACATATAATGGTAATAGGAATAACTTAAATAGGAATAAGATAAAATTTTTGACAAAAAGTTGTTATTTTCTCCTTTTAATCATTTCTGGGACAGGATTCTAAAGCTACTTGTAATATTGGATATCCTCCTGTACACACACCAGTACTGGAGTTTTTACCTTTTTCATACATTTATAATGTGGCCTTATAATATCAGCCACTTTTTTTTCTTCTGAACTTTTATCAGTCCATGTTTCTTAGCTTTGGATTCAAAAGTTTGATTAAATTATCAAAAGTAAAATTTTGAACTGAGCTGCATGAATGAGTTTTCTGATTCTTATCAGAAGGCCTCTATTGACACTAATGGGACATCTATAAACAGCCTCATGGCAGTGAAATGTAGTTACTTCAGAAGAATAAAAGGAAAGAGTAAAAGAGAAATCAATCTGCAAAAATCAGAAGCAGGATTAGTAAACAGAAAAGGTGGACAAAAAGCTTTTCCAAAGTTAGATTAAACCTCCTAAAAATATATACAGAATTGATTTTTTTTTTTTTTAATGGATAATTCACTCACCCCATGAAGCAGATTCAGATTCCTCTTGCTCTGCTTTGTCTGCCAGTTCTGTAAGTGGTGCATATTTATGTGATTTCTTGCCTGGTTGGAAGAGGGAACTAATAGTTTTTCATGATATGCAATGTTAGCCTATATTTACCTGCTCTCTATTTACAAGAAAAATTATGTGGCCTTTTATAGAGTACTAAGTGTAGCTTTATTCACATAACTTAATCTAGGTCCATGTAATCTGTTATTTCATAGCGAAATAAGTGAAGAGATTTTTTTAAAAGATTTTATGTAACTAACCTTTCACTTCAAGTGTATCTCCAACAAAGGCTATATACTCTCAGGCCAGTTCAATATCTCCTTTATTCTTCTTCATGCTTCCAGAAACAAGGATGTGCACATAGAAGTACAAGCGTGGTTTTTGAAGTTAGATCAGATATTGATGTAATTGATGGAAAACTTAATGCCTAGATAAGAATACTTTACTTCTGCATAAATAATAATGTGAAGACTTATAGACATGGGTAATATATGTTCAATGATGCTGAACTGGCGCTTTACGTGGATGACAAGTAAGTCACATTTTTATACTGTGTAATAACAACTAAGAATCTAAAATATTATGTCCTACCTGGGTTCTCAAATTAATACACTGCGAGCACTTCTCTGCTGAGTGGCAACCAACACCGTGTAGCACAGGAACCAGCCACACTGAGTGAGGATACTGAAAGCAAGGACAGGGAGACAGCAGTGAGCACAGTATTACACCCAGCAGTCCTGCACTGCCAGGAAGGCCTCCAGGAACCAGTCAAGCATTTGCAATGGAGCAGTCCTTTGGCTACATGACATCTGAACCACAAGTAAACAGCTCAAAAACATCAGAGAATCTGCTTCTTGAAGCGGGGGAAGGGATGATTCTGTCTTTATAAAACTACTAATATGCACATGTTTTTGAAGGAATCTGTTTAAGTCCCAGGATGTACAAATCAAATGTAGTAATGTTTCTTTAATAAAGGGAAGGTAGCAGAAGCTAGTGTAGAAACAACGAGCTGCCCAAAGGTATATTTTAATATCTTCTTATACATATTTAACAAATCCCATAATTTAAGGAAAGTAAGAAATTTCATTTCAAGGAAACGTAGTGCCATATTCAAGAAGTATCATTTTGCTTTGAATTTATCTGGAAAACAATGTATATTTTTTGTGGAACTAGCACAGTAGAAATAGGTGATTCTGAGGATCTCTTATCTGATTCTCTGATCATTGTTTTCTATGTATTTCATTATCTCCAAAGGATTTATCTTCTATAAACTTTCCTCTTGAGATCAGATAAACTTTCAACATTAGTAACAACCTGTTGCCAAGAGTTCCCCAGGTTAACTACACGGCACGTGTAGTAAACCTTTCTGGTTTGCTCTGAATTTATTACCTTGAATTTCAGTTGCTGCCTCCAACTGTCTTATCAGAAGGGCACATCACGGTACGTCCCAGGAGCCTGGCGTTCCCCTTTCCATGACGGGCACCTGCCCCACAGTGGAAATTGCACAGCAACCTGTCCGGCCTGCCCGCTTCATTCATTTCCTTGCAAATCCGGGTGGGAGGATACGATATCACTCAATGAGGCAGACACTTACGGAGGCAGATTTTCTTCAGGGAAAACTGAAGAGATGTATACATCTTTGGATGTCACTAGTTTTCCATTAATATGGCATTAATGTAATAAGTGAAGCTTAAGCTTTGATTGTGGTTGCTTGTAATGAAGAAAGTGTTGCTGTCTGTAAGCATATTTGAATAATGCATTTTATGAATAAAAACCATCTTTTTTATCTGTGGATTATCTAATGTAACAAAGACTACAAAAGGAAATAGTTCATTCACCATTTCCTGTTGCTTTAAAAACAAGACTAATTTTGGGGGGGAAGATGTGTTTTATTGAAACAAGTTCCTGGCTTAAAGCTAGTTGAAAGGCTATGAGCTGTTATAGACAGACTATAACAGTAGATGATGGTGTCTTCTGGCTCAAGCATTGAATGATATATGAGTTCATATTTTGCTTAAGCGTGAAAATTTCAAGGATTTCAAATATATTTTTATTTTATTCCATGGTAGTTTTTACAAGAAATATTTTAAAATAGTTGCTAATAAAAAATTGCTTTTTCCAGCTAAATTTTCGTGCACTGAATAGTATTCACACTAAGTGCAAGCATTGAACTATACATCCAGTGGAAAGAGGTAGACTGCTAATATAAATGCTCTGAATCACACTCCCAATAAGGTTCATTTGCGTTTGTTTGGGTTTTTTTTAAGTGACTATACTGGGAGCCTCACTCGCTAGTTTTATCATCAAAATTTGATAAACCAAGCTGGACAAATGGCTTGTGTCTCAGTTCTCCATACAGAAAAATAAATACTATCATAGTCTTTCTCCTCCTTCCATTCCCCTTGTTGTTTATACATTAAATTTTAATTCAAAACAAACATCTGAGTTGAAATGTGCAGCTGGTAGATAGATGATAGATAGACAGAAGGAAAGAAAGAAGTATTCCTCCATATAAATTGCGTACGGCCCTCTGCAGCATAACTACTTACACTAGACACAGAACTCTGAATAGTGATTTTTCTGCACACTGAAGGACAGCATTGGCATTATGAAATTCTTTGTGTCACCATTCCCAGGACACAGGGAAGCTTGAGGCTGGAATTACTGCATGCCATGAAGCTGGTTAAGTCTCCTCTTTAGGATGAGATCAGGTGTAAGTAATCTTTTTATACACAGGAACCCTCTCCCTTTCTGTCGCTAAATAGTTGAGCTCTAAGAACTGTCCTTCTGCTAGAACTGGATAAGAAACAGCATGTATTGGATCACAAATAAAATAATCATGCTTTTAAGCTAGTTACCTATTGAATATATATAAGTGGAATGCAAAGTAAAATCCTTTTTTTTCCTTCATCGTATAAAATTTCTCCCATCTTTAGGATTTGTGTGTGAATTCAGTAGCTTATTACTTCCTTTAGTATTCTTTCCAAATGAAACGTCTGTCACTGCTGAAACCGAACCCTCAAACAAAGTGCTGACATTAAACCGCAGGAGCCAATTCTCACAGAGAGCTGCTTAAGTATTCCAGAGGAGCATTTTTGTATCAGCCCGGCCTTAGAGGGTGTTTGTGATTTGTACAGTTTTAACTGCAAGAAAAAAAACATGTAGCTGATAGCACGAATGAATGCAGAAAGCAATCTGAAAAGATTTTAAGAATAAACTTGTTACGCTGCTTCTATCTGTTTGTTTCTCACTGTTGACACCAGAACTATGATTCCGGCCCCTCACTACTCTTTAAGGGGAGAAGTGCGCTTTCTGCAGCCTGCCCTCGGCTCCTAGTTAAAGGGAACCATAGGAAATTGCTCTCAAGATAAGGATACTTTTCAGGGGGAATAGCTATGAAATGCAGCTTTTCATAACGTGCTGTGAAATTTTAGCTCAGCTGTGGCTCCCTTTTGTCCTATATTTGTCAATACCAAATACAAACAGTAAATCAATTGCTTTTCTCTACTAATGAGCTAATCTATTTTTACAGTACTCAGTAACTTTTTATCTTTTTTTCTTTACGTTGTTATCTTGGAGGGAAGATGGACGTGAAAGTCTTTTAGCCTTCCTCTAAACATCTCCAAGGCTACTGAAAGGTAGCAAGTCACGAAACCTCAATTTGTAACACACGAAGTAAAAGCAGGGAAAACTCTGTGTCTTCAGCATTACAGCTCAACCCTGATTTAGAAGGACTGATTCTAAGACTTAAGAAAATGGCGTTTGCTGCAGTCATCTGCTCTTTTGTCCGGTTAAGGTAACGATAATCTGTGTGAATTCATACAGCAGGCTTTTGAACGGAGCGAAGGTGTGAGGCAGATAATTACACTCGCTAGGACCCTGAACGTGATTCATGATTTTTTGTGCGAGATCCAAAAACTATAAGATAGCCATATTGGCTCATATACATCTATAAATATTCATCTGTTAGTATGTCATTTTAAGGATGAAGTTTAGGTCTGAGAGGTGATAGCAATCTTAAGTGTATATAGTAAAATCTTCAGTGAATAGAGTAAAAAATATATATGGTGAAGATACATGTAGTAAATATATATATGGGAAATGAGAAAAGGCTGCAAAATTAAAGAATCCTTTCTGCACTTACATCTTCATTATTGCTTTCTGCTAATGTTTATTATTTTCAAAAAGCACGAACACTTTTTTGATATTAAGAAAATGAATGTTGTCTCTCAAAAGCAGACACTTAAAAATCTCAAGTAATACGTAAGACATTTGATACCTTACCTTAAATGATGACAATGAGGAAAAAGAAAGGAGTTTATAATAAATATTTTAATATATTCCTTAAAATGTTTTTTTTAATTACCAATATTGCTAGGGACTTTTATTTTTAAGTGTTTGAGGCATTGGATAGCCAAAAAAAAGTTCAGGTTAAATAAAAAAGTGTAGGGTAAATAAAAGTTCAAAATGAGAGGCCTTTCTGCTTAGAATATTCTATCCTGTCCCTGGAAAATATGGAAAGCAAGAGAATTTATCACACCTATCTGTCTGTCTATCTGTCCAAATGCTGGAGTAATGGAATTTTATTTAACTGACTGTTTCTCATTCATCTTTTCTACACAGAATAAAAATATGCAGGTTTTTGAAGAGAAAAGAAGTATAGCTTTGGCTGAAGGGGATATAGGCATCTGTCTTTTCAGCCAGAATAAAACCAGTGTGTGTGATCATCTGTGTTCTGAAACAGAACAGAAGAAAAGATCAGAAGAGATTTGAAAGACTTTAGCTTATTTTTTTCCAGCTTTTTCCATTACAGTTATGCAGCCTGCCAAAATTTTCTATTTGTTGTAAATTTATTTTAAATAGAATTTTTTACACAGTCAAGTTTATTATACAGTTATATAGTCAAGGCCAATTTTGTCATTCTTTTTTTCCTAAGTGACTCAGCTTTTCCTCTCTCTTTTTTATCTAATAGTAAAAAAGTTCAAATGCTGGAATTAAACTACATGTTAAACAGATAAGATAGGATGACAAGAGAAAAATGTGCATTTTAAATTTTACTTCTTTGCAACCTAAGAAATTAAGAGTTCATTTAAATTTGAAAAGAAGTCAGTAATAGAAAAGATGTCTGCTCTTTTTTCTTTTAATAAACCTGAAAACATTTGAAAATGAACAGTGTGAACAGAAAATAAAAATGGAAAATTGGAAGGCAAAGTTCACACCTCAGAAAAATCTAATAAAAAATGCAGAGGTTAATAGAATCTCAGCAGGGCTGGGTTGACAATATGGAGACCTGGATGTGCTGTAATAGTGTTCCAGTAATTGGCATCATGAAGCGCACAAAAGTTTTAATATGGACGATTCCATTTGTAAATTGAATATTTTCTTTTCAGCACAAGAGGCTTCTGAAATTCTGAAATACTCAAAGTGCTTAGAGTATAGAGAGCATATTTAAATTATAAATGATTCCTAAACAAATAATGATAGAGATTTTAAGGCCTTGATTTCTAATTTTCTTCTCTACTGTAGCCTTTTGGGAAGATTTATGCAGTGGTCAAGTATTTCTTTTCTGTGAAGAATCAGCTTATTGGCTTCAGTAGTGCAGCTCTTTCTCACATCCAGCATAAGAATTTTGTGGCTGCAGTTACAATGGTACTATAAGAGTTGTTCGCTCAAGTGATACATGGCACTTCTGGAAACCAGCTCCTTCTGTTTGGGGACAGGAAGGTAAATTTTATAGTAGGACTATGTAATTTTTTTCTGATATTTTTCTGTTTGGTGATTGAATAGAAAAAATAGGCCAGGAGGGACTTTTTTTAAAAAAATTTTACTTTTAAAAAAATCTTTAAGATTTTTATTATTTTATTTCTTTGCTTTAAAGATTTTCAAAGAAAAAATCATTTAAAAATCACATCTGAAGATTTCTATGGTATTTTTTCTTCAGTAAAAGTTTCAATGTGGTAGATTCAAAGATATTTTATTCCTCCCATTTAGGCAAATTTGGTTTTTTTCCAACAAATAAACACGTCTGCTTTATTTTCATTTTACCCTAACCCACACTAAGAATTTCAGAAACACTGATGAAGGTTAGGATCTCACTGAGTGAAGGTTAAGAGAGTGGTATAAACTATGTCTTCCTTATGGAGTAAGGCTGGCTAATTTTGCTAGGAAAAAAAATCTTAAAATATGTTAAAATAAGATCATCCTCTGTCTCAGCAACAAAGTGAAAAGAAAGCTAGCATCTTAAAGTTTTCTTTTGGAAAAATACTTTTTTTAACAAAAAACAATTCATTTTTCAATATCTTGAATTTCATACTGAAAAAGAAGAGAAGCTTAATAGAGGGAAATGAAAAGTTGATAATTCAGGTGGTTTTACCAATCACTCAGAAGCGCAGGCTTTCCTGGAAGAAAGGAGGATGCAAGACTGCCTACATTGAGATAATTTTATAGAAAGAACTAATTTAAATTATTTAGTTCCATTTGAAAAGGGTGTTTCTACTTGCTTGGAGAAATTAGGAAATTAGATCATGCATCTTGAATTTTTGAATTATAAGTGAGATATGCATCAGATAGATAGAAAAACAATGGGCTATATTACATAATTATGTGATAATATTATTTTAAAACATTGAAGATACAATTAAAGATTGAGAATTTTTAAGTCTTAGGATATGCAAAGAGATTATCATTAATTTTTATCTATTAAATAAAAATACTTTGTTTACCTGAAATAAGATTGTTTGGGGAAAATTATTGCAGTTTGGAGGTGGTGGTGGGGATTTCAGACATTTAAAAATATAGACATTGCAAGTACATACTATAAAGATTGCAGCAATACATTCCAATAACAGAACAGTTTAAAGAGGAAAAGCTAGACACTATCAGTGATAGGAATGTTACTATTTATTAAAGTGCCTTCCTCCAAATGATGTAACTCTCTGCAGCTTTACAGTGGAACTACTGAAAACTGTGAGTGCCTTTCAGCTCAGGCTGGAAACTGTGCACGCTCATTTGCTTTGGCAGGAGCCCCAGGCAGTCTGCGGGACCCGCGGGAGAGGGGAGGAGGACCGGGGGCGCAGGGCAGGGTGCCCCTGCTTGGCCACCCCAGGCAGCCAGCACGTGCTCTCAGATACCGAGACAGCACGAGGGCAGTTAATGCTAGTTAACTACTTAGCTGGCTAGACTAGTTACTTCTAATACAAGTGCTCAAGAATGTCTTCTTTAACAAAAAGCTTTTATGGAGATGGGTGGTAAAGCTAATAGTACATAAACCAAACTGGAAAACTGGAAATAAACATGAATCTAGATTCTAAGTGCTTATGCTCATTGTGTAGCATGCAGTCTGCTTCATCTGGCCATGAACTCCAAAGCCACAGATGGACTGTTTTGTATTTGATGTAGGGAATAAAAGTAAAACCCAAACCACCTGCAAGTTAATGTAAAGTGTATAAAAGTGGCAGAAACTGTGCAGTAGAGAACTGGGAGAAGAATATTGTTTAATGATCTCTGGAGTTATGAAATGATTCTAAATTTGACAAAGGGAAGAGGGTGGTGGACAAGGAATTCATTAGCTACAGCAATCCTCTGCTCCCCAGAAGAAAACATATGGAGTGAAACATAAGATTTTGAAAGGGTCAAAAAAGATTTTGTGTCAGGAGTTGAAGGGCCTCATCAATAACGTAAGATTTGCCAAGATAGGTCAAACCAAATTTATAGCATTATTCTAGAGAATCAGAGAAGATCTGAGAAGAAAGAAAAAAATCATACCATTCCATATGTCTTTTTTGATTCCAGTTACAACTGAATGTCATAAAGTAAGACAAAGGATCGTGAAGTTTTAACTAAATATTAAACATGCTTGTAATATTTCAAATCACATAATGATCGTTCTCAGCTTCTCACATTATTGCCTTGACTCTTTCCAGAAATTTGTAAGTGAAAACTAATTTTAGGGTTTGCTGACATCATAAGATAACTATGTTGATTAAGAATGCACTAATTGCTCTGTAATAACTGATTGAGTATACTCTTTTATTTAAGAGCAGAAGATATACTGTCAAAGCAGTCAATTTTTTTTGATAAAATGCAATCCACAAATGTACTGCAGTCCGTCATTATCAATATGACTAAATAATAGTCAGTTTAATAAGTTGTGCCATCTAAACTGTCATATTTATATTTAACTGAAAAGTTTACAATGTAATTGAGCTGCATATAAAATGCTCATTATGAATCATGTATTTTAGAACAGCAATGAAAATCAGGGAGTCTTTTTTTTTCTTTTTCTCCTCTTCCCTTTTCTTATTAGCATGTATATATAATCACTTTACTATCAGGATTGGTTTCCACTGTTTTTATTTTAATCAGCTAAAAAATGTTAGAAATATTTTTTCCAGTTTTGGCAACTACCGGGCGATTTCAGTATTTTGCCATTCCACAAAGAGACGAAACCAAATCCTCACAAATTTGTTGTTGTTGTTGCTTATTGTCTATCTGAAAGCATAAAGACAGATTTTTTTTGTTAATGCTTTAAAAGCCAGTGTCCTGACAAGTGGACATTTGTTGATAGAATCCAGTTATATTTCTCTTCTTTGAATAGGTAGGACTTTCTCATGGGAGTGACAATTCCTCTTTGGAGTTCATACATGATATTCATTCATTTTATGGAGGTATATATAGAATACAGAGATTAATATACTTTTTCTAGGCAAATAAACCAGGCAGAGTTTTCATTTCAAATCTCAGCAATTCTTTAATTAGTTTTAAATGCAATATAAACAATACGGAAAAAGTGGGGAAATTGATTACTCAATCTCGATAACAGTAAGTGTGATGCATAGAAAGAAGAGAACCATTGAAGGCAATCAGATTCCAAAAAAGATATTTCTTTCATTCTTTTGAGGAAATTTTTAAAACCAATTGTGGGAATCATAATAACATCTCAGAGTAGTTAGATTCAAAGCTTAATGATTCTCTAGATGTATGAAACCCATCAAAATTATCTCCAAAAAAAACTGTAAGCTTCCAGATGTTTTTGTTCAACTATGTAGCAACAACTATACTTTGCTTAACCTATAGATATACTTTCATGTGCAAAATCACAAGAACAGCTGTTTAACTATAGAGGGCTATAGCCCATTTTGCTTTTCTCTTGTGAACCAGTACTGACCTGTACTGATTTCAATAAAGCAATTCCTAGAGACTAAATAGCAAATTCAATCCTTATTATCTTTTAATCAACATTTAATTCTATTTTCCTGGTTTGTATAGGAAAGTCTGATCTAATAGTCTGAAGATTTGCAGTATGTCGGCAGGCAAACAACTACTGACAGTTGCTGTTGAGACTTAGGAGGACTTATTTATTAGAGATTTAAATTTTTGAAGGTCTAGAGCAATTTTTTTTCTAATGCATGAACTGATTGAAACAGCTAACTTACTCCCCAAAGTGTATGCAAAGAAACTGAAAGATGCTAAATTAAAAACTGATAGAATAAAATAGCTTTCTGCATCATGGAACTCAAAAGAACTCATTGTAATAAGGTATGGGTCACACCAATGATCTTATACCACCTAGCCCTAAAACCTCTCTTCATCTATGTAGCTAATATTTCAGGACAAGGTTGAAGAAAACTTGCAGCACAGTTATGGGCTTCCTTGCCCTTAGACGGATTACTAAAAGCTAGTTTAAACACTGAATAGGTGAATTACTGAACTATTGTAACCTGAATATTCTTGTTTTCAATATGAATGTCTAATCCATTTTTTTTGAATACTGCAAAGCTCTTAATTTCAACAGTTGAAACTGAAAGGTAGCCAGCAGGAGTCATTCAATGCCGGGATTCTACCAGGATACAGATATTTTAAAATTCCGTCCTTCATTGTTGGGCTATTTACATACAAATAAACTGAACATCATTATATTTTACAATACAAGTTCTATCTCCAAAATATGAAAATTGATTGACATTTGTGTTGTAGATATAGCAAGCACATATTAAATAAACACACTGAGTATTGCAAATTTGCACACACACATTAAAAAGCTTTAATACATTTTTTAAATTCATTTTATGTTTAAGAAGAGCTGATTAAGAAGTTTCAGCATATGGTAGATTTTTAAGCTTAATCATAGATTTCTGAAAAAGACTTGGTTAAGAAAAGAGATAAGACTTATAATGGTTGTACTATGTGGTACTATAAAAACATATTTATTTTGCAGAGAAATTTATTCTTGAAAGTAATTTGACCTTCTAGTCCTGTTATGTGTGATGGTAACATACACCGTAATGTTAATTCATTGCAGTAGGAGGAAGTTTAATACTGAAAGGTCCTAATCAGTAATAAACAAGAAAAAAAAGTCGCTGCTGCTGGTGATTATGGTATAGTATAGGGAGAAAGAAAAACAGTGTTAAGCACTTTTACAGAATATGTTATGCTTTCAGCATACGTTTAAAATCTCCTTCCCTATTGTATGAAATTCGGCTGTTTCATACTACCTCCATAGAGATCTTCAGAGCTTCTAAGGGTTGCAGGAACTGAAAGGCAAAAAGTGATATTCAGAAGTGTGTATTTAGAAGAAAACCTTTGGAATTAAGAGCAGTAAGCTTGAGCTGCTGTCGGTATCAGCCAACTATAAAACAACTTGTTGGGCTATATGGAAAATAGAGTGCACGAATGGTCTGGTAAGATCATGGACAATTAATTTTTTAGTATTGCAGAAAGCAAAATTCAGAAATGAAAATATCACGCTAGCCTCATGTTTAACTCCCCTTTACCATCCTCCATTTTCTATGTCTTTCCAGTTTGGGCGATATAGTATGAAGAAGAAACCTGCTTGGTTCAGCAAAAGGGGACAAGAGCCAGTTCAAAAGAAACAGGGGTACTGATCTGATACAGAACTATATAGGGAAACAGCAAAAAGAGAAGTTGAGAAAATTAAAGAAGAGAGTTGAGACAAGTGAAATTAAGTGTAGGTAAGCAAGAGTGCAGCATCCGCAAGGTGGAAATATAGGAGGAAGGCCATTGCTAAGGAAGAATTGTTCAAGTTAGGGGGTGAAATTGTGTATACATTGCTTTCTGTAGCCCAGAATGAAACACAAGACTCCTGGATCCATCTCTGTTCTAACAGCCAATATCACAAAACCTCCTTGGCCAAAGGTCATTTATATTATAGAGAAAGAACCCCCCTAACATTATTATCATTTTCTTCCTTAGATGAAATAGCAGCAAGTGTAGAGGTTTAAACTGTGCAGACACACCACACAGTGGAAAACAGCTCGTATTAATATTACACACATGTAAGCAGACACATTCACTTTGGGTACGTTAAATGGACATTAAAGCTGCCACGCCAACTTCTAAGAAAATGCATTAATTCAGTATCTTTTATGGAAGTCTTTTTTTTTTTTTTTTTTGATTGTGTATTATTATCTTACACCACAATTTTGTTATTTGTGAATGCATAGTATAGAAATTCTTTGGTGATAAATCACTGTTTATAGAAAGGAAAACTTTTGTTTACAGATGTTATGTTTCAGGCAGAAACAACCTAAATAAATGAGGCAGAATTAAAAAAAAAAAAAATCTCAGGGTTAAAACAAAGAAAGATTGTCCTCAGGAGCTGTTTCTCTCTTCTTCTGTCCAGAACTGCCAGGCTAATCAACAGAATTTTTCTAAGTCATCAATTATTTGGTTTTCTGTTTTTCTGGGTGTCTGATCTCAGATTCTGAATACCTCATTTACAGCTGTACTAAGCTCTCACAGCTGCGGTATAGCTCAAAAGGAGCTATGCTTTGAACATATGAAATACTTTATAATACGAGGTACACTGGGGAATGCAGTTCTGTGCATTCCAAATTAGGCATCCAAAATTAGCAGATACTTTAGATATTTATCTTTCCCTGATTTAGATCTTATCTGTAAAATAGATAATATTACCCCCTTCCATGCTATGGCCATTTATGGAAATCCATTAATTAATGTTTTAATGCAATCAGAAATGATACAGTGTTGTTAAATGCTATAGAAAATCTGTTTAAAATTTCTTCTTTAGTGAAATAGTAAATAAGACCTGGAGGCACACATTTAATGGAGAAGACAAAATAAAATATTCAAATACTGCTCATTAGGTGAGCACCATGAATTCTGTGCAACGAATAAGGCAGAAGACCTGTGGAGAAAACAGTAAATGATCATGAAACTGAAGACTATATCATATTGTTTATCTACAAGAAGGATGATTCCGGTCTAGTACTTTCTAACCTTGACTTTGCAGCATTGGTAATTTGCTTCTAGCATATTGAAAAGGGAAGTATTTTTGCCCGTGCTTTTTTGGAAGCAAAAATTTCCTAGTATTTTTTGTGAGACAATTTAAATTTCCAGGTACAGCTTGAGGAAGTGGCATTTTTTCCCCTTCCTGAAACCCCCAAGGAACTGTGCACGATCACATTAGCTGATGTGACAGGTTTGCTTTAAAACAATAGATGTTACTTCCTAAGTTGTTTCTTTAGTAGTGCTTGCAAGCATATCACTGAAATCTTTCAGGTTTTACTTCCATGAAGCTGGTTAGATTTGTGGCTATTTCTGTAATTATCCTTTCAAACATTTTGTTGATAGAAATGTCTCCTGCAAAAGCTTTTCTCTACTTAGATAACGCATGTGTGACACTCTCTCTGTAAGCTTGTTTTAGTGTCCTCTTTTCCACCTTTGTTTTTAGTGTAATCACAATTATATTTGAAAAGAATTACTTTCAGTTTTTGGAAGCCATTTTCCCCCCAAAGTAGCTAAATCTAAGCTTAAATAGTGGAATGGATGAAGTGGAATTTTTCTTATCATCTACCCTCTTCTGCCTGTATTTATAGGGGAGATGAATACAACAAAGTTAAATTGCCTATCTTATGAATCCTAAATGCTTGCCTCCTGTCTAGCTTCATTGCACTCCACCTTTCTCACTATTTATATTAGGCAATTCTTGATCCTGCTAACAGTCAGATCAGAGGGGATTTCTGTGGCAATAGAACTGACTCAGCATGGGAATACATGGTAAATCAATCCTAATATTTGTTATGTATTTAAAAGCAGAAAAAATTAGCTCTTGTAGAGTCATTGTTTTCTACTGTATATTTCCCTTCCTATTTGCAAAGGTCTAGTGCCACTTCAGCTTAAACCTACTCTTAATTTTAAGCAGAAGATATCTACTTCAGGAGGTCATTAGGTTTGTTCCATATACAAATGCAAGCAGCCATTGTTTGAAGTTAGCCTATAATGCCCATGATGAGTTCTGTAGGAATTTATAACCTTGATGATAAATTCAGATTCCTTAAATGGTATTACCAGATATTGAGGTCACCTTGGGCTGACAGTTTCAAGGGAAAATAAACAGCCCAAAATCACCATCCTTGTTTCTGATTCACATCTGAAAAACTTTTAGCAATGCTTTTACCGTAAGAATGGAAGAACTGTTCTCAATGACAGCATTTGCTCCACTCATAATTTAGTTAATGACACTGAAGTTGTCCTCCATCTGCTGTGCTGCTGTCTCTTCCAGTCCTTTACCAAATGCCAGGTTTCTAGCGAATTGATTCCTCCCTGTCAGTGATGTCATCAATCTGGTGTCATAAGCATACAGTTTTGCTGATGTGTCCACCAGCAATGTCAAAACTGAGCAGTCTCCATTTAGTGCTTATTTATTTTTCCTCTCAGATAAAGACAGCATCAGATAGAGGAGCTTGTTTTCTCTGAGATGTGCATTCCTAACTCCCATAGTAGCAAAAATTGCTCTCAGAAGTCAAAAGAAAAATTGCTTTCAGCTATCATCTTGCAGACTTATGCAAGTGCTCCACTTTATTACTGTGAAGAAACTGCAAGACCATCTCTCTACTTACACGACTGAGGTCTTCAGTTGCCATTACGGGATACTTCTTCCAGATGAGAAGAGCGATAAGACGATGGGACTCATCTGCGTTTTCTCAATTTTCTGGGTTTCGGGAAATACTTTTGTTATTTCCGTCACTGGCAATCCAAAAGAAACATTGGAAAAAAAAGGCAACAGAAACTCTTGAATAGGTTCAATCATTACTCTAAATGGAAAATTATAGTTTTATTCAGAATCACAGACAGAAATAACAAGATATTGCCGAAAAAACTTTTAATGTGACATCTTCTTCTGAAGGGATCAGTTAGCATTACACCCCCTAAAAATAAATAAAAATATATATGTCTTAAGCATGAGAGCAGTCTGAAAGTTTATAAACAGAAAAGTGACCCTGCCAAAGGCAAGCTGTGAAATCTTTAGAAGTGAGGGATGGATTGGTATTAAAATATTCAGTCTAAATCCTCACCCTAGAGTAAAAATACTCACAGATTTTTGAATACTTGAAAAAAATTGCAAGATATAATACTCAACTATACTAATTTCTCAATTGAGTTGTAAGAATATATTTGAATTCCAAAGCACCTTATGCTTCCTTTAAACTATACGATTCTTTAAAAGAGTTTGTTAGGGGCATATGAAAACTGTGGGCTTCAAACATTGGAAACAAAAAATGCATCCTTCCCAAAGATTTGTCATGATTGTAATTTTTTAATGCTTTCATTGCATTTAATGCATTCATGTAGTCCGGAAATACAAGCAAAGTACATGGACAGAAAGAGAAAACTGCTATCAAAGATGGGCAGTTTTCAGATTTAATCAAGATAAGCCACACCAATAGGTATTTTTCCTGTTCACCTACCTCTCCTAAATAGTTCTGCTTTGGAATCTAGGTTTCTACAATTGGAACTGGAAAAGTGCATGAGCTAAAATGAATATGAACATGTCCCTAGCTCTAAAAGAGCCAGAAGAAATGCAGAAAAAATGAGTTAATTACGCAATAGGCAGAATTCCACAGTGCAAGAATTTGAAGTGCAGCAAAATACTCTTTTTTTTGTTCCAATTACACTGTTTAAATTGTCTGATCTGATAAATGCAGTATTCTTTAATGATCACATTTCAGAAGGTGAGAGTGTTCACTAAAATAGAAGCAAAAAGCTGTCATATTGAATTTTTGTTTCCTTATCTACTTAACAAGAAAGAAATATCACATTGCTTAATCTCTGTCACTGGAGTTTAACAAAGCAACATGCTGTATTCCCCCCTTCCTTCCTTCTCTCCTCCTCCCCCTCTCCCAGAAAATACCCAAATAATGACAGCAAACAGTATAGAGATGCATCAATCAGAAAAGATTTAGACAGAGATTATCTAAATAGGAGACGGTTGACACGTCAAGGTCTCTTCCAACTCTGTATTTCATAATTCTAAACTATGATATGCCATTTTTAATATTGCGCAAGATAGTTTCTGTGTCATAAAATAGTATAAAAAAATAAAGATAATGTAGGGGAGCAAAACATTAAAATACAGTACAGTAAAGCCTATAAAAAAATCATTTCTTTAAATCATTTTCTGGGGAAAAAAAATTGTTTTCATTCTCTTTTGGGCCTTAAAAGAAGTGCAATTAGTGTTTCTCATAAAATATCTCACTCTTTTCAAACAAACTTAATCCAAAAATATTTAAAAACAATAAGAGGAAATGATGTGGAACCTTTTTCACATCCTATAATCATTTCACTAATCTGTGGAAAAACCTTGCATTTGAAAATAAATGTTTTTCAATAATGATAACCCCTCTATGAGTTTATGTTTTTATAAATGTATTGTGAAAGATCTATTATGTGTTATTCTATAAAACTCTGGACATGATTCTACTTTTCTGGTCCATTTTCCAAACCAAAAATCTGAAAAACAACTTTTGCTGAGGTCAATGCAAATTACTTTTAGTTTTCAATTTTGGGCTTTACCAGAAAAATGAAAAATTGAAATGTATATATTTTTGTCCAATTAAATCTGGAAAGAAACATCTTATTTTTATTCCTGCCTTCCCAACCTGCATACAAGGATAAATTAGCAAGGATAAATAACTCCATAGTTAGCATGTGCCCATTACCCAGGCTTGTTATTTCAGAAGTAGATCAGCTATATCAAAGCCTTGTTCTGGCCTTTTCAGGAATAGGAAAATAGGATGCTTTGGAAGATGTGTTTACTAGCATGATTTTGGCTTCTCAGCCAACACAGAGAAAAGTTCAACACTTTTTAAAATGTATTAGCTGGTTGTGGCCAATGCTAAACCCATTTTCTCTTGAGAAAGTACAGAGTGTCATCATGAGTACCTCCAAAAATCGGGTCACCAGCTACTTGAGAAAATCAGGATTACTTCTAAATAAAAAAAAACATAAGTGTGACAATCTATCCTTCTTACACCTGTTTGCAGAACAAATCAGGAGAAAGAGTGCGCATTGTCAAAGGAAGAGCTCCTGTGGAATTAGCAGGAGTTCAAAAATCTGCAGACTCTGTTTTGTCTGCTAGGAGCAGCAGGAGTTTTAGTGACAGACTGTGGCGGACAGATGAATGAATTTTTTGCCTTAAACATTTCTTGGTGCGTGGGGTGCAGGCAGGCCATAACCCCGAACAAGCCATCTGTCCCTGGCGGAAACAGGACTGGGCTGCTGCGACCCCCGAGATGGTCTCCCTGCGACCACCCGGAACACACCAAGCCTGCACTGAACGAGACCACAGTCGGGCAGAGACTTTGGGATCCGTTTTTAGCACAACTTCTATAAAACTTGCTTGGCATGAGTGACTAAATTTGCTGAAGCCTTAGGCCGCACTCCCTAGTTCGGTAAGAAAGGGCCCCAGAGCTGGTGCAGGCGGGAACGATAAGGGAGTTACCAGCAATTTGCATTCCTGTGCACTGCTGAAACAGTGCTAATTGCTGGAGTTACCACCTCTTTGTCAAGACCTTGAGAGATGATGGTGGGACCCGAGGAAGGAAGACACACCTGTCTGCAGAAACTGCAACAGAAAAGATAAGGGAGAAAAGAAACAGCTTGCCTAGGAACAACGATGAGATCCAATAAGGAGCAGGAGACCCCAGACTCAAAAATTACTATTGGTCTGAACTACCACGTGGGGGGGTGGGAAACTTAATTTGAAAAAGCTATAATTGCCCAGGGATCTCTTTGTTCAGGGTCCCTCTTTGGAGGTACCCAACTCGAGCTGTAACCACTGCACGCGTGTCATTCCGAGCTAACCTAGGGTCGGACCCAACTCGAGTTGTAATTACTGCACGCGCACCACCAAAATTTGCACCCAGGGTGAAGAGGACCCACCTACCACCAGACGGGAGCCCCCCCACTGCCGAGACTCCCAAAGGAAGAGGACCAACAGGACGCCGCTGGATCCACGGGTGGTGATATCTTTCTCTCTCTCTCTCTCTCTCTCTCTCTTTCCCCCTCTCTTTTGTTGAATGTTGGTAAGATCTGTTTTGTCTAGCTAGTTGCAGTATTCGCCATTGAATTATCCTATTTGACCACATGCCTTATCTTTGTGTTAATAAATCTTAAAACCGGTTGGCTGGTGTTGTTTCACCTTAATTCAGTCCAAGGGCATCACGAACTTGGTCGTTTGGCCCCAAGGGGAGGGAGGTCGTCCTGAACGACTCCTTTTGGGCCGCGACACAGACTAACTCTTGAAATCTTCAAATATACTACAAATTTAGATTTAGAAGCAAAACAAATATTATTTGGAAATCACCCAAAACCAGATGGTGCAATACTTCCTTTTTCCTTTCAACATGAAAAAGGGATATTTTGAAACATACTGTCTAGGTATTGAACCTTAAACCTTACCATTATTGAAGGACATCACTCTTCATGACCAAAATGATTCCTTTTTTATAAGTAAGCAATTCTAACAATAATCATAAGAAACCGAAATTTTAAAAACTGTATTACCATTATCCATAGACACTGTTGTCATGGGAAATAAGCCAGGATAAGCCAGTCAAGAATTATCTGATAAAATGGTTTATCATTACTTAACTTAGATGGATACTTTCCTTGAAAATACAGTTTCTATTGGGGCACACAGAGGGACATTCTTGGAGAGGGTACTGGGAGAAGGGAGGGACCTGCACGTTTCCTAAAAAAGCTGGATTAAGGCCATGGTCTTGAACCCAGATTACTAAAAGGCAAATGAGGCACTTTAAGATTATTTTGGATGTGTTGGTGAGCCTTATCTTTTGTGAACTATTTAAAGTCTTGGATTCATGTCAATGCAGAACAGGAATTCTTGACACTTGTGCAAGATGAGATAACTGTGTCTTGCCCAGCTCTAAGTTAGGGAACATGAGTTATGAGCCAAACCACATGTATTGAATTTTCCTAGACACAAGCTATCTTCTTTCTATACACACTTGAGCAGAATTTAGCTTGCTTGAATCTCTATGTACTGGTAATTTGTTGTGATTAATTTTTGAATATTACTGCTACATGGAATGCAGTTTGGGGAAATACAATGATTGACAAACTTTCAGCATGTTAGAAAAACTAGAATAGCTGCAGAAAAATAAACGGACGTCTTGTTAACTATATACATTAAAAAATGTAGATGTTTTAGTGAGCATAAAGCAAATTAAGATAAGCTACAGAAAAATAAATCTTTGTCTCTCAAACTGCAGCTTAATCTAAGCTGTAAACTCATCTATCCCTATGTAATATAGCATTTCCTTCTAACAAATTTATTTTGCTTAACAATAAAATTCAAACAGTGAAAGAGTTGTCAAGCAGTGGAGAAAATTTTCTTCTTGTTTTCTTTGAGACTCTGTAAAACAAATAAAAAGAAGCAAACAAGCAAAATCATGCTTAGTGATAGGTATTGGTCTGTAATAATTTAAAACCTGAAGATTTTGAGTATTTAGTTCTGTCTTTCAAATCAAATCTGACTGGTGTAAATGTCAAGTTTTGTATTGGCAAATATAAAACACATTGATGTAACACTTCGTGTAATCTTGTTTCAATTTCCACTTTTTTACAACATTTTTTGCAGATGCCAGTAATGACAGCAGCATACTTGCATTCTTATTGTTTTTTATATGAAAAAAAAGAATGTTGGAAATTGCCAACTTATTTAGAAGTGCTTACTCAAGATATGTCACTTTGTCAGTATTTTGAAATGCCAGCTGCCATGCAAACAAGCTGCAGCGGTATTCCAGCACTTGCTTATTAGATGAGCATTAAGGGAAGTATTAGTTATTGAAAACTAGACATTGCTGCATGCCTACATACACAGCAGAGTTATATAATTCGGCATGCCATACGTGACTGAGATAACTTACCCTGCCTACCTCCTCAACAACCAACCTTTTAATCTTTATTTATTTCAGATTTGCATTTTGAACACAAACTTCATGAACAGAGACTTCACTGACCGTTAACTTTGGCAAAAGGAACTAAACCTAAAAGGCAAATGCAGTTCCTGTATGTTTATTATCAGAAGAGACCAAACTAATCATGAATGGGAAAAACATATTTTAGGCTTATATTTGGCATGCGACACTCCTGATAAACTCTGTATTTTACATCAAATACACCTATCAGGGCCTTATTGAAAAATCATTGGTAAAAGAATTACCCCTTTCAGGGGTTTCGCATTATGTGTGATATCACTAGTAACCAGGTACTGCTAAAATATGCTGTCCTGTGCGGGTAGTTTGAGTTTGAGTTAGGAAGAGGAAAACTTAAGAAAAGTACACCATATCACTTCTAAAGACTTACCATAAGCTCCCAATGCACTGCTGAGGTTAACCAGGGAAATGGGATCTTTGGACTCCTGGGAAGGAGAATACCAAGCACGTGCAGGGACATGAATATGTCGTTGTACATGACACCATCATATCAGCAGCAGTTAGTAGGAAGCTTTTCTATCTTGAATACAATGACATAACAAGATCCAGAGGCTGGAGTTTGAATTTATGCAATTTCAGCCTTCAACTTAGATGCACATTTCTCTAACAACAAAGGTAATGAAACACCAAAAAATCATACCAGTCAAAGTGGTAGGCTCATATTCACTCAGAGTCCTAAAAGTGAGATTAGATATCTTCTGCCAATATCATTAATTCAACCTCTGAAGGAAAAATCAGTGTGATGATTATATGCTGTGATTCTTTTGTATTAATTTATGATTATACATAATATACATTCATTATAAATGAAATGAAGAAGCGAAAAAGATGACAGTGCCCAAGGTCTTGAATGTATTTTCCTATTATCATCTTTTAAGATATGAGCCCCAGTTATGAACTAGGTTTCTGTAGTGCTGGATATTTTAAGTAAAAAAGTGAATTTCTCTCACTAAGATCTTGCAGTCAATGTAGAAGATAAGAATTAGAAGGTGAGTATATATATAAAGTTTGAACTATACCAAAAAACAAGACAATGTTGGCCAGCTCTGTGAAGTGGTATCAGCATACCTGCACGTTTCCATTGTTCATTTTTGTAAGCCTCATAGTAATGAATAGTTTAAAGAGAAGATATAAGGCAATAAAACTAAACAGCATTTAGATTCCTATAGTGATTTTTTTCCAGGCCCGAGGGACAATCATGGAAGAAATTATGATCTATGTTGTACATCAGTGGAAGATGAATTTTTGAGAGAAGATCTGAATAACATCTAAGTTCTTTCAGCTACCTACATATGCGTTCTCGAAATTAGCTGGTCAAGCAACCTGCTGCACAACACTTTGTAACAGTAGTATTAGTTAAATATCAACAGTCATGTCTCACAAAGAAATTCTACTTGAATAATTGATGCTGAACAAACTGCAAGAAAAAAGCAAATTTCCCATACCAGCCTTTCAGTTTTTCATCCTAGCTATCACTACACACAGAATTTTGTATAATTTGTAATTAACAGTACAACCAGTCTTTCTAATAATCAAAACTCATTTCAAACTAGCAAAAAGAACTGGCAAGCAGCGTATAGACCATTAATATAGTTTTGAGGTCATCACTGAAAATAGCTATGTCTATGCTTTTACTGCATTATCAAAGTAATTGTTTACACTGTTATATATATTAAAATGTGTGGAAAATAAAGTAAAGTACCACAGCTAACTGTGGTAGTAAAGGACTGCATAGTCAAATATGATACTAGGCATACACTATAGCAGCTAATGCTAAGCTTTCTAGGTACTTTTCTTTTCCTGTCTTTCCTTCAATAAGTCCAGTCTTGTTCAAAAATTAATAATAGTAAACTCTCTCTGTCTTTAAAGAAAAGTCACTTTTTGTACTTACTTTCTTATCTGACATAAGTATTCAAGACTAATATAACTGATATCTAACTATATTCAGGTTTGGGTGTTTTTTCAGTTTCTTTCAGTGTATCTATAAGAATTTGCAGCCAGTATTAAAAAATCCGAGTCTTGCGTCTTTGAAGGGTGCTGGCACTGGTATAAGAAGATGAAAAGATTTAAGTAACTATGCCAGACATCCTATATTTGTTACTTACATAGTATTTTCTGGCCTTGTTCACATTAGTTTATGTTGTGCCAGGTCCTAAATCACTCTGGCTTAAATAATTTGCAATGCCATTTATTTTCGATAGTGAGAATGAAGGTTCCATGCACAATTCTGCAGGCAATAAAATAATTGAAAAAGCAATAGCCAAATCTGTCATCTTAACTGAAGAGAAAGATTTTCTACTTCTCTCAGTGAGATCTGGATAGACTTAGTCAGAAATAGGTTCACTGATATTACTTCCTGCTATAGTCATTCTAGCTCTATAAGCCAGGAATTTAAAGCATACGCTCCTTACATCAATGGTACATTCAAAAATTTTGAAAATCAGACAAGCAAACTAGGTCTAGTTTTATTTAGGGACTTCAAAAATTAATAATATATAGCAAATAAAATACAAGAAAACAACCGAATAGACAAACTGGTGAATGTATCCTCATGTATGCTGTTATTTCTTTATGCATATATCCTGTAACCAGAAAATTCTAGTCAGCTGAATTGCATCCATAAATATTTTAAGGCTGTGTTTAAACTGGAATCTATTCATTCAGGATTGCAGATATGTTGTTTGGATATTTCTAAACAAAAAGAGGCAGTGCACTGTGGACATTAAGCATTGTTAGTTGCAGAAGTCCTTATTAGTAGCATTTTATCATTAAGGTAAGCTGTAATCCCAGCTTTCATGCTGTTTGAAACTATGATGATAGTGGATAAAGTACTTCTGATGCCACAGAGCAATGCCATATTATCCTCTTGCTTAAAGTTCTCTAATATCTGTGAGTATAAATGTAATATATAAATAAGTCCAGTAAAGAAAATAGCAAGCAGTGACTGAGCCAACTGTGGAACAAAAAAAAGTTTTCTCTGAATCAACAAAGTGAGGCATGATTTGTAATTTCAGGCATGACATCATGCTGTACTTCTTGATGCAAACAACAATTTCATTTATGTCATGAACTGTTTACTTTACTTCACAGTAGCTGGAACACACCCCTAAAATATAGAGGTCAAAACTGAATCCACAGTTTTCCCAAAGAAAGCTGAGATTTGAAATAAATGGGGTATGTTTTCAGGTAAAAGAGGGAAGAAAACTTTGGATCCTTTACATATGCCTGCAAACATGGGCCATGAGATTATTGAATAGCTGAGAACTATTACAATAATTGATGCTTCCCCTCTGGTCCCCTAGAACAGTATTCATCTGAAACTACAAAAAACAGGCCACACTTCACAAATAATCCTAGAACTACCACCATCACACGATTAAAGCAAAAAACCCACCCCACCCAGCTCTTTGAAAAACAGCAAAATAAAAGCAGATTTGGCCAGTATCTAGTATTTTTTTTTCAGACTTTAGCCCTTTTCTTTCTCACTGAGAACAAGGCTACTACTTGTGTTTCAAAGCCTAGATCCTCCTCCTCCTATAATAATATTATGGTAAGTCAAAGGTTGGAACAGCATACCAGGCCTTAAATAAAGTAGGATGTAGGACCTATGGGATATGATGCCATGGTTTCCACAGTGTGCTCTCTCACTGGCTATGTCGTAGGGGGGAATTCAATGGCAAAGCTAGCGACATGAAGAATATCTTTGGCTCAGGTTGCTGCATACTCTCTAGGCTCATGAGGAAAGCCACATTCCCGGGACTTGAGCACAGTCAGAGTCTATGTGTACATTGCAAGTGGACATAACCAAAGGAGTATACGTTTTCATAAAGTGAAACAGTCAGTGCTGACAACCTGGGAGATTTTACTTTGGACTAGTTCTAGTTTGGTCCCTTCAATGGGATACCCATCAGCAGTTGGCGTACATTCAGTGTGCTCCTGGAGAGCATCTCTGTGTTTAGTTTCATTCAAAAGAAATCCAGGTAGAAGGAGCTGAAAGCAGTCCATGATGTTAATCAAAGTGCTATAAGTAAAAATGATCAGGGGAGTCACTTCAGAAGCACACTTCTCAGCAAAACTAAAACACTCATGTGCACCCTTGAGTTCCCCCAGGAGACACCGCATCCCTTCAAAGAAGCAAACCTTTAAAGACACTTCATTGTTCCCTATGCAACATCACAGGCTGCTTTGTAAGTTCTCAGCTGTGTCAGTGATGCTCCACAAGTTTTACTGTGAGCAGACACAAACCTACTGAGCTCTGAGCCAGAGACACAGACCGTCTTTGAACAGAAGCCACACAGGTGTTACATTTCTTTTGCATTGAAGCTGATTTATATCATGCCCAGGCTGGAGCATCAGCAGAGAGAGTTCTCATCATGCCACAACTAATCACATAGATTTTGTTTTAGCGATACTATATGTGATTTCTACCAGCTCTTAATATTGTTCTGAGACTAGGAAAATGATAATGATGCAAAACTGTGTAACACTTAACAGATATAAATTTTATATGCCCATATGTCACAGGAAACAAAATCACATACCTTTGCAATATATCACTGTAAATACCAGCCACAGGAATATTAGACAAAAGAAAATATCCAAAACCAACCACCCTTCCTCCACAGAAAAAGCTTCCATTAACTACTTGAAAGCTTTGATCAGAATCTGTGGATTCCAAGATCATCAACACCACTTTTTAATGCAAATTCTGATGGATGTCTGAAGAAAATCAACCATCCCTAGTAAAAATGAAAAATGAAGAAAAATGGCAAATAAAAGTAGGCTTGGTTAGTATATAGATCTTGCTTCTTCTGCATGCTTCTTATATGCATAGAAGCAATATAATAATTAAAGGAAATGTTTTCCTTAAAAATTACGGCGTGTGGGACCCTGAGTGCCTCCTCCCGCCGTGCTGGGGGTTTGGCTGCCTGGGCTGGCGGCCACGGCAGTGCCGCGGGCGGCCTTGGGGAGAGGCTGCCAGGGAGCTCTGCGCCGGCCCCAGCCAGGGCTGTTCCTCCTTCCGCCGGGGGCTGCTTTTACTGCGGCCCCCTGGGCCCTTGCCTGAGCTATAGTTTCAACAGCGTCACGGCCTGTGGGAAAGATTACTACATAACCTACTGCATAAATCTCCAGGATAGGACAACTTTCCTCTAATCAAGGTCTCCATGAAGACATTACCAGGCAGCAAATGAACTGGATGTATCTCTGGCTGTTACCAAAAAAAAGGATTAAAAGGTGATTTTCAGTTCAGATTTGAAACCTGTTCTATCTTGTAGAATAGTAGTGGCTTCTGAATCCACTTGCTTTTTATATCCTCTCAAATTTTAAAAGTTGATCCCTACTGAAAATTCACAAATTTTCACTAAGCCATAAATGATATTAGCAGACCCTACTGGCTACCTGCCTAATCACTTTGCTCTCAGTGAGCCATCATTGTAGATGTGGCACTTTGTGCTCCATCTATCTCAGTGGTTGTGGCATGATACAGCTGTCAGAAACCATACATGTTCTAGTAGCAGCAGCAAAGGTCTTAAAAAGCTGCAACAGCCAGGTTTAATTTTTTTTATGAACTCTGAGAAATCATGCAAAAAACACAGATGTAAAATCATTTTTCCACTAAAAGGAATACTGCCATTGCAACACAGTAATTGAGTAGATACAGAGATTAACAAAAGATAAATCATTATTATCAAAATATATGCATGAACTATCTGGAAAGCCTTATTTTGAGGGGTGTAGATTTAAAAGAATTTAGAAAGAAGATATTCATTAAAAGCTATGAGGAACTCTGGTCAAGTTGTTATTAAATATGCAGTGTAAGTGGAATTAATATGTATTTGGTAATTCTTAGTGAAAGATTGCCTGTTTAGGGATAGGTATCTCATATCTATAGCCTTGCTGCTTCTTTAATTGATACTGCATAATCAGAAGGTGACTCTGCTGCTTTATATGGGATTACATCAAAGTAAGTTCAGCATGACGGCAAAAGCAAGGCAAGTCTATTCACTAAGTATTTCACAGTACCCATTGAATCTCTATGACTAGAGCCTTTAAACTTAAGCAAATGTATCCACTTATAAGCTGCTTTCCTTATTACTTGTCCTCTTTTGGAAGCTGTTGTAGTTCATGTTCATGAATGAGACAAAACTGATTGTCTTGCCTAGTGACAAGAAAGGGAAAGAAATTTTAACCTGTAAAGGGCATCTTAAACATGCTAAAGTGCCTTGGCAGCCTAATTTGGAGAATAATTCTCTTTTCTTCACTTCATAGGCTCCAGCCTGGAAATAGGGTGAGGATCTGATGGAAAGAAAGATAAAAGGGAAGGAAAACTGAGTACACTCTGAAAGCTTAACCTCCACCCCCTGCCTCCCCCCTGCCCCCCATGTATGGTTTATTTTGCTTTTGAAATTGTTCATTACCATGGCTGTTCCTCAGTTCATGGTATGAATATTGTGTGCCTGAATGTCTATAGGACATAGCAAACAGCACAGCAGTATACCCAGCAGGCCTATTTCATTTCATTTATCATTCACAGCTTGCTGCTGTGATTCCAAAACTGTCCATAGCTTTCTCATAATGTTAGAAGGACAAGAAGTTTTAACTGATTTTTAATCTCCGGGAAGTTCTTCCTTTTTTTTTTTTTTTTTTTTTTTTTTTTTTTTTTTTCCCCCCCTGGGAAGATTATTTTTTCAGTTTAATATTCTCATAAGAAAAGAAATTGAGACACAAGGCTGTATCTAGGGATGTATTCAAACTCAAATTTTACTGGTGTTCAGAAGGTTGTGAATATGTCTTTACTTAGTACTATGGTTGTGGTTTAGGTTTAAGAGCCAGATTTCAAAGGGTAAGCCTGAAACTACACATAAGTGCCAATATAAACAATCTGTTGTTCTTATCATTTACAGGTACTCTGTTACTGAAAAAACTAATGATCTTAAAAAATTGCCTTCCCATGGTGGGAAAGCAGTAACCTGCAAAGCAGCAATATGGAACCATGGAAGTTTTCAGACTGAAGGTAAGATTTTAGATCTATATTTCGATACCTGAAGATTCAGACTGACATCCTGGAAAATGCAATTCGATGTCTAGGTATCGAGCTTCCAGCAAAAAACAGACTACTGACACAGAAAAAGTATGTTAAAGTTGTGATTCAGAGTTGTGCATTATGTAGTTTCTAGGTGAATTGCTGCCAAATGCAAATGCTGGTTGACCTTCAGGGATAACCTCCTCAGACTGCAAGAACGGTCCATTCCAACATGCGTGAGAGAAGGCCAGCACAGGCGAAGAACGGAGCTCCTGGCTGAGCTCAAACACAAAAACGAAGGACACTGAAGGTAGACGAAGTGACAGGCTACTTGGGAGGACAAAGATGTTGCTCGGTCATGTAGGAATGGAGCTGTGAAAGCCAAAGCTCAGCTGGCACTGAAACTAGCACAGGAGATGAAGGCAACAAGAAAAGTTACTATAATTGCGCTGTTGGGAGCAGGAAGGTCAGGGATAGTGTGGGCCCATTGCTCAGTGGGACAGGGGACCTAGTGACAAGGGACATGGAAAAGGCTGAGGTACCCAGTGCCTTTTTTACCTCAGTTTTCACTATAAGGCTAATCCTCAGACCCTGCCCAGGTGCTGGAACTGCCTAGCAAAGGCTGGGGAATGAAGCAGTGCCCACTGCAGAGGAAGAAAGAGTTAAGGATCACTTAACCCACTTGGACATACCTATTCCAATAAATTCTCCTTTGGTAACTGGATATTTTTACAGCATTATGCAAAGGCCAGTAATAACAGCACCATCACATCATATCTATTGGTGTTTATATGAGAAAGGAAATAGCTACCGTATTTAGGAATGCTTATTGTTTACTCAAGAGATGCTGCTTCGCCTTTGTGTTGAAATGTCAGCTCACTGACGTAAACCAGCTTGGAGCAGAATTCAGCATTGATGTTACTTATCAGATAAGCAATAATATGGAGGACATGAATTCCTTAAGAATAATCCTGGCTGTGTGCCTAAGGACACTGCAGAATTTTGAAATTCAACATGGCATCTGTTACGGGGGTGGGTGACTTTTTAATTAGGTGTGCTATTGGATCTGGATCAAGGCATCACAGGAGAACCCTTGGTGATAAAAACTGGAGCTTGAAACCTGCAGTCCCAGGGTAGACAACGAATTTTGCCAGCACAGCAGCACTTCCGATAATCTAATCTAGGTCTGCATTTGGGGCATAATGAAACCACAAGGCTGATCTTCTGCTGGTGTTAATGAACATATCCCAACAGACGTCTAGCTTCATGGAACAAATATCCTACTTTTAGCCACCATAAACAACTGGGCTTTCATAATTTCTGAAATACATTTCAGCCCAAATATGCTGTATGATGTTTTGGGAGGTGAACTGCTTTCTTTTCAAGCTTGAACCTTGGGTACAATAAAGAATTTAAGGTTCCCCTTTTTTAGTTACTCGTTTATCATATGGCATAGTTAAAAGTCTCTTGCCTTTCTCCATCTGATTCCCACATGGAGAGTGTAGCCAAAGCAGAGGCCTCTGATACATGTAAATTTTAAATATATTTAGGGTTAATATATTAATTAATTAATTAGAAATGTTAATATTAGCTTGCCTTATACCCAAATACAAGCTTACTAAAATGATGTAACTAAAAACAGTATTTTGCAATATTTTCATGACATAACCAAACACAATAAATAAAAACAATTTTAGATACAGTGCTTTCTGGACAAGTTTAGTATTTCAGCACTTTTATTATATAATCATAACTGGGGAAAAGACATTAAATTTACTTGTTGCAAATTGATTTTGAAGAGCTGATGAATTTTCAGTATTCTTAAAAAAAAACCCTAGATATTTAATGCTCTTCTCAGTATGCAAGACTACTTATGAGTGAAGGCTGAAATATCAGTCTCCAGACATTGCTTATAATATAGATAAACATTTATCACAATTATGTGCACATGGAGTTGTGAAACTGCATTTTTTTGCACCTTGTGTGGTCTGATCAATGACAACAAAACACATCGCATGTAAAACATAAAGTGGACTGTCTATGGATGGTGGGTTGGCAAATAAAGCAACAGTGATGTTCAAGCAAAAAAATTCCACTATTCTGAATTGAAGGTAGATTCCACCTCAGTAACACAGACTGCTATTACTGGGATGCTATGAGGGAGTACTTCCATAAAAGGTAACGTATGTGAGAAAGTGAAAATCCTGCGCTTGCAAGGACACTTAGACAACATGGGTAATGTATGATTTTTTTGCAGCAAAGTAGGTATGAAATGTTGGTATGTAGAAAGATGGTGGAAAGAATTTGCCATTTTCACAGCTTCTTACATTAGTTATTTCTATGTCAATTTACATCTGGCATCTTTGCCTACATCTGTGTATTCTCCAGAGTTTACATTTATAGAATCTTATCATTTTTTTCTAGTGTATTGGCAAATAGAAAATACTGGGAAAGTTATGGTAGATCTAGTTATTTCCTTTTTTTAATTACTGGTATCTCTTTTTATTAAAAATATTGAGATATTTGATCCAATGGTTTTCTTCAAAGAAAAATCCTATCAAAATAAAATAATTTATCCTCAAGAGTCTATGAATTTCAATCTGGAAGGATTCCATTTTTTGCTGGGTTGAATAAAAAGCTTTTATGCTTATGTTGTTCTTTTGTTACTAATGGATCCTAGTCAACATAATGTGTTGAACTGGACTTTCTGAAAAATAGATGAAGCAAAATTTCAAAAGTCTGATTATTTTATTTGTTACTTTGTGGTGATGAATTCTGCCTGGCTTGTTAAGTGAAGGTACATCAAGAAGTCATAAGACAACATCTGTTTGCCAAAGAAAGCCAACATTTCTAAAACTGGACTTCTGTCCCTTTACACTTAAGAAGATTACAAAAATTAGACATCCATTCCTTAAGACCATAGTTAATGAATTACTTAATCCCTCTTTCAGTGACTGCTGTATGCTCCATTAGTTTGTTCCAAGGATCTAATCATATGCTAGAATTTAAAGTCAGTATAAGGAAAAAGCGTGCGTGAAGTGCTGTGGTTAATATACATGCTCATGCTTTGCCCTAGAATTGTGAAAGATAAGGGCAAATGCTGTTCACATTCATTTAAAAAGAGATGAATAAAAAAGACTGTTAGTTTTAATCTCCAAATTTTTGAATCGATTAATTGAAAAAATAGGATTTCTCTTTTTCTTTCTTTTTCTCTCTCGAAAATCAGAAGTGTTTTAGGTTTTTATGCACTAGTATTTTCTATAAATATAAAATATGGTAATCATAGAAAAATAAATTGAAAAGTTTAGCAGATTTAGCAGTTTCTTTCATATAACTTATGTATGTGTATATGAATATGACTATATATATGTGGGTGTGCACACTTGCAGACACACACATTTTATATGTAGAACTTTGAGTTATATGACTAAATAGGCTATACAGAAATTTAACTCTTTGTAAGATCCTAATATATCTAATAGTTTACAGTTAGTTTCAATTCGTTAATTTTGCATTTTATGAGGATAGCTTGAGTAGGACTGCATTTCACCATGAAACAGCAGGTTTTGTAACCTGCTTGCTCATTTCTTGCCAGCTTGTATGGCAAGCTTTGCAACAACCCACATTTGTAGACAGCTGGAGAGCATCTTCTTCCAGGATGCATTTCTGATATGGATAGAAAAGCAAGAATATGAATATTAGCGGGAGGGTCCATGAAGTTTATGATTCTACAGTCTTTACTTTATGTGTGGACTTGAAATTGAGGATTTGCAAAAAATATCAGATGCTAATTTCCAGTGATAAATGACTTCTTTGTATCAGATATTGCCCTTCCAGAAATGATTACAAGTGAAATCACTACACAACCAGGAGAGGTTTTAGAGGAAACCGCAAGTTTTCTCCGGATTAGATGAGAAGACTCAAATTCAGAAAGTATTGCAAGTAAAGGAAGCATAGATCATGTCTCAATGGAAAGAAATCATATCCAAGAAAACTATATTTTCTGCTGGCATAGGATTGTACTGTCAAATATGAGAATGGACCAAGTAGATAAGATAGCCAGATACTTGTTACTTTATGAAATATTGGTAACTGGTGGCATAAATCCAGTGCAGTTAGATTTAAAAGAGGGACAGTCTTGCAGAATATGAACTTGTCACTAATAATCTAGATAATTCAAGAATGTCTCTCAAGTAGGTGGTATGGAAACTTCTTGCTCTTTTCAAGACATTACCAAAGTAGAAGGTAAAAACTGTGATAATCAGTACAAACAACATCTACACTACTGTCCTAGTTAAACTGCAGTCTTGGTTTATAATATGCTCAAATTACTACTTGCAGGGTGTGAGGACCTGACCAGCCTTGCCCATGAGAACAGTGAGCTGGTAGAAGTAGGTGATGCTGAGGCCAAGGCAATTTTCTGAATCCCCCAGATTTGGTTGTATCTGCTTAAGATCGTTCATGTCAAGAAGATATTTGCCAACTCATTCATCTTTGTCCAAGACACTGGTTTGTATTCTGTTTTTTAATCACAGACTTGGGCATAGGTAGGTGCCTTTTTAGGCACCTCAGACCATTTTTGGACCTGCTCCAAAAGGTAAAGAACAAATCGTAAAATCCAATTCCTAACTGAAAATAAAATAAAAGGATAACAAGTTATTTGGTGTCATATACTAGCTGTATATGGACACTATCCAGGACCAATGCTAACACTAATTTCTGTTAACCAACATTTTTACTGATGACAGCCTAAATTGCTGTCATTTGGATATGGCTATAATTGAAAAAGAAGAGGCAATCTTTCTGTTCTTTTACTTGTTCTTAGAAGGGCCACCTACTCCTTAGGGATCACTGTGCTCTCAAGAGCACAAACTATCCTGAAGGTTTAAACTGTGGAATCTTTCTAGTCCTGGTATATTACTTAAATAGAAAAGTCCTATGCTATAACTACATATCTGTGATTATCTAAATAAGATATATCTGTCCTGTACTTCTTAGAAGATCAGCAAACAGCATAGAAGGGATGGTTAAGGAGGTATTTAATTACTTTTGCATTCATCCCACTCTGCCCTGCTTTAGAAGTTACAGCAGAAACTGTCTAAATTTAAGCAGCCTGTTCCCAGCTTGTTCATGCTTTCCAAAAAGCACAGTTTTGCTCCATAGTTTTCCTGCTGAAGGCTTCTACTTTAAGCACCCTTTGCACCTTGAGACCTGTCCCCAATTTCTGAAGTAATTCTCATAAAAATGCTTTTTTTTTTTTCACTTTGCTAGAGAATTTTCCTCTATCCAGATATAGGTTTTTATTGTCTTTTTGCACTTATCAAATAGAAAACAAAAGCAATATATCTTGGCAGTCTGCACCAATTCAGGGATTCTAAATAGTGTAAAATAACTTAATTTTGTCACCTTAAATGACTTGTATTGTTGTCTTTGTAACGGCAGAATTCAATGCTGCAGCAGTGGCAGAATAGCTTCCTTGGTTGAGCCTGCAAAGAGATGTAGGGCAGAGGTGCTTGTAGCCAAAGCAGATTTCTGACACCTGTAAAATAAAAGTGCACTAACTCAGATATAATTAAAATTAGTTGGTCTTAATTCCAAATATAAGCATACTAAATAGTGTAGCTAGCAACAGTGTAGTCAAACACAATATACAAGTGCTTTACATAAGCAGGCGAGCAATATGGCAACCAAAGCGGCAAAGACGTGTGGTTGCACACAGGAGACAACTAAGTGATAAAATATTGCCAGACAGAGGACAAGATAAGCACAAAGAATCACAAATAGGGAGGATAAAGTGAATGAATTTAATAAAGCTTATTCTGAGAGGTTAAAACTGGCCTGAATTGTCAGTTTTCTCTATGCTCCCATCACAGTGATCTCTATCCATAAATATATCTATCTATATGGGTAAAATGAGGCAAATCAGTGCGAGTTTTCACCAGCTCTCTCCCCTCGTAATCAAGATCACCTGAGCTCAGGTTATGAAACTCTTTAACCCCAGCATATCTTCTTCCTGGAAACTCTTCTTTCTTCTCTATGGTATGTTTCTTAGTGCCTAAACAATTCATCTTCAGGGACACGTGATCCATCCAACTGAGCCAAAATAGCCATTCCCCCTTCTACCCAAGACAACAGCAGCAGAAAGCACAGCTCTGCAGGGCCATAACACAGGCAAAATAGGCAGTGTGCCATCCTGTCCCTACTGAAGCAGCTAGGATATTTGAAAGTTTGTCACCTGGCAAGATGCCCTTTTGCCGAAACACAAATGTGGCTTTGCTGATGACACATTATCCCTGTATTTGCTCTGTTGCAATTAGCATCATTTAGTCCTTGCAACATAACTGCCTTTGTTCTAGGAAGGAGGAAACAATATGTTCAGATGAACTTCCAAGTAGCAATTCCATATGAAGGATAAAATTAGACAGAGGTAGCTCTAAGGCTATCTGAGAAAGCAGTCTTTGGTATCTGCATTTTGCTACAATATTTGTTAGAAATATTTAACATTGCTAAAATATCAGCATGTTTTATATTATTTTCTGCTAGGTGTGTATTCAGGCAGATGACTAGGCCCTGGCCTGAGGTTTAGCTAACTGAATAGACTGTGAGAAACTTCTGGACATGACATGAGAAATTGCTGAACACAACAAATAACACAGTGAGAAGCTGGCAAAAATTGCAGGTAGCACCATGAGGGATTTCACAGGTAGGTAAGGGGGAGTTCAGTGAGAGCTGAGCTTCACAGGAGGCAAGTGCAGGGACCTTTTGGGCCGTGGACTCTCGCAAGGCCAGCAGCACCTAGGCACCTTACCAGTAACACCATGCAACATCAAGATGGCCTAGATCACAGGATCAGCAATAGCAGATTTGAGGACAAATCTAGTCATTAGGGGTGTGTAGGTATGTAACTCTTGAAGGTGCCAGTCTGAAACTCCCTTCAGTCACTGACAGATGTGTTGGGTAGGAGTGGGTATTTTGATACTCACACAGTTCTAACTGATGTGCAGTATACATTATAAAAAATAATGGTTTTTACAGTTATACTTCTATGAACTGACCTTCCATAATTTTATGCAATGAACTATAAAGTGGTGCAGATAATTCAACAGAAATCATTGTGAAATAGCAAAATATATATAAAAAGTGGTCAGTAGCATGCCAGAAGTAGGGATCTTCCTTAAGCGGATCACGGTATGTCTTTCATGATCATGAATCTTTTTTTTTTTTCTCACAAGGATTAACTACACCCTCTAAGCATTTATGACTATATGTTTGTTCTTAGAACATATAAAAATGGGGAATTAAGATAGTAGATCTGTGCTGATTCCAGAAAGAAACTAAATGAATATAAAAAGTTTCCAATAGCAACCTTATTTACGGTTACTATTGCTGTTGAGATCCTGCAGCATTTAAAGTGACAGTCACAAATAAATGAGAGGCTTCTTCCTAGAACTGCTATAGTTATGTGCCTTTTAATTTATTTATGCACATATATATAAAATTAACAGTGTTTGTTTGTTTGTTTGTTTGCTTTTCTGATCTTAACATTTTTCTTTACTTTTTTTGAGAAGATAACTGTTGCTTTTCTAAGAATGAAAGGTTACTAGTTGTCCAGAGATTTGATGTTGGAATATGTCCTTTTAGATCCTCCAGCTAGGGACAATTTTTGTACTCTGTAATCACAGCTGTGAGACAGCCATGGGAAGAGTAAAGTGATGCTCTGACCCTCTAAAAAAGGAATTTGTTGGCATTCAAATTTGTCTGTTTAGCTCAGCAGTAGAAAATTCATCAGCAGCAGTTTCTGTCAGGGAAGATAATAGCAACACTTGGTTAATGGTTCAAGGAAATAAAATGAACACATATGAGCACTCCACTTTTATTTATTCTATTGTGAAACTTTATAGCATGCAGTTTCATTTATGGGACCACTTATCATTAAGTAATATAACATAATTCATAATAATTCATACCGGTTTTGTTGGTTTTGACATCCAATGGTCATCTGGCATCTGCTTAAAAAAGTAGTGCTTTCAGAAAATCCAGGGATATTCGCAAAATCTATTCAAAAGCCCCCCAAAATAAGAACCTGTTACTCACATCCATGGGATTTCAAGACTAGATTCAGCTCTAAGTTGTATTGTAATTAATCTGGATATATTCTAGAATAATTGACAGCTATAATTGGCTCTTTTCAGCCTTCATATTATAAAACTTGGATTCTGAGAATTTTGTGTAATCGTTTACAGGAAACAGCTAACTCAACAACCACAAAAATTGCACACTGTATCTGAAAAAAAGAAAGAAAAGTCCCCCAAATTCTCACAAGAGACTCAGCATCTTTGTGATTCACAGAAATTTACTGTTAAATAGTAGTTATTCAAGAAGTATAATGTTAAAAATGACAGGTTTCAGCTGACTTCTGTTTTGTGCCTATATTAGGATTCTGTATCCCTTTTAGAATGATGCACTCAGTTCAGCAGGGGCTTTATTTTGGTCCTATTCATAGGGGAAAATATGTATGCATATTAAAAATCATATATTAACACAAGTACGTGTGTGTATTTTTCCTTATGAGTGGCTGATTGGTGAATTTTGATCAAATGAGAACAAGATAGCAGCGAATTCAAATCACAGGAGGGTGCCACGAATTCACATCATATATCTGACAGTTTATATTATGAAGTTACTTGTTTTATTAAAGGAGAGAATAGAAAGATTCAGCTTTTGAGTCCTGTAACATGGGTCTCATCAGCACTGTTCAGAGAGATCCCCCTTCTGGTTTGTCTTCTTTAATTTTTGAGAGCCTACATTTTGAATCCAGCTTTGAGAAAGGAGATTAGGCCTTCTGCTAGCAAAAGGCATCAAGAGAACAGAACTTCAATTTGGCAGGGGTTCAAAAGTTTCGAGCTTTAACAATGCTTGGATTAATAGGGCAACAATCAAACAAGTTTTACAGTCCAATGAGAAAACAAGTGCAGAAATGGATAATCAGCAGGGGTAGAAGCAAAGATCTGTTGATGATTTGAAACATATGTAATAATTGCTCAGCGAGATTAGAATAAATTCTGCACTCTTGGAGACCCCCAAAGGAGATTCAGTGAATATTTTATATCAATTTCTTTTTACAGCTGCATAACCAAACTCACTCTAGTATGATTACTGCCATGCCTCAAACCCAATATGGTCTGAGACATCTCTTACTCACCTGAATCTGGTCAGAAAGACAGCCTGGAGGCTCATGTATAATGCCTGTCCCTTGGCTAACACAATGAATTTGAACCAGGAATCTACGGGAATAAAAATATTCTTCCTGGAACCAGAATGAAAAGTTTTGCAGCTGGAGGTCTTAAAACCCAAATTCTCTGTAGACTATTAGACAAAGGGAATTTTGGAACATAAAATATTGGAACTTGATCTACCAGTGAACACAATAGAGCTTCCGATAGAAAAATCTTGGAGGAACGCTTGTTCAGTGTATGTGTTGAAGGTCAGTTTCTCTATGTAAAGTACAAAATGAGATTGTATTAACTGTTTACCAGTCCCTCTCTGCACTGAGAAGCTTTGAATAGGTATGATTTGTAGAAACTGGTGTTTCCTATAGGCAACTTTTCACTGGAATTTTCTAAGAAATAGAGTTACATTGGACCTGGAGTGCAAGGAAGCAGGAGTGTGAATAGAGACAGTTTGGAAGCACAGCATTTCCTTGAAATTGTCCTCATGTTCTGAAAAAAATGTTATTGTTAGATCTGGAGGCAAGCCCAATGTCTCTTTGATGAGAGAACCACTTATATTGGTACCAAGATGAATTTTCCAAGTGAATTGGTATTTGCCTTTGAATAAACCACTTCACCTCTATCACGAGCAGCACCAGGACCTTGTTCATACTAATTAATTATCTGGAAAGTACTTTGAAAACATAAAACAGGGTTTATGGTATTACTATTAATTTTCATTATTTTGTATTTTTTTAGGTACTGCAGATACTTGCTCTTATAAGAATGAATTTTTTATTTCTTTAAGAAAATACTGTGAAATAGAAGTATTTTATTAGGATTACACATGCACAAACCTGTTCTAAGCAATCACAGATTAGTGATGCTATGAATTATGTTAACCCTATGAAGTGAGACTATTTTTGCTCCTAATGCCAGTTAGAAAGTAATATTTATACAGTAAGAAACGCTGCCCAGGGCATTTCCTGGGGATTAATGAACTAATCGCCATTTGGGAGAGTTAGTTGCCTGAGGCAAAGCTGCTCATTAATTCCTTAGGAAATATCCAGGTTGTGGGTGTTATATGACTTGGGGATTTTTAATTCAGCCACAGAGTAAACTCCTATAATTTTCCCTAGGAGCATTTTCCTTTTACGGCTGTGCCAGAAGCATATTAAGTTTGAATGGGTGGTACTCCTATATTGGGTATTCATACAATATTTATAGCTAATACAGTAGTATCAGGATTTTTTTATTTTAATTCTTAATATTCTACAAGGAATTCTAGTGCTAATAGATTATATTCCCACTCCTTCCCTGCCAAAATGTTTCTAACACATTAAATAATACCAAGATAGAAGCATTATACTGAATGCTGTGAGCAACATAACAAGCCTAAATAGAGTGGATTCCAGGGCAAACACATACAGCTTATTTGAGGAGACTCCAAGGGATTAACAATTCCATTGGTTATTCTAACAAAATTGGAGTCCAGTTGCTGAAACTAAGTCCAAAATGTACGTGACAGCACATTTGCGGTAAAGCAGAATGTATTGCTCTGCTATTCAGAAGCTTAGGTAACAGCAGGAACTGGCCAAAAATGATTTATAATTTAAAACTGTCTCTAACATGCAAAATTCTTCTGTTTCAGGAAAGCTAAAAAAACCCACATTGAATGAGATCAGATTTATTTGTCTTCCAAAAAAACCTAAAGAATAAATAGAAAGTAATCATAGTTTTGTTATTTGTTATATATAATAATAGATAAAAGTTCTATATCTACACTGGCAGATATGTTTCTCTTACAAGTACAGTAGCAGTCAAATAATATTTATCTAAGATAAGCTAGATTAATTAATAAAATTTTCTTATGATGCAAATTTTTTATCAGTGAGTTTAAGAAGTTGCTTTGCAGCATTATCACAGTAAGAAAAATTCAGTCTCTCTGGAAATCTTGACTTTCAGTAGGAATATGTGCTTATGTTTCACTGCTTGCTCAATATATCTAAAAAGTTTGGAGATTCATTATGTCTTACAGTAAATCATATGCAATTCTAGTGAAGCTGTAGCGGTTATTCTCCCCTGGGAACATGTGAGAATAGGAAGTTTTAGAAGAAAATAAAAGAGAAATTTCTTTCATGCAGATTCCATCTGATAAATTTCTCCAGCAGATAAATTAACACCCAGCTACTTCATTATCATGTTCAATTTCACAGTTCTAACTAGAAAGTTGTTTTGAACAAAAAGTAAACCAAAAAAAAAAAAAGTGTGGATTCTGTATTGCAACATCTAGTAAAATAAGGTGAATCAAATGCAGAAAGAAATCACCACAGCTTTCTCCCCATGATTTTGAAAATATATTGAAAAAGCCCTTGTGATACAGTATTTTCAGGTTAATTGAGAAAGTTTACTTTTGTTTTTAAACTCCATAACTCTTAAGTGTAATCATTGAACTGTTACAGAAGCATATGCTAACTTTTACAGATGTTTTGCCAGTTTTTTATCCTGAATACTTTGAATCATGAAGGAAGTCTTGGATCTTTCAAAGCATTCTTGAAAATGAATTAAAAAACCTTGTTTATGTTAGAGTGTTGCTAAAGGGAACCTCCATGGACTAAGTGTACTGCACGGCTTGAAGACCAGACCATCTGTCTCTGGCTAGGTGGTGGACAACCAGTTATGCAAATGTCCTCACTTCTAAACACCTGCCAAGAGTGCCGCATAGCAAACGTCCTCTGCTGGGGGTAGCTTTTAATTATGTTTGAACTGAGTACAGTGGAGGTGTTGAAATCATGTTTCTTAATTCTTTCCTCTGGCCTTTTTCCTGCCCACCCCCCAAATATTCACTGGTACTGTATACTCAGAGAACATGCCTGGACATATTCTTTAGAAAGAGCAGGACATGGTGTGAAAGTGACAAACTTTCTTAATTTTGGGAGGGAAAGAGAAATCTAAATTCAGAGTCCTCTTTATTTACATCTCTGAAGGCATGATTTAGCAGGGTGATAATTTGTCTAGAACAAGGAGACTGTCATTAGCAAATGTTCTCTTATGTTTACCTGGAATATTTTTATAAGATACTTAGGTTAATGAGCCATTCAAGACTTTAATTCAAACCACTGTCAAAAAGAAAACTAATCCCTACTGGTATTTGGGGATTCAGAAAATTCGAACACAAAACAGTTTGTATTGTATTGGAAAAGTTCTATAGAGTTTAAAAAGCATGAAAACAATGGGAAACCACAGAAACTACAAAAAAGGTTATAGAAGATTTGCACCAAAACCCAGCAGAAAATAAGTGAACACATAAGCCTCTCTGTATGTTTCACTGATTCATTCTGTAGAATTACACATAAAGATAGTGACTCTCTGGACAGCTCATATTAGATAAGTTACTCATACCAACAGAACAATATAAACCCACAAGAAGCAACCACCAGCCGAGTTGGTGGTGTATGTTCATAACCCTGTACTGTTGGCCTGGAACTAGTTAAATGCTCAGAGATGAGAGTGGGGGATGGACACTTACTACTTCTCCTTCAGATTAAATTAAATGAAATCCTGCATTCGCCATTCATTTGCTTGATGAACACCTGCTCCTCTATTTTTTCTAGAAAAGAAATCAGAATGTGTTGTTTGCTTGCTTTTGCCATGATAATGTTAGTCATCATGTCCATTCGACCTTGGATTGATATTACTTAGTGTAAGAGTGACTTAATTAGGCCCTGCCTCGACGAAAAAAATGGATAAACCAATATCCCATAAGCATACAAATACAATTTTACCAGTACAATCCCTCATTTGGTACTCTTTCATTTCAGCACAAAAGTGTAACTTTTGTTTAACACCAAATTACTTTACCAGTTCAGTTTTGGAATAACACCTTGAGTGTTTACTCAAGGTTTTAAAACAGCTTCAACCTACATTGTAAGAAAAAAATTAGTTCCCAAGCATTCATGACCTTCTGAGGAAAATATGTGCATGATAATTTCACTTTCATAGGTCTCATATAACAATGTGTTAATAAACTTGGAGGGGAACGATGAAATAAGGACAGGACAGGTGTGGAGTCCACATAGGTACAGTAATTAGACTTCAGTTAGAAAACACTGGAATTAATAAGACTTTTCACTTCACTGGGCTCTAGTCCAAGTCCCTGGGCTTCAGTGAGAATGAGGAGAATAGGGAATGTATATAATAATTATTAAAATAATAGTAGTAAGAAACTCTAGCAGCAGCTCTTGTATAGCCCTAAGTCAGACATCCAGTTAGACACACTTTTGTAGGTATAAGCACAAAAATTACTAAAAAGACAGTAGAAAGAAAAAGAATTGTCCTTAATTTACATCATGCTCAGTGACCGAGAAGGGAACTGAACAGGGAGGAGATGTGTTATGAGACAGAAAAGAATAACTGAAACACACACAACCATGTTAGCTTAAAACTACATTATGAGGGAACTCTTAACAGTATATGCCACACTCTTTCCTTTCTGTTCTTAAATCCCACTTTTTGAATTTTATTTTTTAGTATTATTATGATTTAAGATGACAATGAATTTATTACTGATGGTATTTTAGAATTTCTGGAACATTTCTGGAAGCTCTTCATCATGACTAATATGACCGTGTAATTGGCTTTACTTGAGTGATTAGGTAGCACTCCATAATTTTATTATATATTTCTACAGGCCATCAGCTTTTCTAATTCATCCGAACACTGAAGTATCTCTTGCACCTGACAGAGCTGTCATTACAAGCTAGGTCTGAGCTGGAAGGATCTGGAAAAGGAAACCTCCAAAGGAGAAATAAACCTTTTTTTGATCAAAATATTTCTACTTTTTCAGGATATTTGGCCTCAAAAAATTCACACATCAGTATCTGGAGAATGAAAGTCATTATGGAAGAATAATTTCTGTACAGAGATTGGCATAGCACAGCCTCTGCCACTGCCCTCATAGCACAGTTCTACCAATTTGAACCACTGCTTTCCAAACCCTTAGATATCATAAGTCTAAACTTTTTAGTAAATATAAACTTTTCAGGTGAACTGATAAATACCGTGAACTGGGATCAGTTCAGACAAGTGTGGATTTAGGAGACTGAATTCATGCAAAAAGATTAAAAATATTCTCTCAAATTTTAAAATGAAAGACTGATGTTTGAAAAATATCAATACTCCTTGATAGAACTTTTTAATGCCATGGATATATTCATTATGGATTTTCTTGTTTATGTTGTGGGCCAAAAAATATTAGTGAGCTCAGATTCTTTGTCTGGAATTGTTTGGGATGAAAAATTGTTGTGCCTGGTGCCTTAGCTCTCCTGAAACTGAAATTTTGCTTCACATGCCTGTATATCAGATTGACAACTGCTAGCTTCTTAACCATGGGGAAAAAACATGAGTTATGATGATGTCTCATCACGACTTGCAATAATTTATGATGGAAAATCGTCCTCAGATGATTACTTTCAGGTTTCCAAAGGCATAACGTGTTAGCATCTTCATCTGCTAGTAATACCTTTCAAGGAAAAAGGGAAATAGTTTTGTACAGAAAGCAGTGGAACTAAAGTAATTTGGTTCACTCCCAACCACCTATGATCAATAGCAGAAGTCACATGAAGCACTCGAATAACAAAGGAGAAGACAATGAGGTAGGTTTAAAGATAACAGACAGATAAGAAAACTCTCTGGCATATTCATCTCAAAAGGGAGACTTGAGTTTGCATAATAGTGCTCCTAAATTCACATGTATTTCAATATTGTTTTATTTACATATCCCTACATGCTTGCCTTCTTGCTCACACTTTCATCAAAAATATAATGTATTTGATTTTTAAAAAATTGAAAATATGATTAATGAAACTAATAGGATGTAAAATACATGAATACTGTTTAATGTCAAGATCACAGTGACACAATCTCCCGAGATTCCTAAGCTTACTCCCAGTTACATATATTTCCATTATTTTTTGCACATATTTTTATAAATGAATTAATTGCTTCTAGAGAGACAACACTAATCTTTGCTCCATCTAGATTTTCATTTGACCATACATAGCAAAGGATACAGGTTTAACCCCAAAAAGCGAAAATTTAGACTCTTAAGAATAGAATTATGAAGGGAATGCTAGAAAATAAAACAAAAAACAAAGTTCTGAAATTACACTTAATATATACTTTAAAAATTATACTTAACAGATTCAGTATTCCCATATGGCTGTTAATTTGGTGATTGATTCCAAGCCCCATCCCCTGCAATATGCATACATCTTATACTAAATCATCACTAAGCTAAAACAAAGCAGGGAGAACGGGGTCTAAACCCTCAAATATGCTTCCTGCAGACCTGAATTAATTCATTAGGATCAAGATTTTCCTCACAGGTCTTCTTCCTGCGCTATAACTCTTGTACTACTGGCTACATAACAACTGAATTTAGGTGGCTGTCTCTAAATCTGAATTGCAATGAAAATCTAGTCTGGAGAGCAAGTTGCTCAGAGCACACATGACACCTATGAATCCTGGAAACTATAAATCTAGGAGGGCTGCCTAATGCATTTGCAACTACACAATTCTGGAAAATAAGGCTGAGATCTTTGTTTCGGCCTCAGATGAGTTTTAAGTGCCTACATCCCAGCTAGGCAAATAATATCCCATCTAAATTTTCTGATACACCCTAAGCATTTGGTAGCAGGTACATAGCTGGCTCATTAAAAAGAGAAACAAAAGATTTGCAATCAAAGTGCTTTTTCCAAACAGCCTTATTCCCACTTTCTGAGAGTTTTAGGGTCTTCCAGTGTCAGACATTCATTTCAAAAGGTTGATCCAATATATTTTTTCAGTTCATTTCTGCTTTGGGTTAGGCTGAGGTCTAGTTCAAGTCGATAACAGTTCTGGTAATTGCTTGATAACCCCATTCTGGGTTCTTCCCCCACCACAGCATGGGGGGCACCACTGCTGGAGCATGGGCACCCTTCATTATTCAGAGCGACATTTCAACCTCTCTCCAGTTTCCTAAATCCAGCACACAGCATTCAGGACCATAAAAGAAGCATTGGCGCTGGGCTGCAGTGTAATCATATATCAGTGCCACAGTTAGGATCAACAAAATGAGTGTAGCATAGCGGAGATGGGGTGGGAAATCTCTTCTGACACTCAGCACTTTCCACCGCACAGGAATATGGCAACACACTCACAGAGTGATGCTCACCACTGTGAGAGCTGGGACGGACCTCGGGCTGGTAAGGCCTGCGAGGGAGCTGCCGGCAGGAGCAATTAGCTGTCCTCTACAGCAGAGTAAGAACTAAAGATCTTCTTAGGGGCAAAAACAAGACCGCACCAGGTCACGGTAAAGAAAGAGAAGGTTCACATTGCACATGATGGTGAATCTGACAGTGAGGGAGAGAGAAAAATGGCTGGGTAAAAAGGCAGGCATAGCACGAGGCTGCTCTGCAGGCTTCAGTAAATGCAGAGACATCATGCTGATTTAGATCCTGCCAGGAGATGTCAGTTTTTAGTTGAATCAGTATCTGGTCATGTGTGTACGTATGTTATGGTGATTTCTGATTTTGATTCAGCAAAGATTTCAAAATAGCTGTTCAAGAAAAATAATTATTCAAGCATGTTTACAGTTCATGCACATATTATTTCAAATCGATATTACTTCTAAGAACAGTGCTTCTAACCTCTGACCTGGGGAGAGACAGGCTGTAAGAAGACACAAAAAACTAGATTTGTGAGTGATTACTGCCAGAGCTGTTTAAAAGTCACATAAAACTGATTTCATTTTTTAGCTTCTTTATTTAACATCTCACTTCTACGCTTTTCTTTTGGCAAAAGCATATTTTTTCCATGTAGGAAAGGCTGGTGGTTCAGGTAATTCAAATATGCACCATCTTAGAACAATTAAAAGATGTCCACATGTAATTTCAGAGCATTAAAGAAAAAATATATAGTTTCTCATAGCTAAAATGATCAATATTTCATTTTTTTAAAATTATATTTAGTTTAGTTAAGACCTACTGTATTCTATAGTATACTATAAATGATGAAAATGTTGGCATCTTCTTTTAAAAGAAAACTCAAAGAATGTTTCACTTTGGCCTCTCAGGCATGCTACCGTTTGTTCATAACACTCAATTTACTGCAGCAAGTTTCTTCAGCTACTAGGCACACTGACTACAGCATTAATTACCATCTCATATTATAAGACTGCATTGTATTTATTATGGCAATCTAATATATTAACATTCACTGCTTATGTAACACAGAATGTTGACTTTTTTATGGTGTGTTTTGTAAAATACATTGACACGCTTTCAATATTGTAGGGTGGCTGTTGACTAGAACTTCAGCATTAAAAACAAAAAGCATGATTTTGACTTTTAATAATAGTGCATATTTTAATCTTAGTCATTCCTTTTTAATGCTAGTATTTCTGCTTTAACCAAAAGAATTAAATGAACAGGAGTAAATGCTGTCTAGATTTCCATTTAAAGATCATTTCCTTCACAAACCTTAAAACCTTTCCACAGTCTCAAAAAACTTTTGACCTGAAAAGACAAAAAACTACAATATTCACTGAAACATGAAGAAGGATGTTTTCAAGTGTATAATTTGTAGTTAGATTTTAAAAATTACTGAGCGCATAGCTTCCCCCTGTTTCTTTGAAAAACTCTCCAGAAATGAAAATGACTGTTTTCTGTTGTCCTCTCATTAGGTACAATGTCTTAGATACTATTTGTATTGTGCACCTGGTGCCCAGACAAAGAAAGGGACCAGGGCAGCATCACCAATTACAAGACTTCCCTATTATACAAAAAGGGAAATGAAGCCATATATTTCCAAATGGAATATGACATTTACAGGAGATGGTTAAATCATTGCTTACTGAGTGAAATGTTTTGTGTAACTACTAAATAAAACAGCATTTAAACCTCCTACAAATTTATTCAGATAATTAACAGCCACACAAAAAAATCACATCTAGGGATCCAGGCCAAGTCTAAAATACGGGTTTGAGATGACTTTCTGATATTACAGATGTTTTCTTCCAAAGTAATTTTTTCTGAAGAGGTTTGTTCGTGTGTTTTCCCATTGTCAGCCATCGGGTGGACAGTTGCACCTTTGATTAGGTTAGAAGCACTGAAAGTTCACATTCTAGACATTCCCAGTCAATAGAGTGCTATTTTTGCCTTGTTTAAATGTTTCCTGTGCTTTATATAGAAAGTCCAAACATTCACAATTTTTAAATCCCAAATTCTCACGATTATCTGGTCTAACTGCACTTTGACACAAGTCATATTTCACTAATCTTTGTCAGTCTCCTAAGTGTACTGATATCTTTTTGAGAAATACAAAATTGATTGAAATTTTCCTGTATGTGCGATATCATATCTTCCTTTATAGAGCTGTCCCTTAATACATTTACCGTGAATATCAGTAGCTTGGGTGATGTGTCCATTAGTATACACACCAAAAAAAATATTTAGGAGTCACCTAAAAATTATGTGTGACTACCTATTAAAAAACACAATTTGCAATGAATTTTTTGATTTTACTTATTCACTTAGATGTTGTTCAAAAAAAGATCTGCATATAAAATTAAAAATCAGTCTGTTACTAAGAGGAAATCGTCCTTATTTAGTTCAAGCAGTCCAGTAGTGACTTTGCACCAAGACCAATAGATATGTAACTGATTTCAGTCCTTTGGGGGTAGGTCGCCTTCCCTTTCTGCATTTTACTTACTATATTTAATACAGTTTTTCAAAACTTTATGTTGGATGGAAGCACAAGACTTTATCCTGAAAGAACATCTTAAATTTATCCTCTACACTCTCTCTTATTTCATTATATTGCTAAAGGTCATTGATTTTAGGAGGCATTTGTTTGAAAACAGTAGCAGAAAGATGGGTTCCAACACTGGATATCTATTTGCAATAAACTGAATATTGATTTTTTTTTTTTCTCTGTATATGTATGTATATCCTGAGATCACCATTTTTTTTTTCTGGAAAGAAAAGAATGGAAAAACTGTCACTTGAGGAGCTTCTTAAAGATCATGGAAATTAAAGCTACTTTACTGTTTTTTGAAATGGTCTACTGGAAAAGAATACACTCCAAATAATCCAACTGCACATGTTTGAACTAAACACACCACAGCTCTAATTGCAGAGTAAAGTTTCACCCTTCATTGTGATTTTCAATAAATATTTAATGAAAATCAGGACTGTTTTCTTTTTTTTTTTAGATATTTGTGACACGGTAATGCTTCTTTCTGTTCACAAATATTCTAGTGAGAAACTAGAGTATGACTTGATCTGCACACATGCACCATAATGATGCATAACAATATAGAATCTGAGTAGTCTAAGCCATAATCCTCAAGCTTAGATGCTTCAGATACTGGTACTATAGGCACGTATTGGCATGTGTCATTTGTGACTGAGGACATGAATTAATATCTAAAATGAATCAATCTCTATGCCAGTTACCATCTTCAATGTTATTTTTAGCAACTGGAGAAGTAAAAATGGATAATTTATAAGAATTAGTATAGATGCTATACTTGACACTACTTCCTTCTCATCCTTTAAATCTTTCTTCTTTTATATCTCAAAGTTCTGCATAATTTCTTCCAGGTTCACAGAAAGAAAACTGGATCTCTAATTCATTGCATTATGCTACTCTTACTACTATTTAAAAAAGGAAGTGTCTCTGGAGAGACACTAATACCCTGACGAGAAAACCTTAGTGGTTAGAATTTGCAGTTCTCAAGGAATATAGCAGCAGTTTATTATGAAAATCATATATATACAATAATAGAAATAAATTATCCAGACATCTGAAAAACTATAACATTTAAATGACAAACTTCATGCTGACGGGAAAGAGGTTTCAGCAGAAAAAGTATAAGAATCAAAATTGCATCCCAGAAAAAATTAATAATTAGCAAGGGGCTTGAAAATGATTTCAGATGCATTTTTAGATTCAGTTTTAAAATCCAAGATCTCATTTTGAAAAAATTAACATTATCTCTTGCACAGTATTATCTTTAGCATGGCTGCTTGCTCTTGGCCAGATGTCCCACCCCCTTTTACAGAGCGTCAACCTGTCTGCAGTCTTGCTATTCTGAGACGTAAGCATTTATGCAATGCTGTGTATAATGCATTTAATATATGAAGCATTTTGAGATGTTTGAAGATGAAAGACATTATACACATAAAAATATTGTTTTCCTTGCTGCTAGCTGTCTGAGAGTCTTCAAAACAATGAGATACTTCCTAGATATATTAGAAAGTTTTAGACATTAATTCTCCAGGTACTATTTTCCTATTCCTTAGGTTGGCCACACCTGGAGCTCCTTTCAATTCCCCTCTCTTGAGCCAGTGTTGATGATGCAAGTTTAGGCCAGGTCCTGTCAGTTATAAGGTATCTGCACATCAGGTTTGAACAAATGTAAACTGAATTTGAAAGCAGTGAGACGCAGTGGTGTAGCAGCTCTGGCAGAAGGCCTAGTTTTTATGCTGTTTACAGGCTTGAGAAACAATGAAATGTTTAAAGGCAAAGAATATGTGTTGGCAAGAGTGCTTGATCCATGTGTCAAAGGAATAATTGAAATTATCTTCGCTCCCTAACACACCAAGAACACTGGAACAACGCTTTCATAACTAAAATGCTGCAGGCCAAGCTATTCTCTCTCTTCTTTCTCAGATCTCAGGAAGTTAAGTACACATTATGAAACAGATTGCAAACGACTTAGAGCATACCAAAATTCAGAAGACTGGTGTAACAGTAACAGCCACATTGGCACCATCTCCAGGAGCAATAACAACAAAAAACACAGCATTCCTGTGTTGACTACAAATTAACATGCGTGAAATATATACACAAGTTGTAGCATAGTTGGCCAAAGACAGGCTTCTACAGATTACCATCAAGAAACATAACACACAAATTGGTGGTCCTAATAATCTTCATTTCCGAAATTATGTGAAGAAAGCAGTATAATTACAATTTACATGTTACCAAAAGCACCAAAAAATTATTTTCAACCAGTTCAACAGATGTTTTGCTCTGCTCACATTTGTTTACAGTAAAATTGTAATAGTAGCAGCAATAACCGCTACTCATAATTTTCCTGTCCCAGGAAGAGCACTCAGATGAACAATGATGCTAATCCCATTAGCTCAAGTATTTTTACCAAAATCCTTCTTGTTTCTTTTGCCTATTTGCATAGTCCTGGCAGAATTTTTGTACAGTGTTATAAAGATGACAGTCGTCATGGAGGGTTTTCTTTTTCCCTTGAGCCGCCTAAATTTGCACAACATCTTTTTCAGGCTCACGATGCACATGCAGCCTCTCTGTGTTCCATAAAATTTCTCCTTTCTTACTCAAAATGTCACTTTTCGTTACTTCCATAGTAAGCATTCTGATTAGAAAGAACCGCTATTATGAAACAAGGGCTGGCAAATCAAAACTCTTCAGGTATAAGAATATACGTATTTGTACAGAACTAGTGAAACACTTCAGTAGAAATTATGGCCATTTTACCTTATTAGATTTCTTTTTTTCCAAGCAGTGAATGAATAACTGGAGATGCCAAATATTTGGGTTTACTTTTAGGATCTGAACTGAGCTGCTTTCAAGCCCAATGTCAGAGACAGGCATGAAAATCATCAAAAGTTCTATTTAAATAGAACTTTTAAAATTTAAAACTTAAAAATATTTGTAAGCTATTTTTCCTTACAAAGTCTCACATTTTTCGAAGCCAAGTTCAATATACCAGAGTCTATTCAGTGAGAATTGAAATAGATTACATTTTCTGTAGACAGGCTTATTTTAATTTGATTTAATTAATACCTTAGGTATTAATTACATATCCTGGATCCAGATCCTGAAAAGTTCCAGACAGAGCTTGATATACAAAGGGTTATTTAGAACGCAATGGTTCTCCAAAACACAGATACTGGGTATTTCTTTCAATATTCAAGGTATAAAGTAGATAATAGAATGGTATGAAACAAATAACAATGGTAAAGTAGGTAGTAATATATATTGAAACTATACAATAGTTTTACAACTGGTTCTGGTAAAAAAAAACACAGGCAGTCCTTGAAAAATATTATTTGTGTATAACTCATATGAGCTAGTTGCTTATTTCATGTCTGTGAAAGTATGCCCATTTACGTAACTAGTTGGCCAAGTCTCTTTCTGTCCTTTCTTCAGAAATCCTAGTTAACTAATCTTCCACTGCAGGAGTGAAGCGGGGAGGATCTAATTAAATGATAGAAGAGATCATTAACTAATAAAAGCCAATAGAGGTGTTCTAACGAGCATTATATTATGTTGATCACCAACTGAGGTGCTCACCTATTGTTTCCTCAGTAATATTAATAGCGAGCACAGTGTATGTATGAGAATGGTCTAGAGAAACTGAAAGGCATTCACAGAATCACAAAGTTGATTGAGAAGATGAAGGTAATAATTTATGAAGGAATCAAACTGTATAATTACATGTATACACAATAAATGCAATATGATAAATATCTACATGTATTTAAATGTGTCAAAAAAAGGAAAATAAGACGTGTTTATGATTACAAATTAAATTACATTTAAGGAAATTGGGGCTAGAAACAGTCCTCAAGAAACAGTTTGAGCAGTGTCTGGCATTACAAGGACCTGTGCTTACTAGGGCCTCCAGGCTGTAGCCTTACACAAGCAGCAATAACATGCACAGCACCAAAGGATACTCAGAGAAGTAAATGGGAAATGAGCTGAGAACATTAATGCTTAGTATCAGAAATAAAGCCTATACAAATTCAATAGAGATTAAATAATGTTTCTATATTCAGATAAAAAATACAGTTCTACATTCTACATCAAATCCTACAATTCAAATATATTTTATTTTAATATACTGTAATGGTATTGTTAATAAAACATGATACCTATTTATTTTGTTTTGCTTTGCTTTTATAATTGTAAAAATCATAGAGTCATAGAAAAGTTTAGGCTGGATGGGACCTCTGGACAACATCTGGTCCAAGCATCTGTTGAAAGCAGGGCCTTAGAGTATGTTATTCAGGGCCATGTCAAGCTGAGTCTTGCATATTCCCACCACTTCCTTGGGCTGCCTTTTCCAATGTTTGCCTGTTCTCATAGCAAAGATTTTTTTTTCTCCTATCTAGGCAGAATTTCCCCCTGAAGTAACTTGTGCCTGTTGCCTCCTGTCCTTCCCCACTCAGCAAGAGAAAGTACTTCCATCTTTTCTGTAACTCTCTTTTAGGTACCAGAAGACTGTGATTAGTTCCCCTGTAAGCCACCTCTTCCCTAGGCAGAATAAAACCAATTCCTTCCACTTTTCCTCATACGTTAAGATCTCCACCCTTCTAATCATCTTGTGGCCCTCCTCTGAACTCTCTCCAATTTTTTGATGCCTTGCTTGAACTGGGAGGACCAAAACTGGACACAATATTCCAGGTGTAGCCTAGGAAGGACTGATTAGATGGAGTAATTAAACCCCCTTGATCTGCTGGCTAAACTCATGCTGTTGCAGCCCAGTACCCGGTTTGCCTTTATTGCTGCAAGGGCACACTGCGGACTCCGGTGTAGCTGGCTGTCCACAAGGACCACAAAGTCATTTTCAGCAGAGCTACACCCCAGCCAGTCAGACCCCTGTAGTGCTGTTTGGGATTATTCTATCTCAGGGGCAGGGCTTCATATTTATCTTTATTAAGCCTCTTGCAATACTTATTGACCCAGTGTTTCAGCTTGCCAATGCCTCTCTGCGTGGTGGCTATTCCTTCAGACATATCTACCTCTCCTCCCAATTCGGTGTTATCCACAAATTTGGTGAGAATACATTCAGTCTTGTAATTCGGATTGTTTATAAAGATATTGAATAGTATCGGACCCTGTACTGACCACTGAGGAGCTCCACTTATGACTGGCTGCCAGTTTGACTTTGAGCCATTAATCACCACTCTTTGAGCTTGTCAGTATAGCCATTTTTCCACCTATTGTCCAGTATTGTCCATATCTTACCAGCTTATCAACAATGATATTGTGGGATCCCATATCAAATACCTTGAGAAATCGAGGTAGGTGATGTCCACAGCTCTACACTCATACACTGAGCAAATTATTTCATCGCAGAAAACAATCGGGTTGGTCAAGCACAATTTATCAGGCTGGCTTTTTACAGTCACCTTCTTGTCCTTCATGCACCTGGAAAGATCTTCCACAATCTTTCCAGGAACTGAAGTGAGCTTTTAAAAGTTTGTTTAAGAACTACAAAGTAGACAGTCGAATGGGCAAATAGCAAGTGTGTAAATGAAGAACCAAAGCTGCTTGAGTCAAGGGAACACTGCTTAATACATAAAAGACAAGAAATAAGCTGTTTTTTCGAAGAAAAGAGTAGAAACTGCTTGGGAGAACTCTACTTCCACGGCTAATTAAATATTAAGAAAAATTTCTGACTGAAACTGTATCATTCCAGCCACCTTCACTATGTGTATTCAGCAGCCATGGCTTTGTATGAATGCTGTGCATGCACAAGACATGCTATCATAGAAATTATGCATATGCTACAGTTACATTAAGCAACTGATGAAAAATGGTTAAATTATGTTAGACAGAAAAAAATACTGGAAACAAACTCTTGAAATATTCTGAAAGCTTTTCCTTTGAGCAATAAATATATTTAGAGGAAAGACCCCTAGCTATTTGCCATTTTAAAGTTGCAGAATTGTGTACCTATGCATTATTTGACATAAAATTCACTGGATTATTAAAAAGTTAATGCTTTTCCTCTTCTGCAAGCTGTATGAATTTTATGTGGTAGTACATCTACCACAGTTTTTCACTCAGCTTTACCACCTCTTCAGGATGCAAAGCAGCTGATGAATGAATTTAATTAGCAAATACATTGTTGAAGGATATGTACCAGGAAAAAACTATTGCATATTTAAAAGCAAAATCAATTGTCTCTCTATTCAAACATTTATTAATATTTTTGCTACCAGTGGCTTCTTTACCAGTTCAGGGTTCTTCCACATCCATTAAATGGAGCTAGTTTTCTAAATGATGGTAATATTTGTGAATGGAAGGTTGCCAAAGAAAATAAAGATTTGATCTCTTCTGCACTCTCCATTTTTTTTCTTTTTCTTCTTCTTTCTTAACTGATCTAGAAATATACTGTTACAATTAGTATTTTTGCTTTTAAAATAATTAATGACTTTGAAAAAGAAGGATCTTAATCAAAGAATGTCTTCATACTAATGCCACTTTGCCTAAACCTTAACAGTTCAGGGAATTTAAGTTAAAGGATTCAAACTCTGCTGTTTCTTGCATGATATGTAATGATTTATATATATGAAAAGCAAGTTAGTATAGATGTCAGACAAACTCGCATAAAGATTTTATTCTATATTCCATGCATATGGACAAGGATTTTCTCAATTACAATAAAATAGAATAAAATAAAATAAAATAAAATAAAATAAAATAAACAGAGAGAAAGAGAGAGAATGGAGAATTTCCCCCCGCCCCCACTATTTTGTCTGTAAATTTTGGGAAAAAAAGGCTTTAGTTTTGCCTATGCAAAATTAACAGCAAAGTTGGCTTGATCCATGTTCTAATTTATTTTAAGTACTGAGCACCATTCCTGATTTTGGCTTGCAGTGTAGCTCTGGTGTTAATGTAAGCTACATTTTACTCATAGAGGAAAACATCTCTTAACAGGGCAAACAGAGGTAAATTTAGCAGAAGTTTTAACGAGACTCCATAATTTGAATCAGGTGAAAATGCTCATTCTAGCAGTTTATTAAGATAAACAAACAAACAAACACAGACCAAAATAATCTTACTAAACACAAAAAAGTGTGAATTTGTATCAGTTCTGCTGAAAGTTCCAGTTTAAGATGTAGGTAGAATTTCCTTCTTTCTGGAAATATTTTGCATCTCATTCCAACATTTTGTTGCGGAATGTCTGTAAGCTTTACTTTTTTTTTTTACTTTAACTTTTAATACACTATTGCATGTCAAGCCACTATTGGCTACTGCTACTACGATCATTCCAGCTAATGGTATGCTATACTATCATGAAAAATGCATACATTTTTATTTTGATTTAATGTAAGTTCTGATACAAACTTCCTATTTTTTGGATCAGAGCATCTCCTCTGCTTTAATAATATAATGGTTTCACACCTGGATACATTTAAAACAATGTTTATAGTCTTCATAAATGTATTATTTGCTTACCCCACCTGGGTACATGCTAGAGATTACAGGAAAGTTTTCATTAAAGGAAGACATGTAAATTTATTGGACAACCAAAAGGATGGTTGCTTCAGAAAAATAAGCAATTGGTATGGGGTATCACAACCACGCCTTGGCGAAGAGTTGAGTACAGTGCAAGCAGGCATTTGGTGTGGTGAGCTGTGTCAAGCAGGACAATATACATGAAAAGCGAGTGTAACAATCCTTGGGGCAGGCAATGGATTAACAGCCAGCAGGAGAGCAGTACTTGAAATTGCTGAAAGGTGCATCTGGCCAGCCGTGGCCTGTGTGGACACCTGGCTGCGGTGGGACCATGGCAGGAGGTGCATGGGAGTGGGAAACTTTGCCCTATGTATCTATCCCTCACTTGGCCCACTTAAAAAATTGAGCTTAGGGGTGTCGCATTGTTGGATGTTCCTTTTCTCCTCCTGACAGAGATAAATAGAGGATTCTGACAAAAGGTTCAGAAATCTTTTTTTTTTTTTGTGCAAAATGTATAGACTAACTGTAATAAATATTGGACTAAGGGTGAGTAAGCATTAATAACTAAATAGTGTCACTCCTGATACAGAACTACACATTGAGAGAAGACGCATATATCAAAGGAGTGCATACACAGAATGACGACAATCACTTTTACAGAATTATTAAATAAGGAACATTAAAAAACACGTTTGTTATATAAACGAGCTAGTAACAGTACATCACTTCATTAACCTGGTCACCAAACACAGGCAGTTAAATTATGCTCAAATTCAGATAAGTCATATGAGTGAGTAGGTGTTGCAGTAAAACGAACCTTTGACGTAGTGCAGCTTCATCAACATTGACTTATGAATTTAGATATTCTATTCCAATAGGTTAACTATTATAAGACCTTGGCTTATAGAGTCTACTTGGTTAACAAAGCATAGAGCTATACAATGATTAAAATGACTGCGCCTAAAAAATTTTGAGGAGAGAAGCAGAATACAGGGATGACAAAGGTTCATAGGGAAAAAAACGTTGGGAACAATAAGGAAATAAAATTTGCAACATATCATCTATTGAAAATTAAGTTTCCTAACTTTCACAGAAGGAAATGTATCATCAGTAGTGGTATCTTGATTATATCACAACTAAACTGTTCTAGATTATGTGAAGATATGTCTGTATCTCTCTTTTTGAATATTTGTGCTGCCATATTAGACACACACAGACGAGAAAAATTACTTGTTCAAAAAGTTAAAAAGTATTACTTGTTAAAAAGTATTAGTTACACTTATAAAAATATAAAAGTATTACTTATAAAAAGTATTACTTGTTAAAAATTAATTACTTACAAATGATTGTAAGTAGATATAATGTACTTTAAATAATTGCATTTGATTACTTGTCCTCTAGAACATTAGTTGATTGCCACATTTTGTTTGTTTGATTGCAACAATCTAGTTGAATTTTACATTTTCTAAAATTTAAAGGCCGGTGAATTTGTTTAACTGGAAGTGAATTTGCATACTTTACTTAATAATGATGGATAATAATTTTACTACTATTGCCAGTGAAAAATATTCTATAAATTTAAAATGCATATTTCTTCACTCACATGCTCTTCAGTAAGCAAAAATTGTTATCTATAGACAGTCTTGTTCCTTAAACTAGTTTTAGGAGTAGTAGTGAAAATATAATTCTTTAAAATTTTATACAATCTTTGGAAACAGTAAAATTAGAGAATACTGGGAAATATGTTGCTTTTTTTTTGATGATCACAGAACCCTTTGGTCTGTAATGCTAAAAAAACAGAGAAAGTAGAGCTTAGGAAATTAAACAACATATGAGAAGAAAGAGAGAATGAAGAAAAAAATCAATTTTCCAAATCATTGTCCAAAAAAAGAAAATGTGCTAGACCCAGTATGCAATATTACAGACTGTACTGTACCCTGCAGAGGGCCTGATTTTTTGGAACACAACAGAAAATGAATTTGTTCTTGGATTTAGTTCAGAGAGAGTCAGGAGAGCAATTTACTTCTGACGCAGTTCCAGTAAAAAGCTATTATGTTGATTGCTATAAAGTTCATGAGTTTAAATAGGTAACTTTTATTCCTGACTCTTCATTTAGTTAAAGACACTCATTCACTGTGACAAAAATGTCCAAAACAAAGAAACAATTGTTTAAAGATCTACCTTCTCATTGTCCATTCATGTGTGCCAAGCAAAGGAGATGTGATAAAGCTCATATAATCCAGAATCTCTTAAAATGAGAGTGGGTTCAGGACTCCAGTGGACTGTCAAGCCCTACCTCATTTCAGGGATACAACTGGTGCTATTTTAGTCTCTTTTCCCACAGTTATCTCTGCCTCATCTCCTTAAATCTTTCCCTGTTATCGACCCCTATTATTCAGGCAGTCGGCGACAGAGATGCCACCGTTCCCGGTCCTGAGCGACCTCGCTCATTACCCAAGACACGGTCTTCGAGAACACTAGGAGTCGCGTTTTGACTACAAATCCAGACACGATGGAGACAGGATCACACGCCACCGCTCTCGCCTAGCAGAAAGCAGACTGAAAAGTGCCACAAGAATCCCTAACAAAATCGTTATGATGTTTCTAACTGTTTGCGACCAGATACCAAGGACAATCCACCACTGGGCATAGACAGCACGCAGCGAAGCACCCGCTAACGCTGCACAGATTAGAGGGCTTCCTCTGGATGACAGCCCATCCAGAAGGAGATGCCTTTGGGGAAATAATTTCAGGAAACTATCCAACATTATTTCGGTAGACTATTTCCAGCAGCTTGATTCTTGCTCGCTAACAACCATCTGCAGTGAACATGAGCCGTGGTACTCTGTGGCTGCAGCAGCGCTGCCGCGGCCGGGAGGTGACACTGCTCAAAGCTCTCTCCAGAGCTTTGCATTAAAAAATTCTTCATCATAACCAGGTGGAATAAAGTGATTATGAGATGTTTTAAGTTCTAAAAGTATTCAAGTATCAGCTATGCCTCGGGTAGGTTCTTAAAATGCAAAAACAAAAAGAGAGGTAAGAAGAAAAATAACAGAAAATCCCTAATGCTGCCATTCCTTTATAAATGGAAATGAATTAATGTTTATCTTGAGAAAAACAGAGCTGAAAGGTTTTCATTGTACCTCTGAACTGAAATAACGCATTACTGCATCCTGACTGCATAATTTCTAATCCTGCAAAGTATTTGATCAGAGAATTTTTAAGCATGTGAATGGTTCAAGGGATGAAATCAATGAGATGCTGCACGTTCATAGACCTGCATAAAATCGAGTGCTGTGCTGGAGGATAATACACTTGTTCAGGAACGTGCACGATAACCCCCGAACAGGTTGAAGGGGCCTAGGGTGCCCTGGCTGTGGGGTCTGGTGCCGGTGCTGCCGAGGGCAGCCCCTTCCCGCTGGCCGTGGGGGAGGCTCCTGGGCGTCCCACAGGGAGGCTGTGGCCGGGGCCCAGCCCTGCCCGGAGCTGCTGCCTGCCGAGGTGCTGCCACTTGGCCCCACCGAGCCCGGCCCACAGCGGTGCCCGACACCCGGGGTCGGGGCTGGGGCTGCCCCTGGCCGCGCTGCTCCCCATCAGGGTGGCAGGACGGGCCCTGGTGATGAGGCCCAGCCTGGCCCCGGCCCGGGGAGCCCTGATACAGACGTAAGAGGCATTACTGACTCACAGATATTGTAAATTTAGGCTCTATCAGCTGACTATAAATTTTACAGTAACATCGAGAAGAAAATGTTGTTCTCCCTGAGTCTCCCAGAAGAAACCCTCTTATACTCTGTTCTCCAGGGAAAGCCAGAATGGGAATCCTCTTGAGGAACTGCTGGGATCTAACCCTGGACGATGCAGTGCCTGTAACTAATCTTCCTTACTTAAAAGTTGGCGAACCGTTGTGTGGAAGCCTCTCTGCTTGCCTGCGTTCTCAAATGCCATTAATACGGCTACATTTAATATCGTAATATTTCTCATATTTCCCCCCCTCCTCCCCAAGTGAAGAGCTGTTATACTAGTAAATGTATCTGGTAGGTTAGTGTTAATCATACAAAACACTTCAAAAATAGACCTGTTTCTAGCAGTCACTGACTATGTTTCTGAATTTGTGTGTGTTTGTTATTTATAAAGGTCGTTGAAAAATTTGACTAACTCCTTTCCAGAGTAGGTAGCCTGCAGACAGCATGGGATCTTCAGCTCAAGTAACAGTTCATCACTATTGGTAGCATAAAGCCAAGTGGGACAACCAAAACTGTCGGTGGTGGAAAATGAATTCCAAATGATGGCACAGTGACTATTTTGAGCATTTCCATTATTTCCATATTAAACATATTTGAGACAGCTGAAATTCTCAGAAACAATCATGGATATTAGTATTTTCTAAATATTAATGAATAATAACAGCATAAAACTATGAATCATACAGAAATGACTCACTTTTATGACTATGTATCTTTTTCTGCAATTACTCAGCCACTGTTAGCATTACCATGTACTGTGAAATATGCAAGATACATTAAAGACAAAAGAAAACTTATGCTATGTTCCTAGCACTTTGGATACTTGGTTTTAGAATTTTTAATTTTAGTTGGCTCTTTATATGGTCATCTTGTCGTATTCATCACATAAACTATTTCTTTTCATTCTGTTTTATCTTAATTTAGTTACAGTTTTATAAAGATTAGCAAATAAATGCCAATCATATGGCAATAACAAGCATGCCTAGCTTCATTAGGCTAAGGTTTTCTGAGGCTTATTCCAGGATATTATCTACAATAGGATGAATTTTGCTTTAATATAGGTATAAAGAATCTTTCATGTTGTATGAAGTAATGAGTTAGATACCAGTAATGCATGTAATTGCATTGCCAAATGCTGTAGTCATTAAATGCTCAGCAATGGCCCACATATTACCTGAAACATTACCTTCTGTGTTATTGAGAAAAAGAATATTATTAGGACACCTAACTTTCCCACTTCAAAAAGTCATTTGGAAGTTAAAAATCTTTCTACTAGTGACTAGAAACGTCTCTGATAGTTCAGTGTCTTTCAGTTGCACTGTAATGTCAGCACTGGAACTGTGCCCGGGTGTCAGTAGCTGTTCTCTAAAGTGTAGCATAAATTATATACTAGTATAAGGTACACACTTTCACTTCTGTTATGCTCAAAATTAGCTGCTGAGTTTTTTTGGTAAAGGAAAAAAAGTGTCAGAATGCAAACAAAGACTGAGGGACAAATTCTGCATCATTTTTATACTCTGTAATTTTATTCCTGTCACTGAGTTGAATAGATATGAGCAAGGGCAATATTTGTCAGTGTGCCCTTAAATGTGCGGAGAACACCTGACATTTCAAACAACAACTACAGAACTCATTTTAGAAATTATTTCAACCTCCATCATCTGTTTCTTTTCTCATTTAACCTTTTTAGCCAACAAAAGAGTCCCATCCCCCCTTGGTATCTTTAAAATTACTTCGAAAGTCTCTGCCAAAGTCAAAACCAATAGATTGAAACAATATATTAAAAAAAGACAACTTCACACTTCAAAGGATGCTATTATATTAGATCCAATTGTTTTTGCAAATACTTTTGACACATTACTGGCAAAGGTCGCCTAAATATGGCCATGTTTTCAGAAAGTATTATTTCTTCCATTTTGGGAAGTGGCATTGAAATGTCAGTAAGACCCTGAATTTTTTTGTGTGTCCTATATCTACATGATGCTAATTTATTGGAAGGGAGTATAAAAAGAGCTATTACTTAGTGACACAGTATAACAGTTTCTTCAACAAATTATTTTATAGATGAAAATCGGCAATAAAAGCTAATTTGTTATTGCCCTCACCTTTCCTTTCATAGAGTCAAAATGCTCTTATTCCTCATTGCTTCTATGTAGTTCAGGAGGATGAATGGATAAAAGAAGGAGCATAAAAGTTTGAAAAAATATAATATCCTGTGAATATTTTTTCTCATCTCTTCTGTGATGGATGTGAACTTTTAATAATGATTTATTGACACTCTATCTGGTTATTGGGGGATTTTGCAGTATAATGGCTAAAAGCAGTTGGAATAGCAAAAAGAGAAGACATTATCTGGCATGATCCCAGGTAAATATCTGGAAATTTATACAGGGCAACTTTATAGCTGGTGGTTGTGAAGAAATAAGGAGCTATTTTGGCTATGGGAGGTGTAATGATCTAAAGAGTTCAGGCCTGCCACATTATCATCGGTAGATGGTCTGTAAAATCTATAGGATTCTACCTCAGAGTAAAAAAGTCACCTGGTAATCTGCATTCTCAAGAATCAGAAAATAAAAAAACCCCATCCTGCTCCCTCTGTAATAGTTACAACCCAAATCCACCCCGTGTTTGTAACGCTCATTCTGTGGACATCGTTCATTCCATTTCTCTCTGTTTCTTTCATCCAGACCAGACTTAAGTAATTCGTGTTATACTAATATTGCCCAAGAATTATGGGGGATTCCTGCCATGCAATACGTGACACAAGATTTTAAGTTTCCAGCTGCAGCTGTATCCTATAGTTACTATTGTGCTGTATAAGGTGATATAGATCCCTTTATAGACTGTTTTGTGTGAACGCACATGCACACAGTCCTATTCATCTAATGCTCTACCTGCAATACCCTTCTCCATTCTTCATTGTCAGGGTAGAATTGCTTAGAATTTAGTTAAATCTTAGATTTATTGTAGAGGTTTGCACCTTCATGTTTAAATTGTACTGACGTTACTTATTATTTCTAAAACAACTTTTTTATTCAACAGTGTTTGAAGTGACGAGGGAGAAGGATGGAACAACAAGTTCCTATATAGAATACTTGCATTCCATTGCTATTTGTGAATCAGACACACTCTTAACTAACAATTGAAGAAATGAGATAATCAGCTTGATGTATTATTACCCATATATAACAAACTGTAGTCTGAGTATCTGATTTTTAAATGAGTTAGATCTATAATTTTCACATTTGTTCATCTCTACTTGTGGTGGTTTGTCAAACTGTTTACTTGATTTAAACATGGAAATTAGATATGCTGCGGCCCTTACAAAATTGAAATAAAGGCAGAAATCTATCTAGGTGGCTCACACAGCTTTTACGAAAAATCTCCAAAGAAGAGCCAAAATAAAATCAAGAATCTTAGATTCTGATGTAATTTTATTTCTTCCAAAAAATTTAAATATGGCCCAGTTGTTTATAAAAAAAGAAAGAAAAGAAAATGATTTATAAATCAATTCTAAAATATCCACAAACCAGATTTTGTAAAGCTGATAGAAATGACCATTTATGAAAATCAAACTACCTTAAAATATTAGAATTTTAAAAGTTGATGTTGACATTCAGAAGTTCCATTGGAAATAGTATAATCTGTCACTCAAAAATACTGCAGATGTTCTACAACTCTGTTATAATTAGATCTAATCTGGATCTGGTCACAATTTAATAATGCTGTGCACCAAACAAACATGACATGAACAGGCATAACAAACAAACAGACCTGAAATCAGGGCCTTAACATATGCAGTAGTATGTAATATTGTGCCACTGTGTTTGAACAAAACAGAAATTTGCATCATTAAATTATCTTTGATATCTTTTTTTTTTTCTTCCCCATCACTGTCTTCCAAAGCAAAACTTGATAGTTCGCTTGAGGGAAGCCACTGGAATGATATTTGCTACCAGTGACCTTTTGCATAATTACAAACTGAGTGTGGGATGATTCTTATTGTCGTGGAAGGAGTATATGAAATCAAAAAGAACAGAAGAACAGGAATATCCTTATGAAGTTTATTAACCTATATTAATTTTATTTCTCAAGTTCTCTATTTATAAATGTTCTCTAGTTAAGTTATTCTTTGCCTTATCCCTTTTTTTCAGGTCTTTGGAGCCTGAAAACAGCTTTCCACTGTGTTTAAAATTACTTACTTTCTGTCATGTATAAAATTTTATTTAATACTCTCTTTTTGAGCATATAAAAAGGCTTCTCTGTATACTATTTGAGAAGAATGTTGTTTCTTAACAGGTGCTTTAACTAACCACGATAATATACATATTTATCTTATCCTTTAAATATATATGACTATATACTCAACTCTAGTTTATGTGGAGGCATATATTTACTGTATGTAAAAAAGGAGCTCCAAAATTACTACCATTTAGTTAGTTAAACTGATAGAAATATCAGGGTTTTTTTAGATCCCCTTGAAAGGCCAATATGTAAGATTAATTTGAGACTAATTGAAAGGATGCATTTGATTTGTTGATACTTACAAGACTCTAAGTCTGCTTGGGTATCATGGAGATAAAGTGGAAAAGTGGTCTGTGAAAAGACCAGTATTATGTTCTTTATCAAGCATTGATAACTCACTTCAGGAGTTCAGTAAATAGTAGCGCAAGCAGAAGAAATGGGAAAAAATGCAAAACACTAACTTTGTGCTGCTCTTTTAGAGGAAGTATTGTGATCAGAACTATTCAAATAAAAGAGTATACATAGAGAATTAAAGAACAGGTTGATAAAGGTTAAAGGTATGAAATAAATTTGAATGTTTTGAATATATAAAAGTTAGTTTCAACCTAATCTTTTGAAATCCTATCTCCATCTAAAACTATAAAGCCAATTATATTTAGTTGCTTAATGTAGTAAATTATTTTTAGTTTGTATTGATTATAATGATTCGCGATCATTAAGGAATAAGACTGAATCACACAGTGTGAACAGCAGCAATGCTATTCAATGTCAATTTTCTGGGAGAAAAAAAAAATCTTGTATTTTATTATCTAAATTGATTAAATAATAATTCTTCTGATGTTTGACCTTCAACAGCAGCAGGGATATAAGAACTTCCAAAAGATCAATTCTCCCTATTAAAAATAAATCATTTGAAGGATTCAAAGCACTAGAAAAGATTTTGGAGCTCATCATTAAAGCCAGTCTAGGTATGACCATCTATTGCTTACAAAATCTCCCATAGCATCTTGAATTTCAATTGTTTAATGTCTTCACTTCATTAAAAGTCTGCTTTTTGTCCTCTACTAGTCTAAGGACAGGTAAAGACAGATGGCAAAAATGAGTTATGAATAGCTTAAGGAAGACCAACTCTTTAGTTTAAGGCACAGAGAGTTTTGTCTGCTAGCTAAATCAGAAAAATTTAGGGCTGGTATTCTTTTTGCAATCTGGCATTATGAATGTCCTAGCTAATATTAGCCCTTTGATTAAGATTGTCTTTGCAGGCAGTCAGCCACTTTGATACAATTTCATTTGCAGCACAGGTTTATTCAGGAGAAAATGGGTCTATTAACTTGGCTGCAGATTGGCTGGTAAGTTAGGAGTACTACCAACTAATGAAAATGATGAGACCCCCATTTCCATCACTGAAATGCCTAAATGGGATATTAGATCCCAAGTACCTGTTAGTACACCAGCAGGATTATGAATCAATTAGAGAGCTCATGAGAAAAGTTTGGAAATGATTACTTTTCATGAATTTCAATAATATCTGCCATTTGATACCCTGGAGGGTGCCCACAGAGTGGATATTTTGCATCTAGCCGTCTGCTGCCTGCTTCCTCAATTTATTATCAAAGCTTAATTAAAACCTGAAAGTGACGCTCAGTAACGGGCATATCTTCAGTTAGTGCAATAGCCTCTCATTCGAAGGAAAAGATGAGATGCTAGATGCAGACCTGGTGATTGACAGGTATGCACTAGGGATCATGCAGGCTTACTGGATCAAAGGAGAAAAGGACAAAACTGCGCAGAAGCTCTTTCCTATCTGCATGGCAGATAGTACTTACAAAAATGAAAGCGAGCAATAGAGGACATATGCAAAACAATTATTACATTGAAATATATCTGGATGTGTAAAGAAAGTTATTCAATTCTATATGAGACCAGGAATGAAACTCTCATAATTTGACACTAAAATCTATGGTATAATGGTTATTGACAAGGTAGGATCCATACATTGTAAAATAAAATGTGTGGGATCCAAATACATTGAAGGAAAGGATTAAATCGGCTTTTGGAATGTACTGGTCTCTAATGGACAAGACAAAGAATTAAAATTAGAGACTCAAACTCTCACAGTGGTTAAAACAAACAATAAATAAAACACAGGTAAAAAAGAGATACAGCATTTTCCAGACAAAACAATACAAAACCACCTACTGTCAAAGTTCCTTGTCTGTATCTTTTCTTTTTTCCTGCAAAATTGGATATTTGGAATTATATCAGAAGACATTTCCAGCTATGGAAAAGTCACAGAACTTGTGTTTCTGAGATGTTCCTGATAATCAGAGTGGGGATTTATTCAAGATTAGATGGTGGTGCCATTTGACTAGATTCAAATGGTTGTTCCTACTGGAAAGGATAGCTTACTATTTTCTTTATGGGGAAGAAAGGTGTCGGCCTTTCCTTCATTAACACAGGAAGAGATAACAGGTGCTGGTATACAGACAGAGTGTTGGGCCCACTGGATAAAGCCAATTCAGCCTGGTTTCAAAGATGATGCAACCCAGTGTTGAGTGGTCATGGATGTGAGCAAGGAAAAGGGTCATCAGAGCTAAACTGGATCTGGGTTGAGGCTTTGGGAAAGCTCCCTTGGATGTTCAAAGCTGAGTGTGGTTATTGAGGTGAATTAGAGTTAGCATGAGAGTACATCCAGGAGTCTGCCACCTGAGATTATAAATACATTCTTCTATCCAGTGGAAAATTGTTTAGAATCTTGTAAAAGGATTCACTTAATTATCAGGATACAGAGAGATTTAAATTAGATCCGAAACCTGTCCTCAATACTACAATTTATTGCAGTAGATGTTATACCTGTCAGCATTAACAGTGCAAGCAGGTGAATGAATTATAGGGAATGGGAGAATTACTAATTATACACATTATTATTAATTGTTATGAGTTATGAGTTTTTTCACTTAGTCATGTGGAAACATTTAATATTTTAGGCAAGGCAATGGCTAACTTGCTGGAGACCTGGCAAGTATCTGAGCTAGTAGATGGTGCGTTCTGGCAGCAGATGGTTTGGGAAGAGATTCTTCCTGTGAGAGAGACAGCAAGTCTGAGTACCACTCAAAAGTGAATTGTGATTGAAAATGTTACCTGCAGAAGCTGAGAAATAGGGAAGGAGTTTGTAGTTTTTGGGTTAAGGAGAACATAACCTCTTTTCCCTCTCCTGTGTGGACAAAGTGATGGGCTACCAGTAAGAGAATGAGTTTGGTAGAAAAGGATGGGAAAAAGGAATGTTGTACAGCCTCCCCAGACTGGCTGAATAACTGAGGGATTAATACTGACTTGTTCTGTATTAGTTATTGGTAGACAATTCTCAGATGACTTAAGTAAATGAAGCTGCAGCCTAATGAAACCACATCCTTTTGGTCAGGTCTTGTCATTCTTCCCACATCTCTGAGATATCTTGCCTAATTACTTTTTTGTCAGTTCTTCTTTTATTTTATTCTATTACACTTACAGTGTAGAATGGTTTTTCTGTCATATGTTGAATTCCTATGGTTCTTTATTATCATATTTCAAATATTGATGGATATGTGAGAGAGTTGTCATCCTAGAATCGAAAATGATGACAGTTTACTACTGCTGAATGTTTCTACTTTTCAGTTTTTGCAAGTTCCAGAACTTTGACTGTTTTACAAAAAATATTTTATTTAAATTTTATTTCAAGGGGGAGTTTTCCTGGGTTTTCTTTTAAAGTTACCAGAACACTAAGTATACTAGAGGCAAAGGCAAGTGAGCAGTGTACAACTTTAATTTTTTAAGTTTTTGTTTTGTCTGCATCATTCCCATTTAAGAGCTCAAAAATCTCACTAGTTAGACAGCTAGGGTTGTCTGCTGCAAGAATATCGAAAAGACAAATATTAATTTAGTGGATTATCTCTTTTTTCCTCCTTTTTTGGTTTTTTGTCTTTTTTCTCCCTCAAAATGGGGACACCTGATTCAAGCAAAGCTCTGATGATTGTGCTATGTTGGCCAACACAACAGGGTTTGAACCTGAAAAAACAGCGGCTAAAACTCTAAAAGGTTGAGATCCTCTGCAGATGAAGTAGAGGTGAGGATCTGTAGTAATGCTAGTAAATATATATTAATAACTTTAGTAATTTTCTAAAAACTTCGGGAAAGATTTTCATCTGATATAGTTTGTCAGACTTCAGTGAAAGTATTTCAAATTACATTATCTGTGGATTTAGCCTGTAACCTTTTTTTATTATTATGTTTAAGTTTAATTCAGTTCTTCAGTAATGATCCTGACCAGATAGTGAATTATGTAGATGACATAGCTCTGCTGTTCCAAATGTTTTTTGATCTACTCTCAGTTTCTTGAATTGTACTTGAAAAGGTTGCTTTTCTGAGCAGCTCGAGAAAAGCAAATCCAGAATCTTAGCTGTTCTTGTAGCTTAATACATTGTGAAATTAGAAACTTGTGCTTGAAGGAAGGGTCTTAAAAGATTTCTGCTAAAAATAAACAATGCATAAGAACTATGCTGTTTAATCTCAATTCCCAATCAGCCCTTTTAAAAATTGCCTTTTCCATTTCCCAAAATGTAAAAAATAAATTTATATTTAGTTTGTTTCTATATGCATTTTTCTAGGTATGCTATATGATGATGATGTAACCATAAATGTGAATATTACAATAAAGGTGTGTGGCGTGCTTTTTATTCTTAGCTCTGAAACAAGATGACATTTTTTTAGTGCAAAACCAAATACATGAATCAAATACATGAATCCCTTCTAACCAGCATTGTTTATAGTAGGTTTTGGCAGATAGAATAATCAAAGACCTGCTGTAGCTTAGTAGATCCTAATACAAAGACGAGTTAGGACCACAACGGAGATGATTAAAAAATTACACATGTATCAGCAACATCTTAGAAGTTTTTACATTTTGAATGGTTTGCAAATGATCATTACTCTTTCTTGTAAAAATGAAACCAGCAAGGTATATCATAAGTCATAAATAGTCTTTTTAGTATCATTTTCATGGTTGCATATTGTTCTGTTTAATTTTGAGTAATGAGTTGTAGTAGAAAAATCTCATGCAGTAGTGTTATTCATATACTGCTAAAAAATGTAACTTTATCACAAAAAAGCAAAGTAGAAATTAATGTAGAAAATGAGAAAAGAAGTAAAAAAAACTAAATAAATGAATTTCTTATTTACATCGGCCACATTGGCCAATTCCATTTTTTTAGCAGGAACCCTTGTGAGGGCAATTGCTTATATATGTGAATAAGACACTCCCCTTAAATGATATGCTTAGCTTTGTAGTATTGAAACTTAACATATTTAAAATTCAGTACCAAATATCAATACTACTGCCGAGACACTGCTTTATAATTCTCTTATTTTAGCAAATTTGGCTATCTTCAGATTCAGATTTTTGCATTTTTTTGCAAAAAATTTTTTGCAGAAATGTTGGAAAATATTTCATGTTGGAAGCTGGAAACTGGAAAATGTATGTCAGTAATACTATATGAATATAAATTATACATGATGTAAATGATGCAAAGTAAACATTTACTTTGGTTCATCATGTTTAGTCTCAACTGAGTAAAGGTAGTTTAACAAATACCAGGTGAATCAGTGAGTGGATCCTATGTAGAGGATCACGTTTCCAACTTGCAATATTTTTTTAATCTAAGCTGACCTCATTCGTACCCAGTTAGATGACCCTCTGAATAAGCACCGTAATAAACACTATACTCTTGTAGAAATTGGTCCCAAGGCTTTGAAGCTATAAAATGTTCCATGTGGATGCATATTAGTAGAAGCCCACACAGGAAAAGGGATCTGCCCATGGGGTTATGATGTCAGGGCAGAAGACTTATCTGATAACACACTGCTTGGTCCATTTATTTCTGCTTTACTTCAGAGGTGGTTTCTTTAATGTTTAGGTGTCCATGTACAGGAACAAAAGATCAGCCTATCAGTAGGCTGGCACAGGTTAATGAAAAGGATGAATGATGAAGGTTCATGAAATATTCCCAAAAGAATCACCAGCAACTTGGACCCTGCAAGCATTTGTTTTCATATCTACCACATTCCTTGTATGAATTAATCTCTGTCACACTCGTTTCTGTAAACATTTCATTGTCCATGAATAATTACATACATAACTGTGGACATTTTCTGCATCTGAAGCCAAAAAACCTATAGTGACAGATCTTAGGAAACAAAGCATATGTGAGATAATAACCCCATTTCTTGAGATACTTATACAAGAAAACTCACTTTTCTTTCACTTGTCTGGAATTTTTTATTCAACCAGTCTTTATTACCTTTTATTTTTCACTCCTCTCTTATTATTATCAGTGTAGTTAATCATTTTTCTTTTATTTCTTATCTTTTTCTTCTCTTCACCTTCATCTCCAGAATATTGACTGTAATACAAGTAGTATGGTGTTGTGATTTCATTGCTAATTTATGTAGAATTCATGAGATGATGAAGATAATGGGTTCAGAAGGAAGAAATGATTCATGGTTGAGAACCTGTACCTTTTGAATTGTGTGGTTCCTATATCCAGTAGCTCTGTGGTTCTAATGACTAATGGAGGTATTTATGTGCTTTTTGGTAAAAGCTTGATTTTTTTATGTTAAAATTATGTTTTAACAGGTTTCTGAAAGAGTTTGTCACAAGCAAATAGTTAATCTATCCTAGAATTTAGGTGGTCTGTGTCAAAAGCTCTAAGAAGTAAAAGGTGTCATTCATCAAAATCACAAGCAGGCTTCTTATGAACAGGTCCACCTCTTTAGTCTACTTAGAACTTGTCATCTAATTTACAAATTAGACAAAATATTTGTTATGCTGAGAATTGGAAAGTTTTTCTTGCAAAAATGCCCCTTGGATATGTTTAATATAATTACAAATCTGCAGCCAAAAGGTATTGCAATGATTTGCTATCCCTTATTTAGAAGGAATAAGCTATGGTGAAACTGTCCTGCATTACTTAGTGGCAGTATGTCACATCCACTTTGCTAAAAAATACAAGCGATACAAGAGAAGAACATCCCTCTATTTAATAATCACAAGTCTGAATGACCATAATGTAACATCAGTAAGAATATGGAATAAGAATAAAGTCATAGATTCCAAATAGACTATCTGCTTAAAGGCCTTTTGTTTCATCAAAACAACTAGCATGGCGTGTGAATAAACTTGTCTCTCTTTTTTAAAGATCCAATTCAAAGTCTCAGAGCTTCAAAACTGCACTGTAGAAAACTAAATCACCATTCAGGTTTGTGAATTTATGTCTTCCTAGGAAGTAAATGAATATGTATGATTAAGCTTATGCCTAAACTAGCATCCATTTGCAAACATACACTCTTCTGAGCAGCACTACACTTGGAAATAACACTTGAGTAAATTACTGGTTTCTGCAGTGCATGAGGTAGGGATCATTCTACCTACCTTTCAGAAAAACCGAGATGTTACTGAGATGAAAGAAGCAAAGCATTTATATACAAAAAATCTTGTGCAGTTGTCCTCCAAAGACTGTGTCAGATGGGAAATGATAACAAACACCACTTAAACCTGTAAGATAGTGATGCAGGAAACAGGAGGCAGGTATCTTATGGAAGGCCATGATAAAGATAGTGAAAGGAAGAGAGTAGTTACAGAATAATACATCTGGGATTAGATCTTGGATTCAGGCCTAGGCTTTGGTGGCTTTTCCCACTGATCCTGCTATGGAACCCATTTTGGGAAGAGTGTAACAATGAGAGGTTCAAGAATGTTTCAATCTCTAGTTGTACTACAGACAGAACACAAAATCATATACCTTATTTAAAAAGTAAGAAACAGTACATGCATTGTTCTGAATTTTTAATAGTGGCCACTGTAACTCCTCAAAAAAGTAGTACCCAGCACATCCTCAATTCCTGCTTCAGTTTACCATATTTTTTCACATTTACCCTCACATTGAATATTTTGTTACATTCCTCACCTTGGTATTCTTCTTTCTTCAGGTAAATGTGAAATACCAGACAGTATGCAAATTCTGTTTTTTCCTCTATCCCATGCAAAATGTGATTCTTCACAAGGAAAGTATCAAGAACAGTTTGGACACAGTGGAGTAAAATCCAATATTCATTTTTTGCCTGATATGCATTACTGTAGCCCCACTGCACTGTCTTTATAGATTAATAATGAGTTCTTGTTTAACAGTCAGTGCGGCTCAGTCATGTTTTACTTCCTCCCTGGAGGACCAGTTGCTTATCTCATCAAAAGGATGATAATTCCCTCTGTCTGTCAGTTGATATGATCTTTATCTGGACACAAACCGTATCAGCAGACTGAGTTGAGCTTCCAGCCTTGCTGGTGGTAGGGGATTCAAAATTCATGTTTATCCTATGCAGAAGATAGATGCACTAGCTAGCTTCAGGCACTGCATTAGCACTAAAGTCCATTAATTCTAATTATGTTTTCCATATAGAGAATATTAAAATGTTTACATTAATAAAGGAGAAAGGCCAGCCCCTTGGCACAGCTGCTGCATATTAATGCAGTTTGCTATGCAGGAGGTGATCTGTGAGTCTGAGGAGCATTCCTCAGGCCACCGACAATTGAGCACATAAAGCTACTTAGGGGACATGTGCCAACTACAGCTGTCTCGTAGCATCTCTGTTCATTAGTCTATGGAGATTTATATTTATCATTTTTGGATGAGACTGAGATCATTAGCTTCTTGATTAAATGTAGGATGTGAGCAATCCTGCTCAGCTGTGCATGTCATGTGCATGGATATGCATAAGAGGGCATGAAAGAAATAAATATCCTTCCTTACTGTCTTCTCTGTAACAAATTAGTTGTTTCACTGATAGTAGAACTCTCGCGTGGAAACAGGGATGGGCCAGGACAACTGGAACAAGTCTTTCGTAGTGTATAAACATTTCTGCTTTAGTTTAAGTTTAGAATTGTTCAAGATCTTCGCAGAACTTTCAGTTTTCTCTTGGTTACCTTTGGCTAATTTTTGATTTAGCAATAACAAAATGTATTTTTTTCCACTAGTGAAACCACCCCATAGTGTTTTTCCCTTTGTTGCTTGTTGCTGAGTCTATTGGTTTAAGCCTTTATCTCAGCAAAGTAAAAATTCTCTACTCTTAGTTCCCATATCCATTAATTAATTAATTGTGTAACTGTTTAGATCCTATTTAATATTAATAGAATGAAGAAGACACTTCCCTGATATTACCTGGCAACAATATCAAGGAAGAAGTGAGAACAATCCAATTAACTATCACTGAAGGCTATAATTCAGCCTTTATAACCTTAAGAAACCTTTGGGACACTCACAGAAAATAAACAAAAAACTGTTGAATATATTCTAAAATGCTAAGAAGATAAGGAAGTATGGGCCTAATACTAATATTAATGATAATCAAAAAAGGAGGAGACAGTATTAAAGCTGTATCAGACGTCCTCAAAGTTCCTAGCAAATCTTTAAGTACTATTCTGTTAATTAGCATAAGTATGCAGCTCCCTTTAAAGCTAATGAGCTGATATATTTGGTATCAGGCTTGAATCATGTATGAAAGCAGTGATCTATAACTGGCAAAATTTAATAGTAGATCACTGTGGTAAAAAAGTCTGTATGGTTCATTTAACTTGGAAATTGCAAGCAGTACTCAGATCCTTTCAGAAATTGTAGGGATTTATCAACATTTTATCTGCTATGGGAATGTCCACATGGTTTTCTGGAGGCAAATAAAAACTCGTTCTGCCTCGCTCTTACTGGTCTGGGAACTATATAGCTCTCTTCAGCATGTTATCATACATGACCTGATAATCCCTGATGAGAGACAAGAACATTAGCTTGCACTCTGTATTGTGATAACATAGCAATTATTCTATTCTGGTGGGAACTCAGGTCAATCTGGAGTGTGGGCAGAGGGAACTAATAACTGCATACAAAAGACTTTTTAGACCTACCAAAATGTTCTGCATGCTCTGTGGTGCAGTGACAAGTTAACTATCCATCTTATCATTCCATTACTTTTCTTTTTTCATTCAACATTCATTTCAGCATTTTCAGCTGTTTCATCTTTTAAGGCTCATGTGTTTGAAAATGATTTTGTTTCCCTGTGGTATAATGAGGAATTCAGAGTATTAACTAGTTTACAACCCCTCCTCACATATTCTTTGCCAGCCAGGACTCCCCAGAGGATATATGTCCCCACACAACCTTCTTCACCTGGCCGCTATTCATGAAGATAAATCGTGTTCATATCCAAAGTTCCACAAAAAATGGGTTTTTTTGGGGGGGGAGGGGAAGAAAAGATTGGAACTTTCTGTTTCTCCACCATCAAGAGCTTGGAAAATTTACACTTACCCCTGGTACTGTTTGTCATGCAGACTGCTTGTCTGGTTTGTGCTGAAAGACTGAGTAGTACTTGATGCAGGAAAAGCCTATGAAACGTATCCAAGTGATTTACTTTGTACTGGACTTTATTATACTGTCTCTGTCAAAATATAGCACTGTGTCCTTTGAGGATATGACTACATTCCCTTGTTGTACTTTACTTTCTCATCTTTTAAAAATAGCCTCTTTTTCAAAATTAAGTATTTTGCCTCCCTCTCCCCAGTCTGCTGTGCCTTTCACTCTTCTAGCTACTCACCAGCCTCTCTCTCACTGCTGTTCCTGCATATCTGCTTTATGTTGGCCTCTAGGCAATACTGGACAAATGAAGGGATCAACTAACTTCCCAGTTTAATAAGTGAGTGCTGGTATATTTTAAGGGAATAAATATGGAAAACATAAAACAAGAAATACTGTAGGCCATTTGAGCCTGTGTGCTGGCAATATGCTGAATAATTATATTAAATGAGTGCGTTTCTTGTTTTAGTTTGATATAGTTGGGAATTTGATACACCAAAGGCACAAATTTAATACTTAAAATGATTTGTTTTGTCAGCGATTGGTAAATGTTACTCTGTCATAACACCATAACCCTAGAGAAAAGGTATTGGAAGGAGATATCATAACTTACCAGAGACTGATTAAAACTTCCAGCTAAATTTAGCATTATTACAGAAAGAATACTATGTATTCTTGTAAGCTATACTACGTAAGCTTTACATGCACTATATCAAAGTAAACCCTGCATTTGCAAAAGTAACTAAAGCAGGCCTTTTACAATGTTTTAAGGACATATTTCCAATATGTATACCCCAAATGTAAGTGTCAGGCTGTACTTCTCTCATTTCCTTTCTATAGTCAGTGGAAATACACACTTTAACTCGTCATTTTTGTTCAATTTGTTTCTAGCCAAATTTAATGAGATATTTCTGGCTTGTTTTATTCAGAGATACCGTAGAGGAAAATGCAACGGCAGACATACAGCTCATCTACATATTCAACTAGGGATTTGGCACATAATTATAAGAACTGCTATGTATACCAGCAAAAAAATGCCAAGAGTAGACGAGTAAAGATGGGGCAAACCAAGTGAAAAAAATTGATGTGTTGTAATTCAACAGAATAATACTACTTAGAGAGTAATCTATGCTTGAACATGGTAAGATCATACAAGCATTTTTTTTCAGATTTTAGACATGGGAATATCCATAGATCAGGCAATACAATTAAATATTTTAATTTAGAAAACTCTGGGGGATATCAAGGAAGTGAAGAAAGACCTAAGCATTTTTTCAGATGAGAAAAGTAATACAAAATAAGATGTCTGTCTCTTTAATAACGGTGGCTCAAAGATGAAGCTTCCAGCTGTTAAAATAGCTTGCAGAAGCATTACACTGCATCACTTAATTTATATAAGTAGTTATCTTGTTTTAGTATCTTTAAAGGCATGCAGTCATATGGCATCAGCCTCATAATGAAAAAAAAATGCAAATTTTGACTACACGAACTTGAACATTGGCTGCATTTGGACAGATCCTCTACCTATAAATCTTCTAAACTACTAATAAGCAGGAAGGAGCAGGGTGGGGGAATGATATATTCCAGCCATTTTGCCTTGTTTATCATGTGATCTTGCTGTCCACGGAGCAGAAAACGATTAAAGAGTGGATAATAAAGACAGAACAATATTGATGCACAAGAGAAATGACAAAGATGTGTAAAGCTTTTTCCTTTCCGCCCATGTCTTACAGAATAACCATTTACTGAAGAAAATAAGAGAGATGGTGCATGACCATACACAATTCAATAGGATTCAGATATACTGAATGAGCTTTTCTTCAGTCGCAAAGGATGTTTTGTTTCTGAAAAGTGGTACACCTTTTATGTAATTAATTTCAATTAAAATGGAAAAACTGTTTTTGGAGTCACTCAAGCTTATGAATTAATAGCAGAAGATTCCAATAGTCTGCCCTGGCTAATGGCCAAAATTGATTTAATGCTGTGATTTCATTTCTGTGGGGAAGCTAAGACCAAATTTGGCTTCAGCATGAAATAAAATCTTTGTAAGGTTTTGTGGAACTATAAAGACAGTGACTAGATAGATGCACAAAAAGTATTTTTCATTTTCTCCAGACTGATCAAATGATTGCCAAGAATTGTTTGCATTATAAAACAATCAAAAACAGTATTTTGCATTATGAATGGCACATTTAGATTTTGCTCTATGCATACACAATTTGATATCTGTATTTGTAGTAACACATAAGTTATTCAATTATGAATGACACAAATCAATATTACAATAAGATCCAAGGCTCACTGAAGTCAATAGAAAAGTCAGAGAGCTTTTTCCAAGATCTAACCTGCATAGAAAAACTGCAAATACTCACAGTTGGTAAGCTATGAACTTAGACTTTGATTGTGAGATGTGCAACAATAAATATGAAATAATTAAAATGTGGTAAGGCATTAAATGACAAACTGACAGCTAGTAGATATTTAATATGAACACAAAGGATATATTTGCATGTGTAGCTTACATATTATTTATACTTATTTGCACATAAATAAAAAGAATATAGTGATGTAGGACTAGAAATGATTTTGTGCGCCCCTTGGTCTTGCACATAATCAGATTTAACTGTTCAAAATTTATCTTAAAACTAGTTAGGCTTTCTTCCTTTGCTACTTTTATTAGATTTTCCTCCTCTGTCATTCAGAAATCCTACTTTTATTTCCAGGGTAAATTTCACTGTGGCTCATTTCACTCATTTATTTCTGTACCACCATCATCCTTCAACACAAATAGTGCTCTCATTTATGATCCCCTCCTTTTGTCCTTAATAAGTTTTTACAGAGCCTCCTAGACTTCATTTTGCTCCCTTAAAGAAGCCAGCTCTTCCAGCTGTCTTCATCTTTTCCTGAGCATGGATACACAAAACTATACACAATATTCCAGATGAGATTTCACCAGGGCTGTAAGTATTTACAGCAGAAATACTCACCTATTTCTACTACGTATAGCTCTTATAGCATTTGGTTAGACTGATCTCTCATATCCATTTCTATCTCTTTGGTAGTTAATATACCATGACATTTCTCCTCCTCTTTCATTTGCAACTCAAACTGATAAGATGTTTGTTACTTGTCACTCAGTTCCTGTCACTAAATAGTATCAAAAATGTTCCCATTTCTATTACTTTATTTTTGTGGTCATGCAGTTCTTAATGAACTATACTTTTTCTGCATTGACAAAATTTTCCAAGTTCTGTCAACAGTATGTTCCACTTCTACAAATTTTATTTTCATACTAAAGTTAAAATATTAAAGAACACCCCCAAGGACCATCATGAAAGTCCAAGTCTTTCATGTGACCAACTGACATGTTTAACTGGCTTTGTCAGTTTATTGCCACCATCTTTTCCAGCTGAAGAAATACTTCTTCAGATTTGTGTCTGCCAGTGCCCTAAGTCAACTCCCCATCATCTCTGGGAGTTTGGCTGACTGTGTTCAAGATCAGCTTGCTTCCTGTAGGAGCTATTGCATAGAAAGAGCTGGAAAGAGCTTCAGAATAGGGTTTTCCCTCTTCTTCCCTTGGGATCTGCCTTTTAGCTGGGGCTCTTGTCCTTGGTCTCCACCTGAGCTGCGCTGCAGCTGTGATGCAGCTAAGGCTGTACCTGGTTTCCTACCTGGCAGACCCTGCCCTGCTGATGTGACTTCCTAGCTTGACCTCAGACCTACTCATTACTGCAGACTTGCTGTGTGACCACCATCTGTGGCTAATCCTGGTTACTTTTCCTGGTCCTGATCCTGACCCTGATGTGCTTGCTTAGCATCCTGGCTCCTTGCAAGTGAGGTCACTGCACCAGTCTGCCTTGCTGTGACTTGGATCCTGGCTCACCATTCCTTGTGGAGCAGCTTGCCCTTGCCTCTATCTGACAGCATCTACCAGAAATAGAGAATGTGTGAACAGTGAGAAACTGAAGTGTCCATTGACCTTTATTGTCCCAAAGAATGACTAAAATTTCTGGATGTAGGTACTAACATGTTGGTTGAGTGAGATTCAGAAACTGAAAAACTTTTCATGAATGCAAACCTTCCTAAACTGTAGCTTTGACAATTTTAACTTTTTGATATTGGTGCAGAAACCATCCAGTAAAAAGATGCTACTGGGAGAACATTCCATACAAGACTGTATTTTTTAAACATATGTTCTACTCCATTGTAATGCATATTTAAGAATTCTTGTTTATCATATCCAGATTTTCAAGGAAGAAATATAACTATTTGAAATATTTTTAAAAGGTAGCCCAGGTTTAGGAAAAGAGCAGTATGTTTGAAGCAGCAGCTTTTAATTATGAAAATGATCATTAATTTAACATAAATACAATTTTATGTAGCTCTGCCTTGATGATTTAGCATGTCTTATTAAATTATATGCAATATAATAAAGTAGAGGAATAACAGGAATTCCAACACACGATGCAGGTAAATTTAAGAGTAAAACTATGACTGCAAGTTATAATGTCATGTATTTAAGAGATACACTTGTGCCTAATTTAGAATGAGTTTTGGAGGAAAAGTTTATATCAGGACAGGAGTAAATATATTGTGTGTTTGTGTGGGGGGAATATTTTGCAAAATCTATCTAGATGTCTGAGCCCAGTACTGTCTCACTAGGTTCCTTTGGATATTCCACATGTGGAGGGTTTAATGTTTAATATCAGATGTCCTTATCAGAAGATATTACATGTTACACGTGATTTTGATTTAGCAGAGTGACGTAGCAATATACTGAAATCACAATACAAGTATAAGTCACACTTGGCAGAGTAACATATAGTTGAATCACAATACAAATGTGATTCTCAATAATATGGTCACCATCATGACGTCTGGTGTCCCTAGTCAGTGGGAAAGAATATGTGGGTTAAAAGCAGCTCAAGCCTGTTGCTCCCTTCAAAGTTCTTTTTGTCTGTTGTTCAGTTTTTATACTCTATTTTGGGTTGAGCCACATACACACTTGCCCCTTGCTGGTCTGGCTAACTCAGGGAGACATTCACACTCTGATTAACTCATGGCAAAGGATTTACACAACCAGCTGATCCAGTCAAGCATGATATAGTCATCTGACCCACTCCACTGATTACCACCAGTAATCCACCAGTTCTTTATCTAAAACAAAGGCTACCTCTGGCCCCCTTTGTGTTGAGACAAATTCAGCTTTCTTTGCAACAGCTGTGGTCAGTCACTCCCTACATTCTTCCCTGAATTTCATGGGCACATCACCCTTGCCCATCTCCTGTGAGCTTTCTTCCATACTATAGATTTGATTTTGTCAGTCTTAAGTATTTGGTCAGGTTCAATGAATCAAAAATAAGACTTAGATTCATTTTTTTAACTAACTGTGTTAATAATATTTATGAAAAATAATATTTATGAAAAAGAGAGTGGAACATACCCTGAAAATTAAAATAACACAGTTAACCAGTAAAAAATGTGATCTTAAAGGAATATAGTGTTCTTTAAATACACCAGGGTTGACTATTTCTTCTGTAGTCTGAATCCATGCAAACAGCATCGCTTATTTTAAATGGTGCAAAACAGGCTTTTCGCTATTTACTCTAGACTAAGGAGCTGGCCAGAGATTTGCTTCAGTTAATGTCCACATATCAGTAGGTTCTGTAATATACAGAAGCAATAAATATAGGCATTTCCCCACATTTTCATTCCAAAACAAGCTATAAAGCTACTTGACTACTACAATATACATAATATATCGTTTCAAATAATCAAACCACTAACTAAAAGGAACAAAGCTCATTTTCAGGAGGAGAAATTTTCCAGGGGAGAATGATGTTTTCTACTTCCTGCTTTGATGATAAATATTTGCAGTCAGTTTCATAAAACATTAAGCACTTCTTTTTTCCTTTGTTTCTTTTTTAACATATTGGCACTCTGTTTTTCTGAGACCCCATGTCACATAAACTATTGGTCCCCAGATTTGACCATTCTTTAGGAAGAATACTGTCCTTGAAAGCCTCAGAAGCAATTACATTTTTGTTGCCTCTCTACAGTCTCAGGCGGGCTTGGCTTTTCAATTTTATTTTCTCAAACTTGCACTGCTACCCATTGTGCAATTTTGCATGGTAACACTCTTGGATTCTTTTCCCAAGCAGCTAGACAAAACGTGTTTTCAGTCCATCAATTTCTTATTTTCCATAATCACTGTAATCCCCAAGATTTGCCCATTTACCTTCTGTAATCTGTGGCATTTCAGTTTTCCTGGCAATACACTGGTTTGTGCAATGGATTCCTAGTTAAAAGTAATTGCTTTTGCTCCATTTGTTTTTATGAAGATATTACATTCATCTTGTGCTATGGCATTGTCTATTTCTCCAGCAAAGAATTCATCTTTGCAAATGTTATATGCATTCTGCTGTGCTCTTCTCTGTGTGAGATGAAGTGGCAAGCTGACCAAGTCTTACAATCTGCTGACTGCATGCCCACCAAGGCATTAACAATGAATGCTCAGCTGCCATGGGCTGGATACATAGTTAACATAGGTGATAGATAAATGGCTAAGCAATTCTTCTATGGTGAAATAGGGTATAGAAATATACAGCATATCTGCCCATAAGGACACTTTGAGGAGACTTTCCATCATAGTTGGTTTAGTGCCAAAGCTTTTGATGCCCTAGCTTCAAATAAACAAGAGTGAAATACCATAATAACAAGGCATTTTAAATAGCATCCCTTGAGCACTAAGTCCATTCAAGATAGATGGAGAAGATGGCTGCAGACTAGCTCACTGCACTGCCAGGTTGTGTGTGAAAGTACATGAGATTAAAAGTACCTATCATGTGGAAACTATCTAAACACCAGCCAAGTTAACTCAACAATCAAGCCTGACTAAGCTTCCTTGAATTTGAGATTGTCATCTTTAAATGACTAGGAAAAGCACTATCACATTCTGTTGCTTTTTGAAACTTCTTACAAAATCAATTCATTACATTCCCACATGCTTCTTTATGCATTACGTGTAATCCACTAGCTAATACAATGTGTGAAGCTTTTTGTATCCGATCTGACTGATATTTAGTTTGTTTTCCTTTATCCCTCTGGTCTTCATCCTTGGTCTTGTTCTCTGTGTCAGATTATTTTGTATTTTCCATCAGATTCTGTCTGGACTTGGTGATCTCTGGAAAATTTTAAAAGTGCTTGGTCAGAGGTCAATTTCTGTGATCTCTTTCTGAGTTTTCTGTTCCATGTCAGGTGCCCATTTCAGGGATCTGGTCCTGTAATGTTGCAAAATTGACTCTTGAGATGAGTCATAACCTCTTCTATGTCTACTTTTGTAGAATCCATTTCTACTGCCTTTGCTGTGTAGCCAACCACTATGTACAGATCAAACTGCCTCTTGCTTGCTCTTCTGTTAGCCAGTGGCTCTTGCATAATCCATTGAACTGTGATACAGGTTCCTAAGAAATGCTGTCAGTCTAATATTCTGAAGGCTAAGGCGCTGTCTTGCAGAGCAGGAATGCTGAGTTTATTATTTTTAGGCTAAGCTGAAGGGACCTACAGTGTAAGTTCCCTACTCCCTGCTGAAGTTTGTGGTCTAATGACTAGGATTCAGTATAAAATATGTTTACCATTCTTTCAGCTATGTTTTCTGAATGAGAATGGCCATGGTTGCTGTGTTCTGTATTGTATCAGGGAAGCTGATGCGTGTAAGGCATGCTCCAGTGTGCTGTGACAGATGTTATCTGTTTTGTTTGTTGGTAGTTTACTGTGCGGACAATGTATACTTTGTTTGAAAGGGAGTTTCTGGACAAAAGGAATGAAAGATGACTGTTTGTCTTGTCTTAGCAGCTGTGCACTGGATCATATCAATCATAACAAGCGAGGAAAAGATTTTTCCTGAAAATAACTGAGCATATTCAGCTAGTGAAAGCTTCTAGAGTGTGAGAAGTGAGGGCAGCCAGAAAAAAGACACAGCAGGCAGTGAAGCTGCAACATGTGCAGAGACTGAAATGCTCCACTGGTGCATTTCTGTAGAAAGACTAAACTTCACAACTGTCAGTGTAGCAAACGATATGGGCAGACTAAAACATAGGCTGAATATGGGAGTGGGTGGGTTTCTTTGTTTGCTCGTTTCGGTATGGTGGTCATTTTAGCTCACTGCTGATTAAATTTGCACTGATAATCCACAGAAATTATTTCAGGCAGCCATATGGGGAAGCATGCATGGGACACACAGTCGTTCTTCAGTCTGTATCTTTCATTATTGTCATTCTTTGGTCTTTTCCTTACACTACTGTAAAGATTTCTCCTGGGATCTAGTGGGAATTCTGTAGAGTAACTTGTGACCCAAAAGTCATTGCTGGATGATGATCAAGACAGAAGGAAGTACTCATCCTATTGAATGGTTTACAAGCCCTTGTTTTGATTTGTCTCACCTGGCAGAACTGAGTTTTCTCTTTCTAAAGCCACCTTGTTCTCACTTGTGTCTTAATGTAACCCAATGCTAAAGCCTCAAACCTTCTTTTTTTAATGTTCACTTTTTATGGAAAAGAGACAAGCAGTTTCACTTCAAAATATCAGCAGGGACCTATTCACACATACAGTCAGAATTTTTTTACCGGTCAGCCTCCCTTTTGCACTGTTAAAAGCTTAACTGCTCATATTTTTCTGTTTTTATACATGACTGGGGCTCCAAGATCTCTAAATACCACTGTATGAGCATCAAGCGAATATAAGTCTTAATGTCTTTACAGATGCAGAGATGAGAGTTTTCTGGACCATTTTTGTACTGCCTGGATCATTTCTGTCACCTAATTGAATCACTCAAAGGTGACTTTCTGAGTGTCACCTTTAAACTAATTTTTATTGTGTGCAGGACTCATAATATTCAAATATAGATGAATAGTTGTCTTTAAAGACAATTAAAAACAATTCTTTTTTAGTGGAACCATCTGATAATGTTGGACTCCTGGGCCAACTGGAGAACTCCTGTGAGAGATGCTCCAATCATCTTTGCGGTCCTTCCGTAGACTCGCTCCAGTCTGTCCATGTCTCTCTGAGCCCAGAACTGAGGACTGAGGAGCCCAGAACTGGACACAGCACTCCAGATGCGGCCTCACCAGGGCTGAGTAGATGGGAAGCAGCACCTCCCTCAACCTGCTTGCAGTCCTTTTCCTAACGCAGCCAAGATGTTGCTGGCCTTTGCCACAGGGGCACATTGCTGGCTCGTGGTCAATTTGTTGTCCACCAGGACTCCCAAGTCCTTCTCTGCTTTCCAGCCAGTCGGTCCCCAGCCTATACTGGTGCATGGGGTTATGCCTTCCCAGGTGCAGGACTTTGCACATTCCCTTGTCGAACTTCATGGGATTCCTCTCTGCTCATCTCTCCAGCCTGTCGAGGTCCCTCTGAATGGCAGCACAACCCTGCCTGTATCAGCCACTACTCCCAGTTTTGTATCCTCTGCAGACTTGCTGAGAGTACACTCTGTCCCATCATCCAGGTCATTAATGAAGATTTTGAATAGTATTGGCCCCAGTATTGACCACAGGGTTACACTGCTAGCTCCTAGCCTTCAGCTGGACTTTCTGCTGCTGATTACAGTAATTATCTGTTTTGCTTTGTCCTACATATTTGTGATGTAAAAGGTCCTGAAAAGCCTCCATAGTGAACATATTTTGGCAACTGTCAGAATCAGAGCACATATTCCTAATTTGGAATTGTGGAATTTCTTCTGATAGGAAATTTATTGCTAGGAGGGTGCAACAAAATGTTTTTGTACATGTTGATTTAAGTTAAGATATACTTTCAACCTTATGAATCATCCATTTGGGCATGTAAAGCCTGTTAGAACTTTGACTATTTCACTAACTCAAATGTTAAAACCCCTAACTTCATGAGACCTTATATGATGTAAACCAACAGTGCTCCATTTTTGGTGGTGAGTCAGTGTCAACTGATATACGCTGAAAAATGACAAGGACTATTCCAGCTGCTATCCGCTCATGCATTTTTCTATAGATCTTGAGACTGGCCTGTGCTAAGCTGTGTTGTCCCTGTGTTCCTTGTGATGTATTAATAAGACATAATCATGTATGAACGTTGCTCATAAACAGTGCTTCAGGCTACCTTCTCTATGAGATGATTGTGCGTCCCTATATTTTTCTACTCTTTTAAGTGTATGATTTTTTAAAGATAGCTTCTTATTTTATGCAATTATTATTTTTTATGCTTATTGGAAAAGATTTCTGTCGATGAGCTTTGAAGCCTAACCGTTCCTTTCAGTCTAGTCTTTTAGTTTAGATATCTTTGACTGACACAGAAATTTTCCACGGACTTTCGAAACATGTTAATCAGTTTCAATTCAAAATAGATCAAAAACATCACAGACACTTGCTCAGTTCTGAAAACACTGATCGGTTCTGAAAATTTTAAGCTGCATGAGTCAGTAAGTATACAGTGAAGATCATATGAACATAAACCATGTTTAAATTAAGTCAGCAGTCTCCAACATCATTCACACTTTTTAACAGTCAACCTTTCGCCATCTCTTTAGAAAATCACCTGACACTTTATTAAAGTGACTTAATAAGAAGCTTTTCCTAAAAAGATGAATTTTTTTTAATCAAATGCATTACTGTTTTATTCTAGCCCTAATAAATTATAAGGTTACAGAATCATCATGAATGTTAATGAAATACTGTAGCACAGCACAAAAAAGATAATACTGAAACTTTTCTGGTTAGGAAAAAATAATGTAAAAATTTGGGGGGAAAGGGGAAGGAATTTCCTAAACAATAAATTTTTCTGTGACATTACCTTGTAGGACGGAAACTAGAATGAGTAATTTATCAATGCTGATGAGAACAAAATGCAACTGCTATACAAAATGTTGCTAAACTAAATATCCCATTGTTCACGATATTCAAAGAAAGCAACATATATTGGTACCAATAAGCTAACAAGTCATACCCTTTTATTACATAAAAGTAGTTTTCCTTTTAATTAGGCAAAGAAAGAAAGGTTTTTGTTGTCCTGTAAACTTAAAAGACTTTGGCTATGAAAAGTTTAGGTGCATTCACTTTAAAATAATATTAATACAAAGGATAGGAATTAATACAAGGGAAAGAATATATATGCCAGGTATTGAGTTATGGATTTTTTGTAAGTAATATTAAAGAGTTAAACGTATGAGTCATTTGCACACAGCATTCAAGAGATTAATGGAAACCTTTTACTAAAGTTTATTTATGTGCTATTACCTAAACTAATACTTTTATTGGGAAAAATTTCTGCTTGACATTTTGTGTTTTGACTGGCATTTGCTAGTTGCCAGCTGTCCGAAGGAAAGGACTGCAACACATGCCGTTAGCAGCATATGCCTTTTTGGGTGCTGAATAGCGTTTTCATACAAAAAATCAAATGATCCATAACATATTATGCTGTCATTTAAAAACTGCATCAGAACTGTAACATTTTTCATGCTCATAATAAATTTTGTTCCCCGAGGCTCAATCTAGCATTTCCTCACTATGATTGGAGACATAATGAGGGAAACATTTATTCTATTAATTGGCATTACTGTTTTTGTTCAGAATGTTAATGATTTTCTCAGAATGGAGGTTCCTTGCAACTGTTTTGGTAAGACTTTGATTTCTGTGCTTTACTCCTCTTTACTTTGTCAGATGTATCTATCCTGTTTTCCTTACCATATTATCTTCTCCATCATTTACAGTACTGACAAGTGCTTATCAGCAGAGATAAAGAAGATTTAACCCAAGCCGTTTAATTCTTTTTTCCACAGCAGTCTTTGTTTTTCTGCAATAAATTAAGGCAGAGTTTTTAAGAAATGTGTTGGTAAATGTCATTAGTCATTTACAAATGATAAAACTACAGATTCATTCCACTAATTATATTACCTTCTTACTCTATTTTTTGTGAGAAAACAAAAATAATCACCTTCCTTCCCCTCAGGGAGCAAAATCCAGTTTCCTTTCTGGAGAGAGAAATTGTAACTTCTGACTATTATACAAATACAATGATGTCTGGGCCTCTATCAAATTTTTGGCTCCTGATATGTCTAAATTAGGAGAAAAGCTATCCTAAATTCCCTAAAGAGTCAAAAGGGAGAAACAAGTATTCCCTGTGGGTGATTCAACCTACTTATCTTTCTCCAAGGACTATTTAAGGAGCTGTTCAAACTGTGATCCTAACTTGAACAAAAAGACATTTAAGTTATAAAGATGACTTTATTCTGGAATGTTTAAGAGCAATGGATCTTGTTTACTAAGAAATATTTGGCTGTTATATTAATTATTGAATATTTTCAGAGAAAAACACAAGAATTATCTTTTTTGTCCTCTTGATTTTAGTCCAATAAGTAATCTTTAGGAAAGTCCTTTTCTCATGTACTGACTTAAGTGTACTCATTATTTACTGACTCTAAAAAGGCCAAATAACACTCAACAGAAACTTTAGCTACTGAATTTATTAGCACACTAATGTTTAATATATCAGTCATCTGGCCACATTGTTTTTAGCCTTGTGTTCATGTTTTCATTTTCAGAAAGAGTATTTTTAGGCATGATTGTTCAGATGCTTTGTTACTTGTATTGGGTCTAAAGTATTCATACTTATAAATAGGTGTGTTACACATGGAGAATGAGCAAAAGCTATAATAAAATTAGACATTTTAAAACTGACAATTTAAAAAATATATTTTATTTTAAGGATTCTGTATATTAACTAATGTACCTAGGGTCCCAAATGTATTACGGTAATTGTAATTAATGTCACGTTAATCCAGTCACTTAATGCTACATATCCAGTTTACTCAGGATTATGCACAATGTATTGAGACCCCAAACATCTCATACTTTAAAAAATACATATTTCCTAGTCATGCCTCTGAGTCTGAGAAGAAATATAAGGAAAAAATGTTGTGTAATTAAAAATCAGCATCTGACAAAAAATGAACAGATACTATTTTGTTCAAGTACCGCTCTAAATTAATTAGTAACATGTTTAAAAATGACATGCAGTAAAGGATTATTTTTTGTTATTATGATGAAAAAGTTATAAGGAAAAATGGTTAGTACTTGCATACAGAGATAAGCATGTATACATATACTTACAGTGCACATGTCAAGATTGATATCTATATTTAAGTCCAGGTAGGAGAAAAACTGATGGTTATTATTCAGAAGGATGTCAGTCAAATAACTGATGACACCTGACTCCTTCTCCTGTAAGGCAGAATTTCAAGGGAGGAATATGTGAAGAATCAGGCATGGAGGTCACATTTCAAAGTTCCGCTTTCTAACCTGCTACTCTCTAAAGATAGAAATCCAACTGCAGAGAAGCATATCTTAAAGCGGAAGTATTTTCAACGTTCCAGGTGCTCTCTGAATTCAAAGTCACAAAGAAGTCAGAAGTAAGAGAAAATGTAATCAGACAGCGAAAATCAGTTCACATATGTGGGTTTGGTCTAATCTGCAACTTTGTAAAAATCCCTACTAGTCAACCCTGTGCTCAGCTCCCATACTCATTATTTGTATATGTGATACTTAACAGACACTTAGGACACAGTCTTTCAAAAAAAATCAGCTGATGAAATGGATTCTTTTTAATTTTTTAAATGTGTAATTAGTCACTATGTGACTATTTTCCTGCTGTCTGGTCCATAAGTCTGAGATTTTTAGAGAGTGGTGGATCACCAACTCAGCCTTACCCATGCATCCTACCATTCATAATTCTCTTATTAAAGTTAGACAAAATAGACAGAAAATGAAATTTTGGTGTAACTTTGAATTTTATTATGAATATGCTATGGCAAAATTATCAAACATGATTTATTACTCAGGTAACAGTTTGTCACATATATTCAACCCTATTGCTTTTTTTTCCTGATTGAACAGCTCTAAATATGCTTCATTGTTTAGTAATTATGTTTTTTTTTTTTTTTTAATGTATTTGACCTTCATATCTGCTGTCTAATGAATGGGGAAATTTTTTTTTTGCTTAGTTTATTTTAGACACTTGGAAACGTTTTTCTTTGCAAGTTATTTTCCTTCCTCTATGTTGTCTTTATCATTAAATAATAGTAATTCAGATTTTAAGTATTTCCATTTAGTCTTGACTTTATGAAAGTATAATATAAAAAAAACTTCACTGATCTAAAATACAATTAAGTCTAAATGAAAGAGCAGTGAACAGCAAGCTTGATCTGGAAGGTTTGTTTTACTTTCTAGAAACTGTTTTTCCATGGAAGGGTCTGCTTTGTCAAAGCATGAGTTATTTGACGATTCTTAATAGTCTTAACATAACTTTCACTGGGAGTATTTCTTAGGTCTATGATAGAATTTCTGTTGAAAAAAAAACTAGATAGCAAGCAGTTTATGCTTGAGGGGAGCAGAGATGGCAACTTTTTATTGCCATAGATACTTTCCTTGGTAAGCGGGTGACATATTTCTATTTGTGCATTTGTATGGATGTTTTAATTTTTTTCAAAGAAAATCTAATTTTCATTCCAGAACAAAAAGCAGATTCTGAACAATCAGTATTTTCTGACCCATTCTAGTAAATGATGTTCTATGCAAAAATGAAAAATGTCATCATTTAAAAGGCTTACTACATGAAAATATAAGCACTTCTTTTAATTTAGTAAAATCAAGTTGCATTTGAAGTAGACTTCATTAGTATTTACATTGTAAACAGCATTACTTCAACAGCAAAAAATCCACATCACTTACAAGAGTTACGTTAATGGTGTTTAAAATCTTAAATTTACACATGTACTTTGTGGAACAGAATATAAAAACTTCATAGAGGTCCTTAAAATGCACTATGTATCAAATATAGCCTTACAGCTGCGAGATGCGAGTTCTATATAGAAACTCTGAAATGAGAAGATCCCCTGTGTTTCAGCCAGTTAAAAATGTTTTCCTGTCATCTTGAATCTTCTACAAGGGTCCTTTAGAGGTTATTTGCTTTTGGGATAAGAAACTGGGATCAAGAGAGACCACTAAACCCACAAGGGCTATCATTATAGCCTTTTTCGTTTGGACAGCCAAATGAACAACAGCTCTTTGAATTCATTTACACGTAATAAATAAGAATAGAGATGTGCAGTTCATGAAAGCACCTCTGTCAGTTTGGAACATAACGTGAGGAAAAAAAACCCTGGAAATTAGGCAAAGAACACCAATCCTACTGATAGTCACGTAACAAGAAACCATGTTTTGCTCAGATGTGGAAGTTTGTCTAATCTGATAAAGTCAGAGGGACTCAGTGGAGCATAATAACCACACGCATAGAAGATTTAAACTCTGCTTGACAACTTCATTACTGCAAAGTTAGTAGTGATTTCTGCATTCAAATAAACTTTCCACTTCTGTTAGAAACCCATTTCCATGTGCTTAAAAAATAGCTGTTCTCATCTTATACATATTACAGAATATTAAGATGAATATTCATTATAATATATGGCAACAACTTATGTATTATTAAATATTATTATTTTCTTATGGAAAAGTTTCATTTTCTGTATTCTAAAGAGAACCACATTGTTTGTTGTTTGCAAATGGGGGAAATAATAGAACAAGGAATTCAGAAAATTTTTCCACATTCTACATTTCAGACACATTAATACAAAGCAAAATTCATCTGGGAATCTGTACTAGAATATTATCTGCCTTTTAATAGTTTCCTTATTAAGATGTTTCAGTCATCTAATCAGAAATCTCTGTTCTTCGTACTGATAGAGGGAAAATATTGCATGACTTAAATGTCCCAATACGGACTATGACTATGTCTAGTGACTAATCAAAATTAAGAGCATGGAACCATTGAGATAGCCTTGAAATAATCTATCAAGCATTTCAGAAAATGGAAAATGCATAAAAATTAAATTATGAAGTGCAACTCTGATGATTACTCATTTTTGAGTAATGCCTCTCTTAACCATTTATCCCATTCACAAAATGTAACAAGATACAGATTTAAATCTTGGACCCATAAAAATAAATGATGCTGTTGTCTTCAGCTCATGACTTTATATTAATGACTTCCTGTGATGCAGAAGCACATCCTAAACACACAGTGCTACATTAGTCAGGGGAAATGGATCATAAAGGAGTTGATTCTGCAAGCGGCTTCCAAACCAGATTCAAGTAAATAATGCCTAGTTTTTAAAATGAATCTATATTTTAAAATTTGTTTTTCAAGCAAAAACTCAACCTAAAGATATTCTTCTCTAATGTAAAATAAATCTTTTAATCTATTCTGACCTATGAGGTCAGTAATAGTTTTCAGCTGCCTGTGTATAGAGCGAAATATCTGTAAACCAAAGATATGTATTTGCTTTATACGTATCGCTTTATAGAAGAAACACTATTTCTTATACTTACATTTAAGCATTTGTTACTGGCAACTGTCAGGGTTGGGACTTTGGACTAGAAGCGTCTTTGTCATGAAGTAGAAGGGCAGTTCATATGTAATACATATGTCCCCACAACTCTGACTCAGATAGACTTCTCAGGTTTGAGTGAAAACTTCAAACAAACATGAAAGTACTTATTTAAAGTTGCAAATGATATAAAACTCATGTTTGACTTGTATGTGCAAATCTCATACTACAGTGAAAATTTACAAGTCTGTACAACAATTTCAGTGTCTGTGTTTATTTATATAAGTTTCATGCTGCCATTTCATCTGGAAAAAGGATTAATTTGGTCATATATCCCACTACAACAATGTTATAGGAATATTGTTGTGTGACAAGATTAGGCCAATAAAACAGAAGGTGTGCCTTGTATTTACTTGTATATACTCTGCAGTATATAATCTATAATTTGCATGAACACAGAGATATTACAAATTCTATTGTTTTTCTGTAATGCATCCAAAGGAATAACACATCCAGCTAGTGATTAGCTATTCTCTTTAATTTGCTCTATACTTCTAATGGCAAATGCAGAGTAGTTGTGTGTCTTCCTGGTTTACTCTTTCTGTCATTTTGCTTGTTGCCCAGAAACATCCTTTGCCAAGGGTTTGTTGGTATACAAAATGCCTGGACTTTCATTCTGATATCCCATATGGTCCACCTTGGTTCCCCAAATGACCACCACAGCGAAACCTATTTTCCTGGCAGCCACAAAGGCCTTTAAGGGTCTATACTACCCACTTCCCATTGTTCAGGGACAGCTTATTTTTTTCTTACTACTTTGGCATATAACTGTGAACAGGTGTCGTTAGGTGCAGGGAGGCATGTGGTGTCAGTGTAGTGAGGCTGTCACAGAAGATGGACTTCCCTCCTCTTTTCCTGCAGAACAGATGTCCTTGCAGTGTTCTGCAGGCCTGCCTATCTTAAACCCATTGATACCTGGCATCTCTGCCTAATGGCAAGGGCTCTACCAACTTCTGAATGGGCACCCAGCCATTCAAACAGATGGTCCTAAAGTCAGGCAGCCAAAAAAACATTTATGTGGATGTAATATGTTTTTTAAGGCCATAATCCCAGCTGGGCATACTGAAATGCCTGTCCTTTCTCTGCTTCTGTATCTATTATTCAAGCAATGTGCTCCTGCTACTCTATCTTTGAACTGACTTAATATTTAAAATTGTATTGTATAAATTTCATTAAACATATATATATACACACATATAGATATGTATATATATATGCACACACTTGCAGTAAAATGGAATTAATAGCTATTCCTGTAGCATTTAGCAACAGTGGGTGACTTATGACCTAATTAGGTCATAATACTTGGCAGTTATATAATCATTTTACGTTCCAAACCCTTACCACTTTCAACGTTAATTCGTCGTGTATTAATGCATGATTAATTCATCTTAAACATCTATATAATCAATCAAGGTCAATGTAATCAATGTAAAAACATGAGGCAGAATAAGTAAAGTCAGTATTGTCAAAATCTATGAAAACTTGTTTTTCTTTGCTGAAAGCTCATTTGAACTATAACAGAGGTTGATACCTTCTACATATTTTTAATTATCAGACTCATTACAAAATCAGATTCTGCATAACCCTTTCAAAGGAAGGTAACATTCTGTGTTAAACTTGGAATGTTTTCCTATTTTTAGCACTACAAAATTTTCAAAGAGGCACTGATTTAATCCCTTCAAAATCTTTAGGAATTTTTCTTAAGGTAATTTTTACATGCCAGTGCTGTAATGTCTTAAATTAACCAATTATACACATAATCATTTCTGCACATGATCTGGTGGCTTCAGCTTTTGGTACAATTAAAGTAGCTACATTAAGAATGCAATGATTTATGCAATTATACAGGGAGGGCATTGAGGTGAGCTGGGAACTGGCTTAATAATAATTCCTAAAGTTATCTTTCCAGAAGAATTCTCATAACTACAGAGTTCTAGCATATGGGTCACATAAGGCAGTTCCAGTGGCTTTCATCTGTTTCTTTTCATGGTTGTTTTTCCAAACCATGTTAAAAGGAAAATCTTAAGTTATTCTTACCATTTGAGTATGTTCTGCCTCCCTCATAACAGACACCTGCTTAGAAAGGTCGTCCTAAACTTTTTGGACACAGAAGCCATTATTACAGAGAATCCCATCATTTTGCTGCTTCTAAACACTCGAAGTCTCAGAAAACAATATGGATTACATGAAAGGTCATACAATCTATCTTAGATTACTTTAAATTGGTTATTTTTAATTATTCAATGAATTAATTAAAATCTATGCTTCTTTCTATTTTGGAATCCCTGAAGAAACATCCTAAAATTATTCATGATTATAAGAATGAAGACTAGGCACCAGCCAAAAGGAGTCGAGATGTGTAAAGCTCAGTACAGACACAGAATAATGGATACCTCATAACAGATTTTGGTTTCAGTGACAGCTTAAATCCAAATGCTTATAACAAAACAAAAAAAAAAGGTTAAGGATAAAAAAATCCCCAAACAACTTATTCTAAGTATTACTAAGGTGAAATGCTAAATATTTAGGTTATAAGAGATCTTGCACGGAGTTGTACTCCATGTAACTCAACGTATATCTTTCCTCATTAGCTATGCATACTGTTATTAACAATCATGTAGATCGTTGGAGACAAGAAAATTTTTTCAGAAAAAAAGATTCATCTATAAAAATATAACTTTGTATTCAAGGTTATATTTCATTCAGGAGATCAAAATTTCCACTCGTCAATAGCTATGCCACAATTTAGAGTACAATTATAGCTATAAGAAGACAAAGTAAGGATTTCAGCTCTGAGAATTTCTTTAAAGATTGTAAAATCTCCATTTCCAGTTCAATAGTAGAAGAGTAAGATAAGTAGATATCTGTTGTGAAAATACAAGGTTTTAAAATGTAGAGAAAACTTTCCTTTGTGTCTTCTTGACAAGCACAGTGAGATGGAATATTCTCAAGAAAATGCTTTCCTGTCAGAAAAATGTGTCACTGAAATGACTACATCTGGTAGAAGCCTGTGTGAAGACAGTTTCATGAAAGATTTTTCTGAGATAAAGGGAGATTTCAAATCCTAGGGCACTACAGAAACCAGAAGGCTCTAGAATCAACCATTCATGAGTTTTCTCTTTCTTTTCCCAACGTAGCAAATAAATTACAAAGTTTATCTGTTTGTTTCACAATAGAACAAAAGCGGCTTTCAAAAATTGCATTTTTTTTCTTAAGTTGTTGTTTTCCAAAGACTGCAAAGAGTTATTTTTTCCATACTGGAAAAGTAAATACTTACGCTAATTCGGTCCAACTATGTATATCGAAAGCTACTGAAATAAATAGAAGCTGTGGTAACTGTTTCCATTAACAGAAGTTAGGCTGTGTATCCTTATTACGTCACTGTAGGGAAAGTCTGACCTCTTCTTCTTTTAGGACACTAGCACCAAATTAAAACTTTTACACTATTAGGTAGAAGAATGAAGTATGTCTTTATCATCATTTTGTGTTGCAACAAAGTTTTAAATACATTATCTTTTCTAGTATGCCCTTCTCAGAACTGCTTTTACAAACTCATCTGTGCATGCATAGATGACCAGAAGATGTGGATGTAATTCAAACTGGACAAATATTTCCAAACATGAAAATTCATCATGCAGTTTCACTGCTGTAGACTTAGCACTTAAATGCCATCATTCAGCTTTTCTGTCAAAAATCTCCAGCTGAAAAAGACTGGATGTCTGGAAATGAAGGACATGACCCCTTCCACCATTGTGTTATTTCCTTAGCATAGCTGACAACAGCTGCCATTTTCATCTGAAAGTCTAGCGTGTCCTCAGGGGCATGCAATAAAAACAAGGATTGCATAATAAAATGATATCTCTGGTGGCGTAATTGCCATAAAAAGTAAGAAGATATAACACAGAAATAAAGATTAGCTATAGAAGAAAAGTAGAGTAATGAGATATAAACAAGCAAACTGTAGGCTTCTCAGGGTAATAAAAGATGGAAAAGAAGACCTACAGTCGTCTGACAACCTCACCAATTACTGGATTACATCTCAGTATCAACAGGAGTTCCAAAGGCAAAGAAATCAACCTGTCCAGCTTTGCTTCATAGTAGTGTCCTTGCATTATTCAAAACTGATTTACTCCCAGTAAACCTCACCAATAAGCCAGAATATGTGAGACAATATAGTTTTTCTGGTTTTTCTTTGCGTTTTTTTTGTTTGTTTTTGTTTTTGATTTTGTTTTCTGTGTAGTCCACCAGAACATGTTCAACATCCCTAGGTGGGTCCAAGGAAAGCAACTTGTTTCTTGCAGGATTTTTTAGAGCCAAGTATCACCCTACCTACCTGTAAACCAAGAGCAGTAGCTAGGGACTAGAGGTGGTTAGAGTTTTCTGTGGTGTTCTTTTTCCCAGATAGGAGAAGAGACACAGAGAGTAAGAATTAGGCAAGATTTGCCATAGAAGCACTTACTAAGTAGATTATGAAGGTCATGGGACCCTAGGTACAAGACAGAACCACACTTGTACACCTTGAATTTTCAAGGAGTTTGCTGTCTATGGAAGGGGGTTTTGCAAGGAAGCTGACTAAACCTATTAACTTGATAAAGTTGCTGCTTTATAAAGTTTTACAGGACCTGTTAGTCTGCTGTTAGTCTGATGAAAGGTAGAAAATATGAAGAAAAGATGGTAGAAATGAATGAGGAAAGGGAAAAAAAATCCTATAAATAATTTACAGTGAGGAGTAGAGAAACTCCAGGTCATTTATTTAAAGGATGCAGACAGGGTTATCATTTTTAAGACAGTCCTGGAGCTCAAAAGAGTTTCTTTCAACATGTATGTTAACCTACTATTTCTGTCTGCTTCCAAAGAAGCATTGTCTTCAACTGAATTCATATTTGCATGCTGTCTTTAGTTAATCTGGCTCCCTCTGACTAAAGTTAGGTTAGCAGTGATCATCCCTGCAGTTATGCCGCATACCTGAAAGTTGGTAAACTGTTGTTGTTCTTACACAGGGAAAGAAATGGATAGTATGTCAGGTCATACTGGAGATGATAATCCTGATTCACCAGAACAACACTTCTGAACATAATCTCATTGAGGCAATCTGCACTTGAGACTCTAAAACTATAGGCACCCTTAATTCTGTGCCATTGAGAAGCCTCCAATTGCTAATGAAATGTGTGGAAACTGAGCATCTGTAGCAGTCTTTCAAGATGGAACTACTTCCAAAGAACTACCTACTCTTACTGAAAAGAAAAAAAACCCCACATATCTCAACTGTATTCTGTATTCTTTTTCTTACAAACTCAATCACCCAAACCTCTGCAAACACTTATGTCACATTTTTTATTCTAATTTGAATTTGTCAGGTTTTGTCTGTTTCCACTTGGTGCTTTTTTCTAATAGATTAAAAAAATAAATGTTCTCTGTATTTCTTTCCTGAGAAGGTACTTATACCCTGTAATCAAGTCAACTTTCAATCTTCTAATTAAGGTAATCTAGCATAACAGTATGATGGAGTAAATGGACTCTGCAGGTGAAATTATGGAGTATATAGGACTTGCACGTATTAGTCTACTATTTCCTGAAAATAGTCTGTGGTATCAATCATTATTGAATATAATGTAAGCACACTTTTTTAACCTTTATAATTTTATTAATGACTACTGACTCCTTTTAGCAGATCTCTGAATTATATGTTCCATCAAAGCACTGATTAGATGTATTTCAATGTGTAGATATATCTTTGTTTAGAAACCAGTAACAAACGGTTTTTAGAAATTACCTTTTGTTAAGATCTTCAGGTCTTTTATTGCACAGTTACATCTCTCAATAAACAGCTCAGGTCTAGTACAGATTTTTGTGTCAGTGATAACACGCTGTCCAGGTACAATAATGAGCTCACAGTACTGTGGGTGTTTCATAGTAACATGACTTTCACATAGTCCTCTGGGAAGAATAACATGCTGTTACTGAGGCTTTTATTGGGTCTGTGGATGGTTATTTCACAGTAGTCGCTGTATTTTCAACAAATAAACACTCTTGCATATATTTCTTGTATAAATTCCTGAAATGGTGGGATTAGTTCTTTTTCCATGATTTAAGATCACCTGAAGTGAAAAGAAGAAACCTTATTTTCATTTCAGTGCGCCACAAGACTAGTAGCTTTTACAGAGGTTTGTATTAGCACTATGACCTTCTGTTGGGAAAATGATTCTTAAGTGGAATCCTGCCAGGCAGGTTTATGACATGGGGCTCAGTGTCTTTGTGTCTTTAATACTGAGATATAATTTAAGAAATTATGCTGCTACTGGAAATAAGAAGCATATGGAAAATCACTTCCAAATTTGACTTAATTAATAATCCTGCCCTTGCAGGCTCTAGGGCCACAGGAAGCACAGAGTGTCATTGCCTACATCCTGTAGTACAGATTGTGAGGTTATGCATTAGATAGGGCCTTACTTCGTGGTTACATGTGTCCTGAGGTCATTCCAGCTTGAAATGGTGCCAGTTTGGGGATTTCAGCACTGTACTGCAGTGCTCTGCACATCATGCCCATCCCATAAATGAGTTTGTTCCACTTTCATGGCCTAACCAAATAAGGAACAGATACATCCCGGGCGGCACTAGGCAGAGCGTTGCCAGCAGGTTGAGGGAGGTGATCCTTCCCTTCTATTCAGCCTTAGTGAGACCACATCAGGAGTGCTGAGTCTGGTTCTGGGATCCCCAGTGCAAGAGAGACATGAACAGATTGGAGTGAGTTCAGCAAAGGGATACTAAGATTGGAGTCCCTTAAGGGACTGGAGCATGTCTCATATAGGGAAAGGCTGAGACAGCCGGGACTGTTTAGCCTGGAGAAGAAAAGGCAGGGGAGATCTTATCAATGTATATAAATACCTGATCTGAGGGTGTAAAGAAGAATCTTTTCAGTGGTGCCCAGTGAAAGGAAATGAGGCAATGAGCATGAATTCAAATACAGGAAATTCCACTTAAACATAAGACAAAACCTTTTTACTGTGATGGTGTTCATACACTAGAACTGGTTGCCCAGAGAGGCTGTGCAGTCTCCAAACCTGACTGGAGATAGCCCTAAGCAACCTGCTCTGGGTGACCCTGCTTTGAGTAGCGATGTTGGACTAAACAGTGTCCAGAGGTCCCTTCCACTTGGCTATTCTGTGATTCTGTGATACATCAAAGGTAAACACTGAGCAAAAATGTGAAAAAGTGGGCATTTTTAGCCATGACTAGGTTTTTTCTGGAAATAAGTTAAAATCCCAACTTTCTAACAAGTTTCCATTTCTCAGAAATTTGGATTACGCCTAGTTGAAAAAAAGAGGAGAAAGCACTGGATTTGAAGAGGACTTTGATAGGATCATATTACTCAGTTGCTTGTCATACTTCAAGTATGACATTACACTTACATACATTCAAGTGACCTAAGTGACTCTTCTGGAGTCCCGCTTTCCCAGAGGGAAGTTCTTTATCACATGAATATCTCCAAGTCATATACCTCTAGCTCTGGAAGATCAGGAGGAACACTGGAAATAGGGATCTTGAATAATAAAGGGTATTGGGGTAAAGGGGTCAAAATTATATATCTGTTCTTCAGTATTTTTCTTACTTCCACATATCCTTGAATCTAGTTTTCTTATTAGCTAAGCACACCTGAAAAGCTAGAACTTACCAACAAGGAACAATAAGCACAATGATATAGGCTAGATTTAGGCTGTTAGAGAATGGCCCAATGTATGTGAAGATGACGTGCTATAAAACTGTGGGAAACAGCTTAATTGAGCATGAAAAACAGCCATGCTGAGAAAGTGGCAGTCCTTCAGAAATACATGCATATAACAGAAAATTGTTCTGGGCCGGTTCAGCCTACACTGCATAAACTCAGCTGCTGATTTCTTTCATTGTATCTTACATAATTTTCACTGTGAAGTGCAGCCAAATAAGATACAGTTAGAAGCTTCAGCAGCCAAAACAGAGAATAAATGACCAAATCTTGCTAACGTGCATATTCTTGCCAGTAAAGCTAGATGGGACTCCGATTCCAAGAAAAATTCTGAAATAGATTATATTAAAGATTTGAGTATGTGTTCATTCATTATAACTATTTATTATAATTATGTTAATCTATATTAAGTATATACTATTAAAATAAAGTTTTTATTTCTATTTGATGGAACTTCGGACATTTCATTCTCGATAAATCAAAACAAATCAGATCTGCTAAACAAAACTGATAAAGCCTTTTGAGCTGCTTCCAGATGTGGGTATTGTGTGCTGGCCTCTTGCTGAACAACCGCTTGCCTGGGCATTCTGAAATTGTGTCTTGAGTGAAAGATTCTTGAAGTGAATTCAAGAAATATGCTTGTTTTTCTTTAGAAATTTCAATGAAATTAAAATTTTCCTGTGCATTGTGTCAGCCCAGTGTGACCGCAAGGAGGGAAAAGGAGGGTTGATTCCAGCATAGAGAGACATTTAAGGGGTTAAACAAAGCCGATCTAGTGAAGGACTTACACTCCAAACTGCATGGGGAGCCTCGAGATCAATGCACACAGAGGGGTTGCTGATGGGAGGCTGCTGGACACACGGGTCGAATGCCCAGGCAGGACTTCCTTTGTGTATCCTAAGGGCACCTTTTATCTACTCGAGCTATTTCTTTATCTCGACTATGCTAAGCTTGGGTAGTTACTGGCCACGAAGCAGCTAGACATTGTTGACAAAACAGAATATGCATGTCTGGCCCTGAGCGGTTTCGGTCAGTGTGTAGAGTGCGTACCCAGGGCTGCTATCACACATTCTGTCAGTCCGCAGCCTCCTCACTAGCTCTCCCACACGTGTTCCCTCCACACCCAGTGACACAGGCATCCAACTAAGGCTTCCTGTTGCTACATGTGGTGAAAAGGAAAAAGTCTTGAAATGAGGAGTAGAATGCCATCATCTGAAGGCATCAAAATCTAAATAAAAAAATAAAAAAATAAAAAAAAATAAAAGAAAAATCACAGTTTCCCATTCACTTGGGTCTCCATTAGCTAGTTATCAAGTTGTCCTAAGAAAAGCAGTGGTTTTATAGAATTAAAATGTTATTGTTATGCTACTGGTTGCCATATTTTTTTTATAATTACAGTCACAGTCACTCAAAACTTTCTAATAAAATATTTGAAGTCATTACTGATGGCTCTTTTTGATTAAAAATAATTACTTATAAGGGATCCATCTGAAAATCTAATTTTAAAGTCTCCAAATAGCTTGTTGTCATATTGCTGTTTAAATACTGTTCATGTTTGTAGTCATAAGGGAATAGCTATTTTATAGATCTTTGATTATGTGGAGTTGAACTGTAAAGAATACTCCTCCATTTGCTTCTTATCCAAACCTCTAGAGGAATTTTAGTTACAACAGTAACTGAAAAGATGTTTCCTTGTTGTTATTTAATCAACCTGTCTGCTATCTATTATCTACAGTAATAAAAGCAAAGTTCAAAAGCTGTAAGTCCCTCTTGAAATTACAGTACACCATTAGCCTTAGCCCGACATCAGATTTTCTTGGGTTCTCTAAAAATAAATGCCTTCTTTGGATGTCTTTAATAGGCAATTCATCGTCACTTGCAAGTACTGAGCCTGAAATAAAACCACTCTCTATGAAATAAAGAAAACTTTGCAGGAAAGTAATACAGAAATACTGTATCTGTTTGTGAGAGATATAAAACACTTTCCCATTTTAATTCTGGAATTTGCTTATTAATGCAATTTCTTCCATCCTTCCAGTATGAATGCTAATATCACTTACTGCTCCCCGTCTGTATAAACCCCACTCGTTCCTGATTGAGTTTCAGTGGAAAATTCTTTCTCAGCTTCTTGAAGTTCTTGCCTGTCCCCAGCTTCTTATAAAGGAGTATAAGATAACATTTTTTGGGAAAGATTCACCAGTCTTTCTTCTTTTCTCTTGCTGTCTGACTGATGAGCTGTCTGAGCGTCATTTCTTAAAGTGAAGTCATCTTCAACAGCTCTCACAGTAAGATCGTCAAAATGTGTTATCTCATATACAGCATATGATCTTCAGTGAAAAGCAACTTGTGACATATTCCCATATGCTTTTCATTCATTCAGTTCAACATGACTGATTTTCTCTAACGACTCTGCAAACTTTTTTCCAAGTTTCAGGCCGATTTATGGTTAGCCATGGTACGTGCACTAACGGGATATTAAAACCTGACCCTTCCAGAATAAGGAAAAAGCTGTGATTCCTCTGATAGTACAAAAGCAGTCAGCCAGTGCCTCCAACAGAATTATCCAACGCTGATGAATTACCAGAGATTGCTATGACCCAGCTCACCTCTGTGTACTGGCAAAGATACCCTGGACTATATTGATTCAACAGCAGAGGCTGTCCAGCTCATTCCCTTTATGCTTTGATATTATACCTTCTAAAGATGTAATGGCTCTAGGCATTATTATTTGGATTACATTATGTGACCTTTCCTTCCATGTAGAGTCTCAGGCCTTTAATGACCTAAGCAGATGTCATTATCTGCAGCCAAATTGTTGGCTTTTAATTCTATTTCAAGACAATGTGAAAAGACAGGAAAATAAAATACATCTTATCATGATTATTATTAATTATTATTTAATAAAACAGGAAAAGATTGCTCTCCCAGCTTTTAAAGGAAATAGTAAATGTATTTTAGATCCACAATTATTCCTTCATGTTTCTAAAATATTCACATTCCTTAATTCACTGCATGTCTGACTTCATATAAAAAAGACTGTTGTTTGTATTCCCTACCTAGAGCTCAAAATTCTGGGAAAATTATAGCCCAAAATAGATGGAAAATTTTCAGTGAAATTGCCATTCAGTTCCAGGAACAAAGATTCTGACATTTGGACTGTGTGTTCACTCGTACCAGAAACAATTGCCCTTTAAGTCTGTTAAAGCTATAAATGTTTGTTTCAGATATATGCAGTTCGTTTGACTTCATCTTATGCAGAGACACCCATCCCATTCAGCAGCAGGCCCACATTTTCCCTAGTCTTTCTTTTGTTACTGATATATTTGAAGAAGCCCTTTTTGTTGTCCTTGACATCCCTTGCCAGATTTAATTCCAAATGGGCCTTGGCCTTCCTCGTTGCATCCCTGCATACTCTGACAATGTTCCTATATTCCTCACAGTGTCCTGTCCCCTTTTCCACATTCTGTATACTTCCTTCTTCTATCTGAGTTTTGGCAGGAGCTCCTTGCTCATCCATGCAGGTCTCCTGCTCCCTTTGCGTGACTTTTTACTCATAGGGATGCACCAGCCTTGAGCTTGGAGGAAGTGATGCTTGAATATTAACCAGCTCTCTTGGACCCCCCTTCTTTCTAGGGCCCTAACCCATGGGATTCCTCCAACTAAGTCCTTGAAGAGGCCAAAGTTTGCTCTCCTGATGTCCAGGGTTGAGATCCTACTTATTGCCCTGCTTCCTCCTCGCAGGATCCTGAACTCCACCATCTCATGGTCACTGCAGCCAAGGCTGTCCCCAACCTTCGCATCTCCAACCAATCCTTTTTTGTTTGTTAGTACAAGGTCCAGCAGCACACCTCTCTCGTTGGCTCCTCCACCACCTGTGTCAAAAAGTTATCATCAGTGCTCTGCAGGACCCTCCTGGACTGTTTGTCTTTCCAGCAGATACCAGGGTGGTTGAAGTCCCCCATGAGAACCAGGGCCTGTGATCATAAGGCTACTGCCAGCTCTCTGTAGAAGGCCTCATTGACTTCCTCTTCGTGATCAGGTGGCCTGTAGTAAACACCCACAACAATGTCACCCCTGTTAGCCTGCCCTTTAATCCTTACCCATAAGCTCTCGACTCTTATCCACCCCTGCAGCAGGGAGTCACCCACCACAATCACTCACCGCTTCTTCCGGATGTTCCCACAAGGCACAGGGTCCGTCAGCCCAGGTGCTTCCCTTGAAGCCATGCCCAGCCCCTCCTCAGCCTGGAGGGCACTAAACCTGTTCCTCAGTTGCAGGTCTTCAGGAGGAGTAAGAGCCTTTCTCCTCCTACGAGAAGTGACCAGTTTCCAGCCTTCTTCTACAGTGTTATGATGTACTGCTTCACACAGCACAGAGTCCTCTGGCAACTCCACTGCTGTGGGGCGTTGGGACTCCTGGAGCTCTGTGGTCTCCGAGAACACCCTGTCTATCCCTTGCTCATCTTCTCAGATGCTACACTGCCTACTGACTTCCTCCCGTAACTCCTTCACCTGACGACACAGCTCGTCAACAACAGCACACCTCACGGAGAGGCCCCAAGCACTCCCTGCAGCCTGAGACCTCCAGAGCTGCATCAGCTGTCAGAGGGTCTGTCTGGGTCGAAGTCTCTGACACAGCTGATGCAGCAACTCCAACAGCTACTGGGGAATGTGCTCTGCGGTGTGTCATGACTGTATCTGAGGAAGCGTACACTACTGGGATTGGAAATGGAGATGCCTTCTTGCACCCTTCTGTGCAAACTGCTGCCTCTGTTTGCTGTGCTTTGTGACCAGTACATCTAACTTATGTATAAATCTTCCCATTAATCATTTCCCCTTCATAAATAATAACTATCTATGACAAATAGATTTAAATCTTCCAAATTTTTGCAATAAATGAAAATATATGAGTGCCTTTATATTTGTCATTCCGGAAACATTAAAATTGTTTTGCAAGGAAATTCTGAGACTAGTTCTGTTTTGTTGGATTCTTGATTAATTGCTTTTGCGGCTGTGCCACAGAACAGAGGGATGGCTCAGGATCTGGATCCTTACTAGCCAAGAATAGGAAGCAATAACTCTTGCAGCATGGGAACAGCAGAACAACTGGAGGAGATTGCTGTATATATAACAACGGCTCAGCATAGGGTGTCATAGTGAAAAAAACAAACAGAGAGTGCATATGAGTATTCTGAAAGTAGCTACTTCAGCAGGGTTCCCTAAATGGGTAAAATTAAAATGAACCATATGGAAAAAGATTTCTGTACCAAAATTTCTGTGGAAGTTATTTCAGTTTCTAAGTCTTGAATTGCTGTTATGAAGAAATTCACCTTCTACATCCATTGTGCATTCAGTTGTAAGCTAATTTTCTTAGAAGTATGCTAGCAACATGAGGGAGCTTTGGAAAACATGCATGACAAATCACAACAATGCAGAAACTTAGCTGGGAAACACAGCATAACTCCCACACAATGCCACATAACCAACCATTTAAAAAATCACATTAACAACCAATACATATATCTAGCAAGGTAACTGAGTCACCACATGAAGCTTATAGAATGAACAGATTAGAACAAATATACAAAATGAAACTGGCATTTAAGATTTTGTGCACAGATTATTAACCATGCAGACAGAACTGTGGCATGACAAAATGCTACATCTTTTCCCAATGATTTCCAATGCTGTTCTTTAAACTTACACTAATTAAATTGTACTATGCTAATCTTTACTATGTCACTAACAATCAACTCGCTGTACTTCTGACATTCTTTCTGCTCACCTGACACCTGAGAGAACTAATAAGCAAGTTATTTAGGCTATGTCATCCTCCATGACTCTTTGCTTGCTTTGCCTCTGAGGTGCTGTCACGCTGAACATCAACTTCTGTAACTTAATCAGGTCACACTTGTGATATATCCTCTCGGCCTCCAAAATCTATCAAGTTTCCAGTAATGAAGAACATCTGTGAAACCAGTAACACAGGCTTGCATGTGAGACAGTCATGTATATTAGGTCTTTTACTACACATCCTTACGTGTGCTAGCATTCTCCCTTTTGTGGGAGGGCCAGCTTGGATTCCCTTCAACTTCAAGAGGAAAAAGAAAAGGACGTCATTAGTGTAATGGGGGTGGAGGGGGTTAAAAGCAATTGTTAACACAAAGCAAGCAATGATAGACTGTGTTCCTCACAGTTAACTCATGCAGATAAGGGTCCCGATCTGCAGAGCATGAAAACATACGTATTTCCACTACAGCAATTTACATCAGCTGTACATTTTTCTCATTTTTGCTTTCTTCAGGCAATGGGAACTAAAAACAAGCTTTTTAGTCATGTTTGTAATCTGTTCATCTCTTACAGTATGTTACATTCTTGCAAGGCATAACCACAAAAAAAAAGCAGTATACGTTGGATATTAAAAAAACATTTCATATTCAATTTTACTTTCAGCATGTATTGTACCAGGTAACAACTGAAGAAAATGTCACCCTTGTGGTTTATTGCTTGAGTTAATATACAAGACGGTTTTGCCTCCCCAGAATAATGCCCTCACACTGCAATGACATGTTTGACAATTCATAGTTGTGACATCGCTTAGATAAATTACAAATGGAGATGTTTGAGGGAGCTGAATTAAATAAAGACACTGAAGTAAAACCATTTTATTATATCCAGAGATGATCAGATCTGCAGCAAAACTTCTGTACCCCCTCTAGGACATATTCTCAGATAAATGAATGCCAAAATTGTTTTTAAGAGGAAGAAGGGCCACTGGAGATACAGTGGTTAGGAGTGACTGGAAGAACTAAACATCAGTAAAGGAGAGAAGAAAAAAAAGAAATTGAAAACAGTGTAACCATAGGAAATTTGGTTGAAAAGATGAAACTCAACACTCATGAGAAGGCAGGTAAGATGCAGCAGGATCAGAAGGGAAAAAATATGGAATGAATATTCATAGTTGACAGAAAAGACTGTAATTGAGTGGCATTAAACACTGGAGCCAGGAGAGAGCAATGTGTTGGTCATACAATATAGATCCAAATGTAAGTCTCACACATTTATGCAAGTGACAGAAAAAAATACCTTACCAAGTGACTTATTCTCTTAGAGATCCCTGGGACTGCAAGCTCTCTGGTTTCTCTTTCACGGCTCATATCACTAAACAGTCTCAACTCAATATCACCTCATAATTCAGTTGCTCAGGCTTTGTTTCATAAGTATCTATGTTAATGACTCTTATCCAAGCAGGTAGTTCTAATTAGCGAACGAATCCTGTAAATACTTGACATATTTCTCTGGGCTTAGTGCTGATTATTCCTTTCCTACCTTTTTAAAAAGACATATGTTTATGTGTGTGTGCATGGATATACTTATACTGGAGATAATTTATGTGGCCAGGTTTGAAGGCACTCGATATACTTTGAAAAGCAAATTGAAAAGCCTCACTAAGTATGCTGAGGCAGTGGATATATATCTTTTACATTTTAGTGGTTGTCTTTCACACATTAGATACATTAGAGAAATGCACTGGAAAGTACTTCTGTAGAGTGCACAGATTCAGAGTATCATCATAAGAAAACTTATTGTCAGAATCATGGATGATTGAATAAATCAGGAATAATATTGTTATCATCTGGGAATTAAAATAATTCAAGAAGGTATTGCAAAGAAGTGTTCAGTCTTTATCAAACATTTTTCATTTGGAATTGATTTGGGGCATCTGTATAATATGATTGGATCTTTAAATCTACAGTTCATCATGCATTGATATGCCAAAATACTTATTTAAAATGCAGGTAGTGGAACAAATGTACTTTGTTATTAAGGAAACATCATCCTTGCTTATAGAAAACAATAGCAAAAACAACAATAAACCCCCAAAGCACAGGATTTTTTAAAATTTCTGATACAATGTAGTGCATACAGCTAGCTGCATCAGGTCATGTTGTACAAAGCTATCAAATTCAAAAGCTATTTTTGAACACTCATTGCCAGTGGGTTATTACCTAGAAGCAGTGAGTCTTTTACTGTTATCCATGGGAAGAAGTCAGTGGCAGGTGTTCTGCTGCTGGCATATCTCTGCTTTAGAATTTATGGGATTCTTTCTTTTTCCAGGGCAGCTTTCATTAAATGCTATTACAGCCCTCTATGCATAGTCAACAGCCATAGATTGCAAAATAAAAGAAGAAAAGAATTCCTTTTCCCTGCAGACTGTGAACAAATAGAATATATTATCCTAATGCTTATTGCAGAGAAGAATGATGTCTTGTACGGTACCATTTGTACTTATAATAAAGAACGGATCTATGATAAGACAAGCTGTTCATTAGAGTGCCACTGGCAATAACAGTAAGAAGTACATAACTAGATGTTCCTGCTAGTCTTAAAGACATTCTGAATTCATGAACAAGCCTTAGGATATCCTTTCAATAAATTTCCAACTTTTTTGCCTCAGGAAAGTGTAGGTATCCTGTACAGTAAATTTATTTTTTATGCTATAGATTTTGATGTTCAGAAATTTATCTCAGGAACACCCTATACATAGAAATCAAACTGTAATTATTCTGGTGCGTATCTTTCTGCCTTCATAAATTTCATCCATACCCATTGCCATTTATCTAAAGTGAGAAAAAATGGTACTTTATTTTTGTTCTACCACCAAAACCTGGCTCTGCTTTTAAGATCTACATGACATATATTAATTTTGTCTAACTGAATGGCATGAATAGCATCAGGTTATTCCATCATGGCAATAAAATTTAATTCATTATCACATGTGAAATTGATAATTCTTTGTTAGCAGTTGACAATAAGTATGAAATTAAATTAAGAGAATCAATTGATGTCATGATAATGGAAAATAAATTTAGGAAAATTAAGCTCTAATGAAATTTTGTTGTCATATGAATTATGTAGTGGATATTTATTTGCCTTAGAGGTTTGGTAAAAGTTAAAAATAGTTCATTTTTTAGGGAAATGTCAATAAAAATAACATAAAAAGTTACAATCCAAAAAAGGCATATATGTTTCTTTGCATATGAAACGAACTATTTCCTGCAATAAATACATCCATAGATGAACTATACAAAAAGACAGTGAACATAATTTTAATTTGTGTGTTAAAGCTTGCATCCTGGGCATGCTTATAGGATCTTTTGAAGAGGAATCTTGCTCTCCTCCTGCTTTGCGTTGAATGGAAATGAGATAGTGCTGATCTCAAAATCATAGAACCACACTGCCAGGTTCCCTAACCTCAGGAATAGCTGTGACATAGAAAAAAAGTCCTCTTGTGCTTGCCCCCACCTCCCCTATGCTTCCTTTTTATGTCTGAGTTTTGTCCAGAGTTTCTACTTCATCCATGAAGGCCTCCTGCCACCTTTGCTTGACTTCCTGCATACCAGATGGATTGTTCTTGAGCTTGGAGGAGGTGATCCTTGAAAATCAACCAGTTCTCTGGGATCTCTCTTCCCGCTAGCAACGTGTGCCCCTGGGATTCTTCCGAGCAGATCTCTGAACAGCCCAAAGTCTGCTCTCATGAAGTCCAGGGTTGTGATTCTTCTTTTTGTCTTGTTCCCTGTTCTCAGGATCCTGAGCTCCACCATCTCGTGGCTGCTGCAGCCAGGGCTCCCCTAGCCTTCACATTCCCAACTAGTTCTTCCTTATTGGTAAATACCAGCTCCGACAGAGCATCTCCCCTCATCACCTCCCTAATCACCTGTGCCCATAAGTTATCCTGAATGCACTCCAGAAATCTTTTGTGTAGGGAAAGTATCATATGGAAGTGAATCATCAAAAGCACAGCTTAAAAAATATATACACATATAGAACTTAGATGTGAGCTGCTTCTCTCTTTTTGTGCTAGACAACAGCTCAGCATAACAAACACAATTTTCCAGCAAGTTATGAGGCATAAAACTGTATAGATACACCAAGCACTCTCAATATTCTCAGTGAATGTTTCATATTGAACTTCATGGTAATCAACAGAATCCAAAAGCTGCCTATGTGAAATTACTAAGGAGTTCAAGAGGAAGAAAGATAAGTCATTTTCTTCCTTGGTCTTGACGCCAGGTCGGTTATGTTCATCCAATTAGTCATACAGGCATAATCCTAGATGGAAGAGTTTGGAAACACAGTGTTATGCCTAACAAAGCTTTTGTGGGCCCAAATTCAAGTCTCAAGTATACCAGCCTGAGTGTCTTCAGGAAGTCTGGTCAGTTTTCTTCCTGTAGGAGGTGTGAAGTAAATCATATAATGTGTTGTTTATGGCATGAAATTACAAGGTTATTCTCAGATATATATATTCCAACAGAAATAAATATATTTTATTAAAATAGCTATGTTAAAGTATATTTTAGTACTGCTTGGCACAGCAGTTTATCACAGAACAGGAATAATTCTGTTTATAATATAGATTATTTTAGATGCATCTATAAACTTCTAAACTGTTTTATATGAAGTACTATTGACTTAAGTTAGGTGGACAAATTTTCTTTGAGTGATTCAATTTCTGTATAAAATTAGTGCTTTCTTATAGTCTTAGTTCATCCATTTCTACTAAAAAGATATTTTCATTTTAAGAAATTCACTGGTGACCTAAGATAAGAAGAGTTTACCATTAACAGCATTGTATTTTGTTTCAAAAGACAATATCTTAACTAAAGCCAAGTTCAGGATGTTCTAAGAATTAATGGAAATTGTCAATTTTATTATCAAATTTGAGATTATTAAAAGCAATAAATAAATATAATCTTGTAGAATATCAGCATCTGGGCAGGATGGATGATTAAACTAGTATTAGGCAAATTAATAGGAAGAGAGGCAGTCTTATGTTTACTTTATTATTTCTATCATTTCCATTAAAAACACAAAAATCTGTGTTTTGAGTTCCAAAGCAAGTAGCTTTCTCTGTCATAAGATTTGCAATGCCAGGTCAGACCAAATAGTCCATCCAGCCCAGTATCCTTCATCATAACAGTTCAGAAACATATGCATAAAGAAAAACTGTAAGAAGCATTGTAAATGTAGAACGATCATATTCCTGTATAGTCTTCCAACAATCAGTACTTTGCTGACTTCCTGAGTCAGCTGTCCATCAAGAGCCATCATATACCGACTCTAGGCAAACTTTCTTCTTCCTTAGCTGGCATGACTTATCTCCATGAAAACATAAATCTTGAAGGTAAATGTTACTTTAAGGTAAATGTTACTTATGTTACATTTCATTTAAAGATTTTCAGGAGAAAATGTAAACATTGTATATCACGGTATATCATTCATGTTAAGCAAATTCTATCCCTCTTTTGAAGGAGGACTAAAAGAAAAAGAAAAAAATTGAAATCCCTCTTCATCTTTCAGACCAGCTAGAATCAAACACACTACACTAAAATATTGCCTGGCTCACAATTTTCTGTTCGCAGTAAGGGACTCGTAGTGGAAAGGCATCAACCCTCTCTTAAAGAAAAAAATAGGTTCTCCCCAAAAAGGAAGATGGTTGGTTATAAACTGTCATTTCTTTCTTTTTCTTTCCTTCCATATCTATTTGTCTTCTGTCTGTACTTTGCTCTGCATTCAGTCTTCAGCTGTGTCTATTATATTCTATACAGTTTCTATATTAGCTCACCAGAGTAGTGTCCTTCCAATATCAAGCAATTGTATCTAGTATTTTTCATACTCTCTCAGCTTATTCTCACAGGAAAATAATATTTATTGAAGTGTCTTGTACTCTAAGCAGGAGATGATTAGGGTTTTGATGGTCCTGTGGGAATGCATTTCATGATCCTAAACTTGCCTCTGAAAAAAAATTGTCTTATGCACAGATGAGCTTTATCTTTATAGTAAAAAGTTCCATTTTGCTGGAGAAGCCAAGCTGTCGATTTCGGCTCAGGCATTTAGTCAGACTTTTCGATACACTTATTCAAGGCTGCTGAATGCCTCAGAAAAAAGAACCAAACTAAATTGGAAGTAGAACCGAGATGGCTTCAGACAATGTACTTTTTGGTGATTGGGCTTGAAAAAAACCGAGATTCATCAAGCCTTGGATTGAGCCAAACCTGAAAGATTCACTTTCAGTTTCTGGAGCCCAGAAGCTAAACAGGTCTGTCAATCACAGTATAGCTTTAGACAATCAGATTCAAAATCAAGAGTTAATTAACTCAAACAAATGTGCTATGTCTGAACAATACTAAAAATTTTAATTGCCCATAAAGTGGATATTAGCATTTAAAGCTGCTAAGATACCTGTGTTACTATAGGGGATAAGAGGTTCTACAGTGAAATAAATCAAATAATTAGCTACTTCATTAATAACTTCTAACTATTAGACAAATGGCTCTGGCCATCCAGCTGACTGATGCACCAATGGATGGATAGAACAAGCACACATAACCCAATTCATGAAAAGTGTGACAAAGATATAAATATACTCAATACCTGAAAAAATACCTATGTCGAACTGTACAGTGTCATATAATCCAATTAATGTCAGCATACAAAACTAGTTTTTATTAAAACTAACATAAAAATTCTTGCTCACTGTTGTTTTGGTTTTTGCTCAACTATTTATTGGTTTGCAATATTGCATATTGATGTGCAATAAAATTTATATAATCTCACAGAATATTGTCTGATTAATAATAATAATATTTTTATTGAAGGATGATTCTCTGTGCTATAAATAGGAAAAAAAAGGAAAATAACTTGCTTAAAAATAAGATCGTTCTCAGATTTATATCAATGAAGTTTACTTGTTACTATGATATCAAGATCATCAAAAACATTTCCTCTAGTTTTTTTGCATTTCTAATAGGAACTTTGAACTACGAGATTTCAATAGCCTTTTTATTGCAAGTGGTTTTATGACGAAGGAAAGGAGGGAATCAATAATAATATCTAACAAATTCCCAAAAATGGTCTAACAAGTAAGGAAAGGGAAACTGACCCTCCTGTCGAAAAAGAAGCCCTTTACAATAACCTTTCTCCTTCACTTTGAAGTTACTTCACATGTGAATAGTTTACCTTGAACTTGTTTTCCTACAGAGCTGGAGGAAGGCCAGTTACAGATGCGTGAAATGCAAAATCACTTGAAAAGAACATGGGTCTGGACTCATTACAAAAAAAGAAGAAAATGTTGCCCTAGCATAAATAAAAGGAGAAGGAGAAGGATAAAAAAGGGACAGGACAGAGACAGGGATAGAGAAAGGAAAAGAAAAAGGGAAAGGAATAGGAAAAAGAAAGCAGGGCAAGAGAAGAGATGTTCCTGAAGTTAACTCAGGTTTAAGTGCTTGATCCTTTGCTAAACAAATGTAAAGTGAGCTGCTCTTTTGAATACAGGTTGACCAAGCCATAGATAATTGCCGGAGTCAGAAATGCAAATAGTACTCATAGAGGTCACAGTTCTTATTTGCGATCCTTATTTGATCTGCAGAGTAAGCATAATTCTGTTTTTCTCAGGTTTTCAGAATCTCACTAATGATTTTCTAAAGCTAATTTTGTTGAAATCATTGATAGCTTAGGTCTATAGATAGGTATGTATATACATACATATCTCTCTATATGTATCCTCATTTTCTATGCCCTGTAAGCATGTCTGTCTGGATATGGGTGTTAAACATCTAAAGAAGAAAACAGATTCTTTTATATTTTCAAGCCTAAACTTTCAGATTTTAAAGAAAATCATGTTTTGTAGTTATAATCCTATTACACCAAAGGAACACATAGACCATCATAGTTAGTGAATGTTTATTTTTTCATAATCAATAAGAATAGAACAGCCTTGCCCTGGCAATAAACTTTATAAGTGATTACAGTTTTAGTGATAATCAGAATCACACAATCTGTAACTCAGCTGCAGGCCTCAGATAAAAATAATTTTTACTAGTTTAGTTTGGACTAGAAAATAGGCAGCTTCTAGACTCATGCGTCTAATATGTTGTAGGAGAGAAAAAGGAATCAAAATAGCTCTTTTATTTGCTATTTGTACAATACTGTCCTACATAGTCTCCTTTCTACTATAAATCATCATTTGTTTTGTCCATGACACTTTTCATGATGTAAGGGAAAAGTATTACAAAACAATACATCTCACTGAGTTCTCTGAGTAAGTTTTCTTTAACTCAAAGTTATCAAATTAATACTTGCCAAACTTCGTGAAATGGAGTTATGTGTGATCCTTAATATTATTTACATCTGTCATACCCACACACATTTTAATATGCTGCTTGCAAATTCTGACTGCATGGCACTGTGATATTATGTGTCATAATTCAACAACTCTGGTTCCCTAGTCAACCACCTTGGTGTCTGCTTTTTGAATTTTCTTTTATGTTCTGAATGCAATATTCTGATAGTAATCTCAGGGCTTAGCTAAGGTTGGGTAACATAAATTCTGTTAAGAGACTTACAGTCCATAGGTCTTTTGTGAAGGCTGCCTCCATTTTACTATTTTTAATTTTTTCATGATTTCTGCTGGTCTAGACAGCAGTGAAATCATTGATACATATTACTCTGATCTAATGATTTTTTCCAATACCTGAAAGATAGTTACAGAGAAGATGGAAGCACTCTCTTCACAACGCTTCACAAGAGAAGAGGCAATGGGAACAAGTTACTTCAGAAGAAACTCCACGTGGATGTACCAAAAAAAAAAAAATTCTTCACCATGATAAACATCCAAGTAACTTCCCCAGGGAAGTGATGGTATCTCCCTCACGAGAATTATTCAAGACTTGACTTGACAAAACCACAGATAAACCTAAGGCCCTACTTTCAAAAGACGGTTAGACCAAATATTGTCCAGAGGTCCCTTCCAACCTGTTTTCTATATGTCTGCAGTTCTGTATCATAACACAAACACAATCTTTCTCTCTGGTCTTCACTTGCCTTATCCTATCTAAGTTTGGATTTGTGGAAGACATGATTGCTTATGATTTAATAAGATGTTCTTCACACTAAGTTCTACAGCCTCATTAGAACTGAAAAAGGGACAGAATACCTCTAATAATTCCACTCTCTAGACAAGCAATTAATCATACCGGATGTTCTGATAGCACTATATTTTACAAGTTCTGTGCTGTTCCCTATCCTTCCTCGGTGCTTAATTAAATCCAGCAGGATATACAAATTCTATATAATAAACTGAATATCTGCTGTTTTTTCTTCAACAAAGCAGCCATGAAGCTTAATTTCAACTTCATTATGAACCCTCAAGTTTTAAAGTAGCCTAAATGACATATTTGTAGTTAAGAGTATCTCTAAAAACAAAGTACTAGAATTACATTGAAACACAGAAAGGATAGAAGCCTGATGACAATGAAACCATGATTTTCTTTTCATATGAACAATGCTGTAATTCCCAAGATGATGGCAGAATTTATTTTACAGTATTCAATTGCACATCAATTTACTAGTAAAATTTTTACAGTAACATCTATAAATGCACTCTACTGATATCTCACAATATGTAGAGGGATAAAAAATGTATATCAGATATAACTAAAGAAGGATAAATAATCTGTTTCAGTCTTATTTCCTTTCACAGGTTTGCATGAATATAATAGGTAATAATAAATTATTTAGACAGAATGCAAGTTACAATATCACCACGTTTATTAAAAGTCTGATATTTTTATTAGTTCTCAATATCTCAGCTCATGGAATTATGCAATTGTATAAGCATTACATAAAGAAGTCTAATATTAGCTTTACAGGGAAAAAGCTTGAAAATATAACTCTTGAATTTTGTAGAGCAGAGAGGAAAAAAAAAGCAACCACCAAATTTATAGTATTTTTATAGTACAGTATCATGCACTTTTTTGAAAAGTTTCATTAATTTTTGCTACATCACTACTGAAATTTGCTTCCATAAATGTTCAAAGCAGTCTTTTCTTAATAGAATGCTGGAAAACAGTAATGAAGTTCTTGAAAATTTCAATGAATGATGGAAAACTGACAAAACCAACATGAGAAACAAAGTCAAGGTCATACCTCTTCAGAGAGAGAATTTCTGAAAGAAGATAACAGCAAGCATGTTCTTGCATATTTTCAGGCCACACAGGAGATAGCACATTTTAATCAACCTGTACTGGAAATATTTTTTGCAAACCTCTGACTTCAGGAAGAATCCTGAAATGTCATCCATGTTTTCTTATCAAATTATGAAGTGGATTTGCACACAAAAACCTGGCTGAGCTGTAGACTCTTACTTAGCCTGTATTTATATTAATAAATTTAAACATGCCCAAGTCACAGTCCATATTAGAACATACAGCACACCTCACTAAACAGCTGGGATGACTATTTGGTCCAATCCAAATATCATTTTCCCCAGTGTGGTAATACTTGGTAATTAGAATGATCCAGGAACCACTTCCAAGAGATATTTTTCAGAAGTCATGATATTCTGAAGGTGAAAATAGTTCACTAGCATAGATGTGGGCCATTCCATGGCAGTTTGGAGTGCTTTTGGTCATGTTTGATTTATTATATATATTTATTTACTCACAAAGTCTCTCAACTCTTTTCAACAGAATTGCTCCACAAGTAAACTTCATCTTTATCTGCAGGAAATGCTTATAAAGCTTAACAGAAAGATGTAGTAGTTAGAATGATCCAGTCTAAGTAAAGAGAAATGATATAGAAATATTTCTATAGCATAATTTATTTTCCTTACACATATTTTACTGCCTTTCCCAATAAAATGAAGATGCCCTTCCACTATATCTTTGACAATTTTGCTACCTTTTATTTATATTGGATCAAAATAAGTAACTTAGCCATAGCAAAACATTGGAAAGAGAAAATTTTGTAAAATTGAATAAAGAACATTATTTAGATATGGAACACAGCATTATTATGGACAGTATTACCCATTTAATAGTCACTGCTTGCTTTCCTGCAGACCTCCATTGCAGATTGCAGCCCCTTGGTTTCCAAATAGCCATTTGAAGAGACTGGACACACAAATCAACAGAAGTATGTATAAATCCAGTGTGTATATATAGCAGTTGCATATCTGTGTATTTAAATGTATATAGTATATACAAGAATGTACATACTGCCGCTATTGCATAACCAAATCTAGCTGGTTTCCCCCCCCCCCCCCAAATAACCCAACAAGATGAAAATTTGATTCAAATTTAAATTAATTTTGACACTTTTATATCTATAAACTCTTGCAAAAGAGATGTATTCAAGTCTAGTACCAAACATCCACTGTCCAGCTTGGTTTTAAGTTTTTTTCCTTTAAGAGATTTTCCTTTTTTTTCCCCATCCTGCTCTCATGTCACAGTTTTTCATTGCTACTGAAAGGAGGCTCTTCCAGCTGGCTGTAAGATGTCCTGCAATCCTTGTATAAAGAAACCTTTTATAAACACGCTAGACCTCACAATATACAGAGCAAGCTGACCAGTTCCATGCTTAACTTTGGTATCTAGAGTCTCCCATTTATGACAGCTTTATTTGCATTTCCATCCTTTTATAAGCATAAGTTAAACAGCGAGCTGAGAGAATTCCTGACAATTTCATCAGTTCAGATTCATCCACACTGTAAGCCACAACTGGACTCTGTAGCCTGCCACAGTTTCTGTTTGCAATCTGTATCCAAAGTTATGCTGCCTGCTACCCTCTGCCTGCCCTTCACATGCCCGCTCATCTTTTTTATTCTGCTGTTTCCCTTCCTCACAGGTTAGCAGTGCACCACGCTGTTGTTGCCACAGCTCTTCTCTTCTTCCCTCCCGACTGCACCTGCTGCTTGCTAGGTGATTGCACAGTTTTGTCCTGCTCCACTGAAAGAGAGGTTGCTTCTGGTGTATGACTCCTTACAAAGCATTTTTATATCCTTTCTTTACTGGCTGTCAGGATAGGCCAGCTCTGTTTTTTCACTCTTCAGATTTAGAAGTCAAAGACAGGAAAGTAAAAGAATCATGAAAACCTTTATACACATTGCCCACTCAAGAGACTCATCACATGTCATATTATAATAATAAGCATGATCCTTCCTACTGCATAGTAAAAAATAACATTTTTTCTCAACTTTCACCCTTGTCTTCCTTTTTGTCCACTCTTCATACAAAGAAAGCCTACAGCTGAGTATACTGAGCTTTTGATCCTTTTTTCCTCCTGCTTCTGTTCATTATTCCCTTCTCCTAGCATCGTTCGTCTCTTTCCCTCAACACTCTAAAGATTCTATATTCATTCAAGAATATATTTTCTTCCTACAAAGTTTGCACACAATGCTCAGGCTTCTACTATCAGTTCTGGTGACTACAAGTCTCTTCTGTCCCTCCTAACTTTATAATAATAATGCATAATCAGATTTGAGACTTTACATAAATAAGGCGCAACCACTGCAGTGCTGATATGCACTCAGCCGCAAGCTCGCGCCTTGCAGGACAGCATTTCCTTGCAGGATCAAGATTCAGAAGATTACCTCTACGAAGCAGCAAGCTGTGAGATGATGGCAACCAGAAGCAGGAGACCTGACACGCAATGCACAGGAGGTGACACAACCTCCAAGGGTGAATCAAGGACTGAAAGGCTAATCCTTCTCTGTGGTAGAGTATTGCATGTAATGCTTATTCAGTGTTATCTAGGAATAATAATAACGTGTTTTATTTACAGTCTCTTCTGATCCAGTATCGTGTTTGTTTCTTTATTATGGCTGAACATCAGGCATGAAAGCTTTAGGGATTTTTGTACAACAGCTCCCAAATCATTTTCCTGGTTGGTATGCATATTATTTTTCCCTTTAGTACATATCCTCTCTTCCTCCCCTTTGCTATGCAAACCATTGATCTGCCTTTATTTTCATCACACTGTATTTGCTATCTGTTGTTCTTTACTTAAAAGATATAGTTTTCAGTGTTCCTCCTACTTCCCTAGACCCATAAAGTCAACTCCATTTGTTAACTCCCTGCTCTGCTGGGTCCTTTTGTCCTAGAAGGTGATTTCATTATGGTGTTGGTAGGGGCATTAAATCGAACCATTAGCGTCTGCCGTCCTTCACTGGGAGGAAAATGATGTTCATACTGAAAGTTTCTTCTTCCTCATGGTAGGGTCCATTTGAGGTCATTTTTATATGATTGCTACCATGCTTTTAAGTTTTGTTCCTTCTTCATTTGTGGATCTAGGTCTGTAGATCCACATTACAGCCAAATTTACTGTATGTAGTGCCTTTTACATATGTTAGATACTTTGTTCTTTTTGGTACCCCTAAAACCAGATTTACCCAGCTCCAGATCTGCGTTTCTTTAGCTGGCCAAGGATGAGCTATTTATAGCCCTGGGGTCTCCCGTGCCAGCCTGTGCCCCATCTCTTATCATCCCAGGCCTGTGCTCCTCTACGCTGCATCCCGTGTCTCCCCTTCTCTAGGCCTCTGTTATCAGACCAGGCCTGCATTTCTCTATACTACTTTGTTACATTAGAATCATAAAACTGTGGTGGTATCATACAAAGATAAACAAAACTAAACTAAAACAAATTAGTCAAAACCACCTAGTCAGAAGAAAAAAATGCTATTACAGCTAAACTAGTTAAAGCTGCAGGCAGGTAAAGAAAAGTTAAGACAAAGTAAGCTTGACAAGTCTTGGTCCTGAGGCCTTGCAAACTTGGTATAAAGCCTGTTGCTAGCAATGGCAATACTGTATTACAGGACTACCGGGTTATACCAGATATTTAAATTAGATTTTTTTTCTCTATTTTTTCCTCCAGTTTGGTATTCACATCAGCTGGGACTTAATTGGCTCTCTGCTGTAAACCATCACAGCTTTCAACACAGAAAAAGAATGATAAATGTATACATATTGTCTGTGTAGGATCATGCATAGTAAACCTTTTCCAGTTTCAAAAATCTCTCAGTTTGTACATGACTCCTTGTCAGTCCATAAGCCTCAGCTACAAGAACATGAAATGAATATTCTTGGCCATAATGCCCATATGTAAGCTACAATGTGCCATAGAAATAGAACCATTGCTGTATGCAAGAAAGGAGGAGGGAGGACTTCATAGTCAATCAAGAGTAGTGCCACATCATCAAAAAGTGGAGGATTTCCACAGCGGGATATGTTTCAAAAAGCACAAGGAAAAAATATCCATCTGAGCAGACTTTCTAAGGATGTCTCTTTTTTCTTTCTTTTTTGGCAGTTTTTCACTTCTCTATTTACAAGTTACCTTCCTTCTATTTTTGAATGTATTTCTGAGCTGTTTGTCCGTCTCCTGCTTTTTCCATAGAAAAAATACTGAGCAAGTAAAACTTTTCCATGATGTCAGACCGGTCTTTAATCTGTCTCTTCCTATCATCCACAACATGGATTGCTGTGGAACATGAAGTGTGCTACAGCAGATGCTGAAAACACTTTGATCAGAGTACTTACACTACGTGACTTTCTCTGAGCACATATCTGTCCTCATTCTTTCTGACACTGTTTTTACATTCCTCTAAGCTTTGCTTCCACACCGTCACTTTTTCTTGCTATTTATTTCTCCATAACTAAAGAATTCCGTGTTGACTGGACTTCTCTACTTCTTAAACCAAGAAATCTCAAAATTTTGATTTTTTTTAGTTTAAAATTCTTGTTTAACATAGAAAGTAAATTGAAATCTGAGTAGGTGGGTGTCTTCTGTTTTTGTTTTTCTGTCATCAGGTCATGTTGTTGCATACCATATTTAGTAGCATAACCATCTGCTTCTTTCCCCTCTTTTGGATATTCTACAAAACTTCAAAAACCTTAAAATGTTTGAACCTGGGTTTAGAGCAGCTCTGTCAATGGTAAAGCAGTGCCATTTTGTAGACAATGACTGCCTCTTAACACCCTTTCCATGGGAAGTTCAAAGAGAATGAATGATTTATAACACTCAAGACTGGGCAAAGAGTTCATGAAAAATATATAGAGACCTAGATTCTAGCTGAAGATGACTTCAGCAATGAACTTGAGGTGTGCCAGTTATAAATATCTGACTTGGCTTACACCTGAATACTGTTTTTTTTCTTGTCATTGGCTTTGTTTTAACTTGTTTAAGAGAATCTGTAAGAAGAAATTTTCAGATTAAGAAAAATAAGCAGGATTACTTTTGATATTCAGGGAACTTGAAGAAATGTGAGGCTTCCTTTTTAATAATGAAACATGATGCAGCAATGCATCATAAATGCATCTACGCAATGCACCTGAAGCCATATGGCAAACATTGCCACTGCAACTAGAAAATGGATGAGTTTATAAAATACTCATCCAAATATTCTTGTATTTGAAGCTTTTTGCACTAAACCTTGAAGGGAATTGAATGTCAAGATGCCTATTTCTGCTTTAAAAGCCCAGGTTTGCTGTGAAGCAAAGGAGCACCAAAGGATAAAATCTGTAGCGGTGTGTATACAGCATCAGTCCACCTGAGTTCTTTTGCTTGATGATTCTGTTTACAACTCAGCTGTTCAGTTAGTGTCTGCAAGGTATTTCCAATTCTGGCATCTGCAAGCACTACAGAGAGAGGGGGTCAGAGATGTTAAGAGTCTGAAGTGAGAGTAGGAGACAACTGATCGTTGACACTGAGTCAATAGAGCGAATTCGGCCGGAGCAGCCACGAGGCTGTGGTCAGGCCATATACACAAAAACATTCCTTCTTTTCTTCACGAGAATGGAAAGTATTAAAGGTCGCTTTTGCTGCAGGTACTGAGGGGATCGGCAAGAGGAACTATTTGTGCGTGACAGCCCCTGTAGTCACAGCAGTGGCTGTTGCAGCTGCAGTGTCCTCTTGAGCAATAGCAAGTTTGAGGTAGCTTGCCTTGATATGAATCCTCCCCACCACACACACACACTATAAGTTCTCCCTCCTCACAGGATTATTTGCCATGCCTCACAGGATGCCACAGTTTAAAGCAATCCAAAAAAAAAGAAAAAAAAAAAGCCTACAGAGCTATTAGCAATGACTGTTTGATTATTAAAGCTAGGGGACAAATCAAAGACAATGCAGAATAGAACACATTTAATAAACGATTATTCCTCAAATTACAATCTTTTCTTTATGTCTCCCTATGCAGAACTTCTGAGAAACATTACCTCTTTGGGAGTTGCTCTAAACTTAGCGAGGCCTAAAGTATCGTATTCTTACACACACACACACACACACACACACACACACAGAGAGAAAAAGTGAGTCTTATCTTTGGCTTTCATATGCAAATAAAACATTTAATTGTGTAGAAGGTACTGGCACTTTCATAGGCCTATAAAAAGGGGTGCTGTCCCTTCAGTATTGTTAAGGTCAGGACCAGAGGCTAGAGGGAAGGAGCCTGCTCGGGGGAGCTGGGCATACTGAGCCCGAGCTCAAGCAGCCAGAGCAAGGAGCTGCAGGGCAGACTAAGGGAAAGACTCTCAGTAACCGACAGCAGCAAATGCTGTAGGACACAAAAATATTTGGGGAAGAGGGGCAGGTGGTTCAAGACACTTCTGGCTCAGCCCTGGCAAAATTGAGTAAGACTGTCCAGGAGGAGTAGGCTGAAAAAAGCTGGGAAACTGAAGGTCTGGTCGCTAGGAAGTTGAGAACGAGAGCTAGGTTCCATTTATGTTTCAGGATGTTTTTATCACCCTCTTTCTCCCGATGTCATTGAAAGCCTTGATCTGAAGGCTTGCCTCGGTTTTAAACGCGCTACTGTCATCTTCTCACTAGCTTAGTATCTTCATGCGTTGTCTTGTTAAGAGTTTCAGTGCATGAATAATATGTATGCAGTAGCCTGGTATTTTTCTGAACTTAAGAGTTGTACTGCTTTGTCTTTGTGCCCAGAAATTGCTGGAATATTTAAAAGGGTGAATTCTTTCTTTTATTGACTTTTTAAGAAATTCCTTCACTTTTATCAAAGGCCAGTAGACGATGAAATTCTCTTTTGAATAAGTCCAAGCTTCAATATTCTACTAAACAATTTTTTTCTTTCAGTTTTGAACATAAACTTTTAAAATTAATAGTTCTTAAAAAGTATCTCAAAACTGAAGTAGCCACTTCATGTTTTAACAGTCAGATATTAGTAACAGCTGGATTCATATACTAGTAATCAGTTGTAATAAATCATTATACTGAGCAGAACCCAATTCCCAGAGTTTCTCAGAGATTCCTATTGCTGATATGGCAAGGGGGTATTAGCGTGATTTAAAAAGGCTTCCAAGTCTCTATTAGCATGTAACGTTAGGATTCTCGGCCCTGAATATCACGCCTTGGCCTCTCTGCTCCTGAACAAACCTGTCAGAACTTCCAGCATCCTCAGCTCTGTGACAAGCTTCTCGGAGACTAAAAAGCCTAAGTAGACTGAGATAATTCTGCCTGGTACTCAGGAGGGAAAAAAAAATGTTGAAGTTAGGTATTTTGAATGAAATATTTGGGGCTCAAGAAGATAGCTTTTTATGATGAAATTCATTTAATCAGAAGATTTCTGCTCATCTCAATGATTTAAGAAATAATTGAGGAAACCTGACTTATGCTGAAATAACCAACATTTTCCATAAAATATTTTCATGTCATCAATGTTTCACTTAAAGTTTGAAGGCCTTAAAGTTCTGATAAAAGTCATATAAATTAATGCCATTATGAATTTTTTACTGGTTTGAACTGATACTTCATTTCTGAGAAAGAAGAAAGAATTCTACTTCTACAACACTTCTTTATGGATTCTGATAACATCTCTTATGCAGCCTCCTCTTTGAAGTATCCTGAACAGGGTCTCTTCTTATTTGCATTTCAAGTCAGGACTGTTCTGTAACATAAATATCTTATAAATATAAAAGGTTTCCACACCATCATCCCTCCAGGAATAAGATCATATTAATATCAACTAGTATTTTTACAAGATATGTCTTGCTTTTTGTAAGACTGTTGATTGTTACTCTGGGAAACAAGTGCCTTTGGATTTACAACATACTGCTCCGAGTTTATCTGTATCTTAACACTAAAGAAATATATTACACATTTTAGGCAAATATATATATATATATACACACACACACATTTCTGAAAATATCATGTAAAAGAAAATTGCATAAAAAGTTGAAACAATGCAGAAATTACATAAGTTATTTCTTAGAGGCTGTGTGAGCACATTGGCTATAATGAAGGTCATTTTAGAACCAAAAAGCATTACCCGTACTAATATTGAGTTCGTACCCAGCTAACAAATTGCAGAAACCTACAACAATTTTTCTGATAATCATTTTTGCATTTCAGGGGTTTATGCAATTCAAGCTGAAGCTAGGCTAAGTACAGCATTTCTGGGTAGGTCTATCAGCGGTGTTTGCATGATTGCAATGCTGTGTGCAACCTACAGATGATGGACTAGCTTAATTAAAAGGTTCTGTAGGGTACACTCAAAAACGTAATTAATGCTTGTAACTCCAGCAGAACAGCCGTTTTGAGATATGCTGATGTTGTGAAACTTATTTGCTCCCAAATATGCATCCCTCCATGTATAAGCTAGAATACATGATATCACAAGCAGTAAAAGAAGAATTCAGCATTAACCTTTTCCTCGGCCTCTTCCTGGGCATGCAGTAAGGCTTTGCTGCAAGACACAAGAACATAAAGGTTTTGACGTTTCTCTCATGCCTAACAGCATGAGAGTCACAAAGCAGCTCTAGTGATTTACATTTCAGCCTGACAAGTAAAAGATCCTGTTTAAAGTGGAAATCTTTCATAATAGAATAATAAATAACAGATTTCCATTTCTTCCAAGTATTCCTCAATGTACTCTGTACATGCTATTATTTTTCAGTCTGCTTGAAATTTGAGTATATACAAGGTTAGTAAGGTCTGTCAATACCAAAAACATCAGCAGGTGAATTCATTATTATCATCTCCTTGTATGTATTTCAAAAACTTAAGAAACGAACAATTTCTCATTAGCGTGTATTACTCTCAAGATCAGCAAATGAAAATAATCAGCTCATATAGGAGCCATATTTTATTAAATAACCTCTAAGCCAGTCACTTTTATTATACAAATTTTAATTAGGGATGAGCAGAGATTTAAAAAAGCTGTTGCAACTGACTTTTTAAAATAACAGTAATAAAAACTCATTATATTTGAATTTGAAATTATACTTTGTACCATTGACTGCAGTAAGTAGAGGTAAAGAGCATACACACTGCTGTGTGTGTTCACAAAAGAGTCAAACACAAAAAAAGAAATAGTTTCTACTTGTTTTTATATTTCACAGGCACTCATCTGAAGTGGCATGTCTGTTTTACTCTCTATGGAAAAAATTATATTACCTTTACCTTCTTTTTTCAGGCTTAATAAACAATGAGTTCATTGCACTGACTCAATAATTGATTTTATTTATCTTTGATTTTCAAGAAGATGCAAATTATACTTTTTATATTTGTCTTTTTCTGCTTTTGAATAAAATATTTTATAATGTTATAATAAATGTTAATTTTTATTATTCATAGAAAAAGGGGTAGCAAGTTGCTTAACTGTTTTTATACCTATAATAAAACGCAGCCTCTCATCATCTGTAAAGTACAAGGTATTCAATAATTCAAGTTTTTAAAATACAAAACTGATAAAAGCACTAGCTACTACTTGCTTATCAGATTTTGCAACTTTTTATTTTTCTAATTATGCTCAACAACTCAATATAAACCTATCATCAATTGGCAAACAAAATTACCAGGCCTAGCGTAAAAATGAGAGCTATAGTAAGTTTACTGTGGAGCAAAGCTAACGCTAATATAAATCTCACCACAGCTTTTTGGGGGTCAGAGCACACACTGACTGCTGTTCAACTGTCAGGCTCAGGATGAAAAGCAAGACTTGAAACCATATTTGATAGTGCAAAGAGGGAGAGATCGAATTGCTTTAACTAGAAGTGAAGGCAGACAAGTGAGGAGAAGGATGCTGAAAACCTGGTTGAAGATTTGCTCACTCAGGACCCAGCTCAGCATTCTGGCGCACAGCACCCTGCCCTATACCACATATAACAACATTTGCTGTTGTGTTAGGCACACACATTAAAAGCCTCTACGGGCACTTTCTTTCTGTCTGTGTTCATTGATTTTTCTGAAGATCTTGCGATTATAGTCTCAGAATGAGAAACAAGACCCCTTTCTCATAGCAATTTGTATCAAGTCTTTCCTTCCTTCTTCCCCTCCTCTCCTCATTTTGCCATTATTCTGAAAACAGAAATAAATAAATAACACGTGCAAAAACAACTATAATGTAAATATACTTAGAAATAAAGATAAACTGAATTTTAATTTTGTTTTACAGAAACTTGATTGGTGACATTAGTGCCATAACATTTATAGATGTAGACTTTGTTCCACATATGGAAAAGAATTTCTTAGAGACCCGTTCTGGTTTAGAAAGAATTTGACTAAGAACTCTAATTATTACCTATTTAAAACAAAGAGAGATAATTTATCTTTTAATCTAACTGATCTTCCCATTTTTTAATTAAAATTATTGAAAATGATACATATACTGCCATTCAACTGATTACATTGAAATGTGTTCCAAGTAAGCACCAGTGTATTAGTTATTTGACATCTTTTGTCTGAATAACTAAAGGAGGAGGAATATTAAAAAAAAGAAAGAGAGAGAGAGAGAATCTGTTAAAGAACACTAGTTTGAAACATCTGAAGCCTGAAGAACTAAGAATAACTGTGAGTGGGAAGATGGATCAAGTATTGCAGTTCCAGTGCCGTCCACAACTGACATTTATCATTCTTGTTGTCACAGTAAGGCAAGAAAAATTAAGGGGCCCTAAAAGAGTAGAACAAGATATTGATCAGACCTGTGTAAGCTCTGAAATCCTGTTCTTGAATGTGGAATATGTCCTTTAAAAAAGCTGTGTAAGCTCAAAAATTGTTTTTTTTTAAGACGTGGATACAAGCTAAGATGGTTGTGTCTGGAGACAAACAAGTGCTGGTGTCAAAAAATGTGCTGCAAGGGCTCATCTGAAGCATAGTTACAAGTCTGCTGTTATTACAGAGTGACAAAACTGTGTAAAGTTATCCCTTTTTCTTTGTGTGTAAACTCTGATCTCTTATGCCAAGAAATACTTTATATTACAGATCTGTTGATCATCTCTTGATCTCAGTTAGACTATGCCTGATAGCAATAGTTTACTGACAGAATTAAGGTATTTGTAGTTTTACCCTTTGACATGATCCATGAGACAGAGGAAATTGATAAAATTACTTGTGTGTGGGTGTGTGCATTTACAAATCTGATTCAGAGTAAAGCTTTCATCTGTCAAAAGCTTTTCTAAGGACAACAGCGATATTTTATCCTTGGACAAAGCTGCATTAACTGCCATGTTGCAACTTCAGGTAGAGAGACAAATATATACAGAGTAGTCAAAGAGATTATATACCATTTCAGTACCTATATCCAATGTTTCTTAAGAGCTGCCTTCACACATCTCATCATTCATGTCCAGCAAACAGTTCTTCAGAGAAATTCAGGTGTAATTCAAACTATGTGAATTTATATTTTCATAATCAAATACTAAACCCTTCTTTTTCTGTCTATTTTCTCATGAGAAATGCTGTGTTGCGTCTGTGAAAAACTTAAGGCAGAAAACCACCAACAAAAATGCTTTGCTTTTTAACTGCCTTTATCAGCGGTAGGTGTTTTATTATCGCTCTCTAAAGTGTGCACAACTCTGTGTGTTTGTCTTTCATCGATCATTTAAGATGTTTGAGAATAGTTTGAGATGATTTGTGAAAGGAGTAGGTTTTTAAACATTTTCAGAAAAGATGTGCCTTTATATCCTTATCAGGAAAGGCTTCAAACGTCAAAAAAATCATCATACCCTAGAAGCAATGTATTTATGTAAATAAAAAGAAACTACAGCTTCAATATGAGAGAAATCAGTAATAATTAACGTATTTGCTTCACTACCAGTCTCACTTTAACCACATCATACTTCATATTCCATTTTTAATGTCCAGGAGATAGAAAGCACAGTAGCTGGGCAGATAGTATCACAGGGTTTTTACAGAGGCTCGGTATGTTTATGACCATCCTAAATACCATTTAATTCAACATCCTTCCCAATGAGCAAAAACTCATACAATGACCAGATGGCAATTTTGCTAGTGAACCACGCAATCTCAGATTATTTTCTTATGCTGAAGGTGGGTGGTTAAGAAATATTTATGAAATTTTGAGAAAGGTACTTTCATCCTCTCATTATTGTGCACTCTTTGCCTGAGCGTATGTGTGAAAAAGAGCTCACTGTCAAAATACTCAATATAAAATTCTAGTGGCTAGATGACCTGCCCACCGACTCATGGGCTCTTTCAATTCACTAGAAAGCTGACGCAGCAACACCAGTAGCAATGCCCTCAAGAACAGTTTATCAAAAGTTAGATGCTCTTAATAGAAAATTTGGAAACATTTCTGAGGTCTACTCTTTCAAGGAATTTTGGTAAAAGAATGACAAGCTTTTGTACCCCTGTGACATCTACGTGCAAGCTAGAGGGAGCTCATTGGGGTGCGGAAGCCTGGACCTGTGCGCAGGCACAACAGCAGCCGACCAGAGAACTTAAAATTGAGGTAGGGAGGTATCTGGTTAGTCGGCATGCTCCAGTGCTAAATAGCAGCGGGAAAGACTGTTATCTTAAGATCTCAGCGATGGCTCAGTTCCACTGCAGTCCTGCTTTAGGTGTTCATGTGCTAAATTTAAGAATCTAGCACTGAAATGAGGAAACTTGTTTCAAATTGCTAACCTGCTTTCCTATGAAGAAAAGAGATGTTTGAAATGACATAAAAAATAATACATGGAAGAAAAAATGAAAGCTAGTCATTAGGTAAAAATTGTATCTTCTCTCAAAAAATGTTACTAGGTAGCTACAGGAAAAATAATTTACACTTTTAAAATAAATGCAAGATTTTTTGACTACACTCTATTCCAGAATGTGATTTTTATCATTCAGAAGTGAAAAGAAGAAAATAGACACACTTTAATGCGTATTTTCAAAACATTATCTTTTAAAAAGCAAAAACATTTAAAGCAATTAAACCAATTATCAAAAAGCAATAATAATTTAAGCAATTAAAACAATCCTTCATATTCCAAATCTATTTTAAAGATGTTTAATCTTGTTTCATTATTTAAATTATTCCTCATTTCTTTCCAATAGTCAAATCACATTTTGATTTGAGATTCTGGGGGGGGACTGCTTTAGACTCATTTAAAGGTGTCCTCATAAACAATCAGTCTGTGGGAAGGATAGTGAAAATGCATGGTATCCATCAAAGTCACAACTAAACAAAGAAAAATGAAATATAAAGTACATGATTGATTAGTAAGTGATTTGGAGGGCTTACTGCCACTTCCCACACAGAAAGAATAGAATGGTTTTGTTTCATGCTGTAGGAATAACTGCACATTTTCACTTACTATCAGTAACAAATATAAAATGAGAATGATGGTCAAACTCATTCAGATAAACCTGGATGGCAGTTTTCTGAGCTGCTTCATTCTGTGTGCGAGTATGTTTTGTGAAGGCATCTGCATTTTCTGGTCTACACAGATCTTTGATTAATTTAGGAAGCTGCATAGGTAGCAAAAAAGTTGGCCCTCTGTTTCCAGTCAAATTTCAAGAAAATATCAAGAAATTGATTCAAAACTTTTAAAAATATTCAAGTCTGAACAACTCAATGTTCCTTTTGTTCTGACTTAGAGTTGCTGACATCATGTGATGATTTTTGTTCTTGTGATATTAGGTGTCTAACCATAAGGAAAATATGAACAAGCCTCATGAGAATACTGCAGCTTATGTCTTACTTCTGCTCAGATATATTCACCATTCTATCATAAACAGTTAATGTAGTTTCCACTTAGGTAATAACTTATATCATTAACTTGTGCAACTAATGTATGATTTAGCTTGCTTTTAAGGACGCCCTTGCACTTGTAAATTTATTCTAACTTGCATAAAATTGAAGGATGCGAATGTTTCAAAGTTAATATTGCAAAATTAAGAAGTACCACAACTATTTCAATACTATGTTTAGTACAGTTTTCAATACTGTACCAATTGCTACACATGGGAATGTTAATTCTAGAAAAATATTTAAGAAAATTAATGTGCCTCCTCCCAGTCAATATGCTAACTGCCCCTGTTAGTTAAACTTTTTAAGAAGTAGGAACAACTTATAGAGGTATTGGTAGATTCAGTCAGTTGACTTGCAGAAGAAACTGTGTTGATACCAACGATGTCAAAGTGCTCAGCCTACCTGCTTCAACAACACGTCCTTTATTTGTAATGTCACTTAAAATTTCAGCACAGTCATCAAAACTAGCTGGTGATACAGCAGAAAAATGATAGGGTTTTACATGTCATGACAGGGAGGATGTGCTTAAGCAAACAGAAGTTGTATGTCAGACTTTTCTTTTTACTTAGTTTCAAATGACATGAGAAAGATCAGATTTATAACTGGGGGGGGGAACACCACTAAACCGTACTCACTGCAGACCTCTCTTTTTGTGTGCGTGTGTGAATGAGCACATTTTTATAGCAATCCATTTAAGAAAATCCTAATTTTTAATAGGGATTTTTTCAAATAAAAAGCATTCTTCTACATGTATTTACAATGCACTAAATATTCCACACCTAATTCTTTCTCACTGCACACTTAACATGACTAACCTTCATAAAGCCATTTAGTCCAGTTTTAGATTGCATCACCTAGAGCAAGGGTTGCTTGGAAAGACTCAGATGTGTCACCAATAAAGCCCTTTCCTTCTGCTGAATTGCATAGCTCCTGCTATCTCCACTGCATCCTGCTGCAAATCACGCAGTCCTTGCCTCCTGGGATAGGAACTCAGAGATGCTCCTCTCCACCTGGGACCTCCCAAAGACACACGCCAAACCCAGGGCAAGCGCCCTTCAGCTCTTTCCTCAGCTGCTCCGCACCAGCAGTTTCCTACTCTTTGATGTATAAGATCTGGGAAACAGGCCTTTCATTCCTCCTCCTCCTCTCACTGCTAGCCAACGCCTACCACCCCAAGCAAGACGTAGAAACAGCGTTCTGGCTTCTTCTGGGACCCAATCCAGCATACACCAATTACGGCAACGACTCTGGTTCCCTCTCCTCTATTGCTGGTTTGGGTTCTCTTTTCCCCCTCGCCCAGCACTTCACTTCCAATAATCTTTTCACTTTTTGTTTGCATACTGTGCGAGTGGAAACTTATTTCTGTGCCTGTGGTCTCAAAGCATGCAGGAAGTTTAGCTTCCAAGGCCTGTATGCCTACAACAAAAAGGGCCAAAGAGCTCAGGCTGTCACTGCTTGAAAAGCTACAGCATAAGAAGTGTGCAAGGCCTGGGCTGGCAGGGCAGCGCTGTAAAGTGAAAAGGACTTCTGAATTAGAATTGTAAAGGTTTCAGAGTCCACAAAACTTTGGCTGCCAAGAGCTGGGATAGATGAAATAGAGTGGAAACAGAAGTCAGGAACAAGAACACAGCTGTATTATTTGCTTTTTCTTTTGAGTAGCAGGTATTTATTTCAGGCCTAAAAGTTTAGTCAGCTCTCAGGAAAGCGAAAGAGCTGCAGCCTTGTTTAAGTGTTGGTGTCACCATTCAGGTGTCATGCTCCCAGCTGCCCGAGATCTTCTCCCTTGGGTTTACAAGTGTTGCACAGGACAACAGCAAGCAAATGTGATCCAGAGGATCGGAAATATGATAGGAGCTAAGTTTCACAGTTTCACCACCTTCCAAAGAACAAGGACAACCTATTTCTCAGTAATCAGCAGCACTCGCATTTGTCACATAAGCACACACACCCCCCGCCCATGAACATCACCTCCTCTCCAGAATTACTCTCTAGGCTGGTGATTCACTGTCATTTGCAGCAAGATCCTGACCATTATTCACACAAAGTAAAAAGCAATGTGGAATGACTGGCAATTGCTTACACTGGGGGTAAAAAGATATGTTAGTCTTATAAAGCAAATACAGTGTCTAGCAACAATGTACTACACTGCTTTTTATATCACCCTTTTATAACTGGAAACACAATCCAGAAGCTTCAAAATTTCCATAGTTTGGTTGGAAGTACCATGCCAAATACAAGAAAATCTACAACAGCAAAGAGTTCATTTTTGTTTCCTCTGCCATACGCTCCATTACTGCATTATTAATCCTCTAAACAGCACACTGGTGCTGGAGCACAGCAAATCTAACTTACTCTATACTTAGTTCAAGGGAGGTGAGTCTCACCATTAAAAAAAAAATAATAATGAAAAAAATAAAAAAAAGTCTCATTACAGAAAGATTGGTTATAAGGTGCTATAATCACAGGAATGATGCATCTTTCTATCCCTGTTTCAAGCACTCTACCTCATTGCAAAATATGTACATTTTGCAAAATAGAGCTTCTACGTAACTTCAGTTAGCAGAAGAGCCGTAACGACCATGTCTCTTCTAACTTATTCAGGCTAACTGCTGAAGAGGAAAGACGTAATTTAAAACTATTGTCTTAAACACACTGAAAAGATCTTGAAGATGAAAAAGATTATGCCATAAAAATGCAGCAATTCTTCTGGTCAAATCTTTAAGGTAGGAAGAAAAAGAAACCAAACATGGATATACCAGATCTGGGGTCTGAAACATTTCTATTTCTGTTAATCTATTCCTTTCAAATGTTTCTATGCAATTTCTAGTGACCTTACCAGATATTCATGTTTCAATACTTTATATTAGTTAGCCTTAGCAACAATGCAAAACTTAAATATCCTCCAAACAGACAATAGAACAACTGTACTAGATATACAAACAGATTGATAATTGTCACAGTAGCCGCCAGGGAATGGAGCTTTTGAGAGAGCAAGCACTGCCTAGCAGTCAAAGAGAAAGTATGGAAGATTAACTTCTAACTTTAGATATAATAAAGGAAAAAAAAAGTAATAGGTTTAACATTTGTTATTACAAAATTTGTAAATAAAAAAGTTATATCCCTACATATATCCCTAAAAATATCCCTACAACATGTTATAGAACCAGCAGCAAATATTTGTAATGGAATGGGTATGAAATATCCCCTGTGAATTCCACTACTGTCTCCTGATAGTTTGGGAGAAGATAACAAGTCCTTTGAGATTAAGGCAAGGTGACTGGGGGGAGGGGGACTGCTTCAGAGGACAAAGTCCCTCTTCACTGTTGACCTAGTTAGAGTTTACTTCTCAAAAATAGGTCTGTTCCCTAACTCTTTTGTAACTCTCAGTGTAAAGTAGGAACAGATTCCATAAAATGGGTAAAATGGATTCACTTCTTGTTCTGCTATGTTCTCTATACTGCAAATGGCAAAAGAAAGCAAGTATTCTCCTATTTCAGATATGAAAGGGAAGAAATTGCAATATTGCTTTCAAACAGTCTTCATAATACAAATCAATCTGTCTTTCAAGTGGAGTGCATAAAAGATTGGGGAATAGGGATTTAAACTTTTTAAAAAAGACTTCTGAGAACCACAGATGAAGTTTTCTCTAAGCCTCAGCTACAGTTGTTTAGATATACTAGGCTTAATTCATTCTTGCCTTTCACTTTGTGTCTTTCTCTACCAGTACAGAATATATGCAAAGTATAAAATGTTACCAAATCAGAAGCAGCATTTTACACTTATTTTACACTCATTCTGTTCTGGCACAGCTGACAACAGTAAGGAGCCTAGTTCTTTTCTATGTGAAGATCATGATCCATGTACTGTTGGTGCAAAAAATTTTTAATGAAAACTTATTTTTATTTATACTATCTTTAAAGTATCAGTCATGAAGACTTATGGAAAAAAGAGACCATACATACTGACTGAGACAGGTTTATTCAGAGGAATCAGCTTCATTATGTTACACTCAGTACAGTGCTCTGCATTTATTGTAGGAATTTACTGGTTGATCAAAAGAGGAAACATTAATTATGTTTACTGGAAAATGATTTAAAGAATAAAAATGTAGGAGATTCACTAACGTTAAAGTTTGGCCAAAAAGATGGTAAAAACATCAGTTCAGAACATCTGATTGAATTTGGTATAGTCTTTCAGTTTCCCGACGTCAGGGAGCAGCAGAGGCAGGACTGCTCCCTAAGGGAAAGCTAGCTGGGAACTGAGAGTGACCCCAGCACGCTCCATGCCCACACCCACAGGTGCAGCCCCACAGGGTCTGACCATGGTGGGCAGTGCTGATAAGGTCCATTGACAGTACTCAACGAGGCAAAGCAATGAACCAGGTCCAACAGCCCAGCCAGGACAAGACAGGACTGGAAACAAGCTAAGCCTAAGGGGGCCATCCAGGAGAAAATATACCTACCATGTAGATCCAAAGTCCATGCAGGAAGCAGAAACAGGACCAGAGACAGGCACACCAAGGATGTAGCTCAGACAAGAAGTGGCTGCCCAGACCTGAGCTCAGCTGTGGCAGGGCTGTGAGGGAAAGCCCCAGGTGAGGCTGGTCAGGGCAATTAAGGCCTCTTAGTGCCCTCAGGTCTCTGATGGGTAAAAAATGGAAGTCCAAAAGTTTGATTTTGATTTTGATATTTGAAACAAAACTTCAGTATTTTCACTTAACTCCTTTAAGTTTAGAAACTGATATGTTAAAAAGGTAACTGATGAAAAATGAATTTGGATAAGAGAAATTATATCAGTGAGGACTATTTTTTCTGTAGAAAAACCATCTAAAATATTTTCTTATTTCATCAAAAAATGAACTTCCAGTTTTTCTGTTTGGCCAAAGAAGAGTCACATTTCTTCCACCTTTTAGCTAATACAGGTTGGTGCTTTTTCATCATAGACATGAAACCTTTCTTTTCTGAAGTTACCTAAATTTCCAAAAAGTAAGTGAAATATTATCTATGCTGCCTTAGGAACACAAAACTGAACCCATGCTTGTCTTACATCCCACCTAAAAGCTCTTACTTGAGACTCAAATGCTCTTCTATCCTGCTATGTACATCAGAATGTCATGGTTACAGCTGTCTGTCTGCATCATCCATCATGCCTTTATAATACCTAGAGTACAAGGTCACGAACTACCCTGTACCAGTCACAGATGGTTCCTGTGGTCTCTGAAATCAATGTAAACAACCCATCGTGCCCAAAGCTTCAGCCAGTCAAAGGATCACCTGGCATCTCTGCTCAGATGTATGAAGAAAGAAACCAGGGAAAAAAGACAATTTGAGAATATTAAGAAGAGAGCAGGGCAAGATTCTAAAACTGATAGAGCAAAAAGTATATTAAAAATGTGAAGTCTTGAAATGTAAACAACAAGGGCCATTAAACGGGACATCAACATTATGCTCAAGAGAAGAACTGACTTGTAACAAGTTTAAGATAATAATGTATCATGGGATGGAAGGAGGAAGAATCTATTTTCACCTCTTCTCTGTATGTTTTAAGTGAATTTCTCTTGATCACTGGCTAGACTAACATATTTCTGAGCCTACAAACCATATACCCTCCAGTTAATCAAATGATCATGAAATGAATCAAATCCTCAAATGAACAGTGCCTGTGTAGCAATGCTAATATATTAGCCTAGACTATGAAAACTCCCCCAAACGACTATGTGCCAGCAGAGTTGCTTGCTCTAGCATCACTGCCAGAAATATCAGAAGTGACACACAAAAGGTGTTGCTTACAAGAAATGTGTCCCAGTGCTAAATAAGCAACAGAACTATTAATGCCACTTTTACTTTTTTTTGCTAATCATGAGCATTTGAGCATTCATTTTTAGCTTTTAAGCTCACAGAAAGTGAAGACAATAAAAGGTAGCATAATGAGTCTACTGCTGAGCTGTTCTGAGTTACGAAAAAATAAGACACAGCACTAAGTGATAAGTGGCATAACTGATCAGCTTTGCAAAATTGCACCCAAACTGATATGCAACAAATAAACTGCACAAGTTTCTGGCAGCCCATGGGTTTTGTGGTTTTAAACAAGGTCAGAGAACAACCACTTTGAGTTTTGGACACCAGGAAGATGTGATTCACCAAATTAGCTTCCACATCAAATCTGCTTTAAGAAAGAGCAAGGTCTCTCTCAAGGATTCTGTATGTATGTACACTAGAGAACATCCCATTTTCTACGTCTTCCATACATGTATTGTAATTTGTACCAGAAATGACTCCTGTATACAATATTGAAATTTTATTGACAAAACCCCTTGTGTCATGAAAAGGAGCCTAACCTGAATTTGTCTACACTGTCCAATGCAATTTCTTTCATTTAATTACTAAAAGTTCATCTGCAAACAATTCATAGTCTTGCACACCAGCACATCAGTCTGTAACAGATAATCCCCAGTAGATTGTCCTTGAAAGGAGAGAAAACAAAGACTAACTCTTGATAGCAGTGCTGAAAAAGAGCACTGTTCTTAATCATAAATACGGTGATCAGTACCCTGCTTATATGATATGAGTGACCCCAAAGCCACTCATATTGAAAGTAATTATCTCACAAATCCCATTTTATAGCTGTGTGTCTATTAGCTGTAGAATAAAAATATTTCCTCCTGTTTATGATATATTGTATCTCCTAAAGAACACTTCAGATTAAAGAAGGAATTAAACATTTTTACTTCCATGAGCAGAACTTTCAAAGTCTCTCTGATGAAAAGTTCATTTATGAAAAGCATTAACATGTGCCTAGTACAGTAGGTAACAAACACAACACTGACTTTTTGGGTGAATGAAAAAATGATGTGGAAGAAAGGAAGACAGGTCAGAGACAATCAACCTTTTAACATCAGAGACCTCCATGAAATCTTCTTGCCTCATCACAGACTTTCTTGTACATGACACCTTCCAGTCTCTATGACTCAACTCCCTACCTAGCACTGAAATATCAGTACTTCTCTAGGTCACAGCAAATACCACAATAATGCATTTACTTCCTTTTTCTCAGGCTTTCACTTAACAAAAAATGCTTATAGTATTTAGGCCCAAACTGAACAAATTAAAACTTCTATAAAGTCTTGTGGTAGCACTCCCAAATCAAAAGGTCTGGCTTTAGCTGAGTTTTTCAACCAAGATATTATCATACCTTGATTCTTTACTGAAAAGATGACCTTTTTTGACTTTTTAAAATTTTGTGTATCAGCCAACTTTAATTAAGAAGATTAGTACAAATTCAGTTAGTAGAAGGAGCCTTAAAGTAGTGAGTTATAAGCAAGTTCTGCAGAATTCCTGACACTCTGCCTCAGCAAGGTCAAGTAGGGATTCATATTTAAATTCCAGCTAATATTCAGAGAGAGGGTTTTGCATCATATTTTCCAGATCTAATTAATAGCATCTGGACATCTGGGAAGAAAATTTAGAAGTGCTAAATGTGCAAGAGCTAATAAAATTCACATGCCAGATGAGAGAACTAGGGAAAGGAATACAAGTACTCAGGAGAATAGAAGAGCTTTTTCAGTGAAGCACTTCATGCCTTATTTCATCCTACAAATGTGAGAAAGCAAAGGAGGGAGTTGTAGTGGAGTGAAGGGAAGATTTAGGTCCTGATCCTCCCCAGACACCTAGTGATCAGGCCAAGTATCCTCAGCAAGTGGGCAAGAAGCAAACAACTATGTAACTGCCAAGTGAGGGAGACTGTAAAAAACTAAAACACAGTGGGAAGGGCACAAGATTTGATTGATATGAAAAGCCAGATATATTCATAAAGAAGTCCAACTAATGCATTGTCGTGCAGGGATAAATGGGAGTGGGGTGAGGAAAGAGTGATTTTGTAAAATAACAAAAGAAGAAAACATGGAGAGAAGCCCATCTCATGCTTTCACATGTCTGCAGCAACCATTTGCCATTTAATTATCTATCCAGTGTCTTTTGAGACCCTTTCCACTGTTTACAAACCTGTTCACACTTTAGCTTGCAGGTCAAATAAGGGGAAGGGGCTTTTACCTTGTGGAGGGCCTGTTTTGGCTGCCTACCAAATTGATGAATTCACTCAAGGAAAATAATGATAACAGCATTTCAAAAGGGCTGCACATAACAGCAAGTTAATTCAATGAGAAAGGAAAGGCTTGCTAGTGGTTTTGCAAGAGTCTCGGAAAACCATAAGTTTACCTCAGGTTACGGAAACAAAACTAAGCCTGATGCTTTTTTTTTTTTTTTTTTTTTTTTTTTTTTAAAGAAGACTTAAAATATGAACTGAATGCAAAAGGCAATGATTGCTCTTATTTCAGAAGTGTATGGTATAAATATGCTACTGCCTAGCTACTTATAAAAACAAGATCTGTAAAAGCTATGTGTGGCTGAGTGATTTAGATGCACAGCACAAGTGTAAAAGGAAGCGAGCTAGTGCTGCATCTCATAAGAAAAGACACTGTCAAACAAATAGTCCTTTTGTTTCCAAAACTGATGAGGAGGGTCATCTGTTTTAATGCTCTGTGAATGTGAGCTATACCTGTCCAGAATAAAAATACCTTTATTGCCCTTTTCACATGTCCAATAGAAATGTATGGAAACAGACATCACGCTTGCAGGTTTCGGGTGCCTACAGCTGTAAGTACTCAAGGGGTTAACCTGCCAGGATTAAGTTTTATATAAACAGGATAAATTCAGCCATGCAGAAGAATGGAATCTATACAAAAAGGAAAAGTATGTCTAAAGGAAGAAATTACATCTCCAGACTGGTGTGCAGAGAATGGAAAGTCAAAAAAGAAGTGCAAAGTAAACATTTAAATGAAAATTGTCATAGGAAATGCAAGTCTTACACAGGATAAGATAAATGATGGGCTATTTATTCAAATAAAAGGAACCTGTAAATGGTCTACTGATCATCACGTAAATGTGGAAAGTAAATATTCAGCCCAGTGCAAGAGGATTTATCCATACAGCTAGTACAATGGAAGGCCAGATCTCTAGAAGTGCAATGATATGACAGATGGTTTCCTTTTCATTCACGGTAGCTTCAGTTCTGTGATCCATACACCTAAGCCATTGTAAAGTACAGATTCATCTTGCAGCTTTGATGTAAATAATCCCTGGGTTTGATCTGAAGTCACAGCCAGTGCCTTCTGAAAATTTCCTCTTTATGGATCTTCACACCTTCATATAGGAAACAGAAAAAGTGAATAAACAAAAGGCAATTCACTCATCCACAGCGAAAAGCAGCCCCATCTCCCAAAGAAAAATACCCAGCCCTATATACGCCAATGTTACAGTAGAATAATTCAAACTCTGTAGACTACGGTGGTGAATTATGACATTTTTCAGAATTATATTACACTAGATAGCATGTATTTCAATATAAATACAGGACTGGTACTCAAAGTAAACAGCTATATGAAGGGAACAATTCAGATACTTTACCACAATTTCAGTTATACTTTACATACATAACCAACTGGTTACCTCTCTCACAAAAATCTAGTATACTGAATCCCAGTAAGGTGTTAGCAAAATTTCAAGAATAATATTTTGAACAGAAGGGAACAGGACACGGAAGAGAAGTAAACCAGTGGCACCAATTAATTGGTGATAACATAAGATCTGTTGTCACGGCACTATCTCAGTATTCTCTGCTTAACTGAAAGTTGAGGGAAAGGACAAATGACATGAGTGGAGAATATTGACAGCAGTGTGTTAAAGTCACCAGGATTTCTGCCCTTTAAGGGCCGCAGGCATGTTCAGTAAGGGGAGAAGGGAGTTTATCTGGTCTTTCAAACCTTTAAGTCGCTGTACTCCTTCCACAACAGTACTAAGTCTGTTTCTCGGTGTGTGTTTCCTTGGTAGCACGTGATACTGGAGTTTGTGGAACTCAAATTCCACACTAACTAGACGAACTGAAAGGGCTCAACTAGAAGAACTTAAAGAGTTTGTGGAACTCTCTCTCTCACCCAGTTCTACCAAAAAGTCTGTGTTTTATGTAATTTTTAATACTGAAGCTAGTGGTGAGCTGAAGCTAAAATATGTTTCCTGAGAGCATGACTTTTCAAATGCCTTGAGGAAACTAAAATGGCCTTTCAGTTTTATCTACATCTAAGACCTTGTTTCTGTGTGAGATTTGCAAAAGGATATTTCTGTGTTTTAATTTGCCCGTGTGGGAGAGAGTTTTTATTCTTCTAAGAAACCTTTTCTGAATTCAAACCACAGAAGTATTTTAGCAGATGAAATGCATAATTACAGACACATTCATAGTTTAATTTATACAGCTAAAAACCAATGCTATTTATTTGCTCAGGCATAAAAGATATGCACACAGTTTCCCATTGAAAATGATTAATATGCTAATGTATTTTAAAATAAAAAATACAATCTTAGATGTTAGAGATAGACATGGGGGAAAAATGGTTCTGTTATCTGCTATATGCTCATGAGAGTGTAAAATTGTTTCTGCTAACTGTTCTGTCTAGCCCACTGTTCAAATCTGATCTTTTGAACTGAAATTGTGGTTCCACAAACACTTTAAGCCAGCCCTGTCTCTGAGAGAAGCAGTTCTCTACTCCCTGCACTCCCTCATAGCCTTATTCATTCTGTCTTTCATCAGTGTAGGAAACCGTTTAGAAATAACATTTTTCCTCTGTGTAGTTTCATTTAGAGCTATTCCTCATGTAATCTCTGTGAATGTCTGTCCAGGCATAAGGGAAAGGGCAAGGAAGGAGCAGGAGTGGTCATCAAGTGACAGTGGGGGAGCAGGACTTCTTTTTTGGTGCAGTACTGTTTTATAGTACCTTAAAATATATGTAAACTACTTTCTCAGATATATAGTCACACTGAAGGAACTCCTTGGAACTGTGCAAGATATACGCAAGTAAAGACTTGTTGTATTGGACCATGAAGAATAAGTGCAAAGAGCTATAATTTTGGGATAGGCTATTTCAATTTAAAACAATTCAATGAACATGAGCAATCTTGAAAGGCGCTACTGCCTTCTAAAAGATACTGAAGACTTGAAATGCCTTTTCAAATTATAAAGGAACATTTAAGAAGCACTCCTCACCCTTAGGTTCTGACCTTATGCCTCTAAGGTGTCAAAAGCCTATCATAGTGGTACTGTGAGCAGTAGGGCTTTTTATTTCTGCTTGCTTCACCTCACACCCAAGGGCTGTCAGATTACATGCAGGGACACATTATAAAAATGCTCCTTTAAATTACAGAGAGAGGTCCTTAGTATGTAGCCTTCCAGGTTTTGGTAAATTCAGACACTGTAGAATGCTGATGATATTAATATGTAATTTTCAGAACTTTAGACTGTAGCATTACATTCTAGTAAAAAAAAAAAGGGAAAAAGTGAACTGAGAAGGGAAGTGGAAATGACAAATGAGCCAAGGTCATGAAATAGCATATGCTAGGTTATCCTATGTTAGAGGACTGAGTGATAGAAAAGAAATTCAGAATGGACAAGGTAATATTAATGTGAAGCTACAAGTAATTCATCAGATTAGGAAGAGTTTGTAGAACACCATGGACTCTATTGTGATACTGAAATTACAGGGAGAGCATAAGATATAAATAAATACTACCTGCAACAGTGATGTCAAAAGATGATTTTGTGGAAACACTTACCTCCATCCTTGTGGAAGGCTTTGTTAGGGACAAATTCTGATCTACAGTCTCTGCCACTGCACATTTAAGAGGTGATGGAGAGCATAAGAGTGCAGATTAATTTGACCCTTTGTGTTTTCCTTTTTGTGAGATGAAAATACATTAGCTCTGAAAATTGTTTAAATCCAGTTGCTGCAAATGCTTAATCAGAAAAGCTTTTTTCTTTGATGAACTAGTTGTTACAAGCAATACTTCCAAACAGTCGATAGAAAAACAGAGCCAAATGCTTCTGTAGTGATGTTAATCCTTGGCTCTCACACTATGTCCCCACAGTAAAGTGCCTTGCAACTAATTACACAGCATGCAACCCCCACAGCAGACCCGAGCATTAGGGATGATTAGAATTGTGTGCTGGAGCTCTCATTAGGTGATGCACTTCTACTGTCTGCATCACCACCCTGCATAGCTATTCAGGAGTACAGCATTGTCATTACAAGGGCATGTACACTAGACATAACAGAGAATTCCTATAAAATTCTGAATATTTGTGGCACATGCCTCTGCTATGTGTAATGAAGAAATACTATATCTCCAAGAAGAAAAATGGGAGTGTCTTTGTCTAGATAGAAGGACTTTGCTAGGGTCTTCCTTGAATGTAGGAAGGAGTGATCAACTCCTTCAGTGCTCCAAGTTGGAGCATCCTGAAAATCCCAGTAGTTTTGGCTTAGTTATTTGGGCTAGTGACCAGCAGCAGAGGCAGCTCTGACTCTGCCTGCTGTTATCCTGTGTTTGTGTTAACATCACAGAGTTTGAAAGAAAATGCAGAATACTTCTACTGTGATAGCTCCGCACAGCGGCACAGGGCCGGCAGGGAGGTGATAGTTCTTGTTCGTTCTTATAGCTTGGGCTCCTCCTCAGGCTCTTCTGCTAAAAATCTTGAGCACAATAGGTTTTATTTTAAAGAAGCAAAGGTTATTTCCTCCTAATATTCATAATTAAACACAAAGAACATTCCTTTCTGTCTACACACTGAGTTAGACGAAATGCTAAATTAGCTTTATCATTACTATTTTTTATTGTGCATTGGGCTGCCTAAGAGCCTATGTCACAAACCAACACCCCACTGTGTGAGGCATTGTACAAACAATGAACAAAAAAGACTGTCTCGGTGCCAAAGAACCTTTCAGCTGAATATTGTGGTTCAGAGCAAATGAAGAGGAGCCAAATGTAAAGTTCAGCTGTATCAGTGAGTGCATTCTCAGCTAGTTCCCCTGCCATTTGTGTATGTCCTGTTTTCTCTTTCTTCTATTTTGCACATTTGTGGTGCACCTTGTCATTTCACAGCAGTCACAGTAATCTGAAAATGTGAATACAAGCAGAAAAAACCCTTGGCAATGTCTGTTTTTGTCACATTAATATTTTTTTCAAAGGAATCACAAGATTAAAAAAAAGTTCGGAAGAAGAAAAAAAATCTCCACCAAAAAGGGAGTCTTTAGTGATTTTCCACGTTTCTGGCAACAATTAGGTAATTATGTTAAAGTAATTGGATAATCCCATGATGCTCATCTCCTATTCTTTTTTTGAGTATGCAGGCTCCTGAATCTAAATGCTCACCATTGCTCTGAGAGAGGTGTGTATGCTTAGCCAGTATGTGTCATCACTGAAGCCAGCACAAAAGAATTCAAGTGGACCTGAAACTGCCCTGACCAAACATCTCACAGCCGAGAGTGGAAGGTGGACAATGTAGAGAGGGCGTCAAGCGGGTCGCTTGTGCTCTATAGCCTCCAGCGGGGATTCTCTGCTTTCTAAAGCTTTTAGAAATAACTTAGTACAAAGTCAAAATAGAGAATGAAGTACATTTGCCAGTATTGCCATACTGTGCATCTGTAAGTGTAAATGTAATCTGTGGTATACTTCTACTGTTATAACTGCACTACATGTCATGGAGTTAATTATGACATGCTGTGGTGTATATTGAAGGAAAAACAAGCCATTAAAAAATATATATACAGTTACAGTTTTTAGGCCCTTGGCAGGGGGAGGGTTGGTTGGTTGGTTGTTTCATTTTTACAGTGCACACATAACAACTACCATAGTCACCAGATAGGTCACTATCGCTAATTTTCTAAGCAACCCACAATATGAATGAGACCTCCACAACCCAGTTGTAGAGACGAGCTGCCACCAGAAAGGGCAGTTCTGCTGCTCCTCCTGGCTTCAGAAGGATGCTCTGCCTGCTCCCCGCCTGGCGTGCTGTTCACGCGGCCTGTGGTGAGCCAGCTCAGGGAACTAAACCGACACAAAGCCAGCCTTAATCTGCAGGAGAGTTGGCAGAAGGGAAGGAGTAGGAAAGCATGTGGGTTTTAGCACCTCCAGTGTTACACACACTTTGTCAGGGAGCAGCGGGAGCTGGGCTGCTCCCCAGGGAGTCGGGGCAGCTGCAGGTGGCTGTGGTGGGCATGGGATAGACCTGTGCCACGGCCCCTGAGCCCAGCAAGCAGAGCAGGGACAGCAGCGTAACAAGTCAGGCAGCAAGTCAGGTCCGAGGTTGAGCCAGGACATCCAGACCACAGCTCAGGAACGGGGCTGGAGGCAGGCGCACCTACCAGGCTGCTCGAGCACGGCCCCCCCAGCAAGGCTCGTCATTAATAGGCCATCAAGACCTGCCCTTGGAGCCCTGACACATTTGAGCTGTGACCCTGTCACATATGTTGATTTACAAACATGAGTTTCGGGAGAAGAAGTGATCAGACCTTTTCCACAGTAGATGAACAAGGAAAATAAGCAAATTGTTTGATCTTTCATGAAGCAATCTTTTATATCCATTAAAAAAACTAAACCTCCTTAATTCATTTGCTGACTGTGGATAGTCATTTGTGTCTTCATTTGAAAGACAGTGTCCTGAAAGACTGACACTGTATCTCCTGTTAGGCATCTAAACTTTCAATTTTTTAAGCAATTAGCAGATATAAATGCATCACAAATTCATGATTTGGAATACCTGGGGATATAGGACCATGTCTTCTGGAGAATGAGGAATAGTTCACACTACAGGGCCAACTCTAAGGACAATGCTCTATGGTTTAAAATAGATGTAGATAATTTAAACAACTTTCTTACAGTACCTTTGGTATGCCTATGCTGAAACCGCAGTTTTGATTCCCTGTGGCTATTGCCTGAAGGGACATGCCAGTGTGGTGCAGGAGGAGATAATACTAATATGGTTCAGGTTAAAAGGAAATGGAGCCATTGAAAGCATTTTGCAGATAATGCCTTGATCTGCAGTTTGACTACACTGAAAGATGTCATCCATTGCATACTTTTATTGGTTTAGTGCTTAAGGTCTGTTCTCCTTTTAATAGGTGCAGTTTGTAACTGCATTTTTGCTCTTTCAAAATGACTTGAAAATGAAATCAAACAAACATGCCTGTTTGTGCTAAAGTTCAGTCCTATAATCCATGTTACACTGATATAAAACATATGCAGAAAAAAGGGGAGTGAATATATTTTTATTATCAATGTTTATTTTGTAGTAAACTTCCAGAGAAATTTTGGGTTAAACTACAAAGTTTAAGTTGAAGAAAAATCCAAATTGTTTAGTAATGAACAAATAGAGAAATTGTTTGCATGATATTTGATATTATTTTCAGCTAGACTTTAAAGGTTAGTTAGGAATGAAAATTACGGAAATAGTAAGCAATGACATATAAAACTAGGTGGCCTCAGCTGAAATATTTTCCTATTTGTAGCTTTTGATTTCTATGTTATTGACCTAAGATGGGTTAATAAAAATCATTTAAAACTCTTGTGAGTTTATAGTAATTGAATCTGGTAAAATGAAACCTATTAAAAAACTTTATTATGGCTATTTGTACAAACCATATCCTGCATACTAGAAGTACTGACCTAAATGACAACAGCAAATGTGGTTCTAAGAAAACATAAAGTACTAGTAGTAACTTTTAAAACTTTAATTAAACACACTCTTACCAATAAGGACATATTTGTAACCAGATATCTTGGAAACCTTAATGCATAATTATTTTCATACCATTTACTTTATATTAGACCAAGCAATGAATCAAGCCAATAACATATACACAATGTTGTACACAGGTAGTCAGGTGGTAACTCTTGTAAATTTGTCATATGGTTTATGATTACCAAAAGCAGATAGATACCCTTACTTAGCAGATATTATCAATCAACAGCAGATACTCTTACTAACGGCTGCATCACCTCAAGGTTTAAGAGCAAAAATGCGAATGGAAAGAATGCAAAGTATTGGGAGTTTCTTCCAGTTTTTTAAACATCTCTGAGGAATGAATCATGAATTTTGAACATAGCTGATATCTATCAAACTATTTTTTTGTTCTGATGTGTGTTTAGTAATTTGCAACAGAAACACACAAAAGCCAATCAGGATATCAGATAGGACTTTCTGAAATAGGAGAATCTGAAGTCACTTATGGCTTTCAGCAGAACAGAAAGGATTCTCAGTCAAAGGCAAGGAAAGGTATGTCTGGGAATAGTTTTCAGATAATGAAGACAGAAGTACAGACATTAACCTTCATGTGTACCCAGACTATCCCTTGTCCTTAGAAAAAGCCACCAGGTGGGCATAAAATAGTCTCTGCAAGATGTTGGTGGCAGCTTAAAGTTCCTGGAGTCCATTTCAAAATGCAAAAGTGGAAAAAGAAAAAAAATGCATCTGACTTTAAACATTGATAGCAATTTTTTTTGAACTCTACGTGAGAAGGACACAAACTCCTGCACATTCATTTTCCAGTATGCTATTATATCTACTACGATTCATAAAAGTTACTCATTTATATGCTCTGAATCTCTGTTGTGCATCAGACGATGTTTCACAGGCACATCTAAAGTATTTTGGTTTTAAACTGTTTTAGTTTCTTCTCATACATGGAGTAGGAAACATGGTGGGGGCATGCCTCCGGTTATAATCTAATGTAGCAAACCATGGACTAAGTCTATACAGCTGGGTAAAGCGTACAGCCTAGCTGCTGCAGCTCCCTGCTTCATGTACGTTACTTTACTTTTCTCCTCCAAGAGGAAAATACCCCACAGAGCTCCGTGATGTGGCAGCTAGGCTGCGTCTGGAGTCCCAGGTAGCTCCCAGCACATATCTGCATACCCCCAGCGGTGCTCTGTCAGTGCCATTTGACGTTGGCCCTAGCACTGGCCAGGAGCTGCTTGCCAAGCTTCTCAAGTCTAGAGAAATGTCTAGCTCATGTTGCAGAAACCTTTCAGCTGTCTTTTTCAGAGAGCAAGTTTTAGGGAGACCTGTCAGCCAGAACTAAGATATTTTTGTTCCTTCTTTTCATTTCACTCATTTAATTGGCTTAAAAGGAATAGAAGAGGTGTACCTCATCCAAGGTTCCCCCCTCACTGTTGTTTATTCTTGGTGCTTTAAGAGAAGTATAACAATATCTGATATTTTGCACAAAGCCCAGTGCTTGAAAAAGATCAATTACATGAGAATCTGTTTTCATGAAAACTGTTTCTATCCCTCATAATAGAGCCTGAAGACATGAAAAGGATGCACCAATTCAGAAAATGAAGATGAAAGATTCAGTAGCCAGAAGGCAAATACATAAAATCTTTTTATTTTATGAATTTATGAACAATATTATGCTTGTACATGTTTTTAAATGTGCAGTATAGGCAATGCTGCTGATAAGTATCTCAGATGACAAAAGCTCACCAAAATTAATATGAAAGTTATAAAAGATGTGTTATTAAGTGCTTGTGTGAAATAGTATCCTCATTATATACCTTCTATCCCTGTTTTTATGTCTCTAGCTCCATCTGTTCTTTTCCTTCCAGTACATATTTGGAATGATTTGGGGAAAGATTGAACATTTACTGTCTATCATCACTTTGACTGACACTGAAGTTCCTCAGCAATTAATAGGCAACTTGGCTTCCACCACGACTAAGCCCATATTTCATAGATATTGAAAAATTTTCTTGAAAGGTGAATGCTTAATACACACCTGAAGTATTTAGTTAAATAACTGCCCATTGATTTTAAATTGCTTTTAAATAATGTGTTTCAGTATCACATAAAATTAATCTTTGAGGGAAGATGACATGAAATGTCTGAAAAGGAAATGTCTTTAAAAAAAGGCCACAATTCCTTCAAATTGGCTCTGAGTTTATCTATGAGAATAATTGGTCAGCTTTTAGCAAAAGCAATCTGACATTCAAGTTTATAATGAAGTACAGAAGCAAGTAAGTTTTACAGTTTCCAGTTTTTCTGCCAGTTTTTCACACAGCTGTTATCTGAAGTATAAGCATTAATCTAGTAGATGAGTTATGTGAAGAGCATCAATAGCTAATGATTATTCCCTTCCATAGTATTGTTAGATGACATTTCTAATTCAAGTAAAATATTTCTAATTTTAAATAAATCTAAATCTTCATCCTCTCTTCGTAATAACTTTAATGAAGGACAAAATTTCAAAGAATAGATAGAATAGGTAGAATAAAATGGCCATTCTGGTCAAAACCAAAAGAAAAACAAAACCACATATCAAATAGTTGATTTCCAAATTTGTATTTAAACATGTAAATACATGGGTTGATACTCAAAGTTCATAGTCTTGTCAAATCCTTCTGTGTTCTTACCACCTCACAGTCCAAATCTCTCTTTTGGGGTTTCTTATCTTATTGAAGTGGCTGCACTCACTCTCTTAACTAGGACTCTCCATTCTTCTATCATTCCCTGTAAGAGATCTTATGAAGCTAATTAAGTTTTAGTCCAAGTAATGTTTTAACAGTCTAATAGTTCAAATTATCTGTATATTACAGAAAAGCCCTACATTAATAATACAGTCAAAGTCATTATTACAAAAGTTTCCTATTATCTACCACTTTCCTCTGGTGTTACGTTCGCCCTTGCAATGTTCCTGTGGGTCCTCAGATTGACAATTCAATCTTCTTCAAGCAGAATAGGGAAGGGTTTACAGCAAGCTGTCAACATCATGAGGTCTTTGCCAGGAGGAAGATGATATTCATGATGGAGGTTTCTTTTTCTCAGTCTTGGGTACCCTTGAGGCTATTTTTTATGTTGCCTTATCACTGTCTGCTTCTTTCTCTCTGGCTCCCAGATAAAATATGGAGTTATACAATGGCTTTCCCCAGTTTCAGTTGACAGAAAGGGTGATTATTGCACTGACTACCTTGGCTGGTCAGACTTTACCATGGATAGCAACCACAGAGCTTCAGCTGGAATAGGTGAGGCAGCGGTCACTTAGCCAGCAGCCACTTGTTCAAACAACCTAAAACTAGCTCTGGTCAAGGCAAGCCCAGATCATCCTCAGGACCCTACACCTTCCAGTCCATACAGGGCCTATGACCTTTTGCTAATAATGCCAAAATTTATATGTCCTGGGCTACAGATTCAATTCTCATAAATGGCTGAACTACTTGGTTGAATACTTTGAAGGCAAAGAATTAGGAAAACGACATCAAGTGGCAAAGATTAACAAAACAATGAGTGTTAAGTCTTTTTTGGGGAGACCCAGAAAGACTTCAGCTCATGAAAGCCTTGATGATTCTCTGCATTTTTCTGCACCCATTTTTGATGTGAACTCACAAAAACATCCAGATCTCAAAAACATACCTCTTATCTGAACACAAAAGCAATAAGCTAAAATATTTCTTTAAATAAGGAAAACTCAGAACTGCTGCATGCCACAGACTTAAAGGTTTAGAAAGAAATTCTTCTTCTGCCCACCCCCCGCTTTTCTTGAGTTCACACAATTTTCAGTAGTTTTCTGGACTGAAACAAACTCCAGTCATTTTTCTCTGGGAAAACCTTCTTTCTGTCACCCCTGAGACCTGGCTTTGAGCCTGTTTCTTGCTTCAGGCAGGCTCCCTCCTCTGCTTAGCATCTGTCAATGTCTACATGCACTACATATTTCCCTCTTTCACTCTCTATACCTTACCCTGCTAGACCAAGCATGATTATTTGCCCACAAAGAGGACACCATTTTCCTCTCTCTTTAGTGAATGACATGAGTTTAACAGCTTGCCATTTTGATACCTGTAGCTGCTTCCTCTTTAATAGCAAAGACAACACATAGTACTCAAACAGCAAATGAGACACAAACAAATTACACTCATCTCAGGAAGGTGGACAGACACGTGTTAATATAAATAGGAAAATAAAATTAAAGTCAAGTTGCTTTAAAAGACCAGTAGGGCCAATTACTAAAATTGTAATACCTGTTCCAACGGCAGAGTGATGCAATGTCTGAGCCTTTCATGGTACATCTATATGTTCCCTTTAACCTTGAACTTGAATACAGTCCACAGCTCCTTAACCTTCTTTCTGCTTAACCAGCACATCAAGCAGAGAAATTCAGGCTTAAGAAAGGACAGGTTTGCATCTGACTTGCATCCTTAAATTTGTATGTGCTATACAGTTAATCTGTCTGATTAGTTACCTGTCCGATAAAGTAGTATCAGTTCTGTGTTATGTACTTCTTTTTCACAATTATTATTATTTTGGAAAGAAGCTAGGATATATATTTTTTTTTCCAGTCTTTGTTCTGGGATGGCTTTAATCCCAATAACTACAATTAAAAATTACCCACTTTTATTCTGAAGAAAATAGCTACTATTGAAAGTGGCAGAAAAACATGGAATTACTGCTGTTCCTGCAAAAGAGAAATCCAGTGTAAGACTCACACACATGAAATCTTTAACAGACTTCCAAGCTTACAGCACATCTTGAAAAAGTAGAATCAGTGAAGTGCAATGATCTTTGCCACAGTTACTTAAGAGTTTTCTCTTCTTCTTCTCCTTACAAGATAAATTTTGCAGTATGAAGATGATAGAATATAGTTTGGACAACTTCTGGGAGTAGTTTGGGAGGGGGAAATGTGCAAATTTCCTATTAGAAAATAAGAATTTAGGTTTTACATTCTGAAAGTGTTCCGGAAGGTGTCTTTGTCATTTATTTCTTTTGTTTTGTCTTTTTTTTTTTTTTTCTTCTTACATAGTTTACGAATAGTGATCAATCTTCCTTATTCATTCCTTTGGATAATCCTCCAGTTTTATCACCAAACTCCAAGACTTCAGACCCTTCTAAGTGTAAATTCTAGTAAAGTTTAGTGGCCTGTCCTTTAATTGCCTCGAAAGACCAGTAAGTGGGCTTGTAGCTCAAGGACCAATTTTAGGTATAAACAGGAAGGCCCAATTCATAAGACTGATGAGGGACAACAAAATACCCATTGTGTCGTTTTGCCTATTTTGCCTGTTTCAAAGCACTGGAAAGACAGGACGAGTGCTACCTTTCCTACCAAGTCTGATATTGAGAAATATGGGGTGATGATTACTGCTAATAGGATATTTCCAACCTGTCCCACAGCAGCAGAAACCATAAGATTAGCTCTCTAAGACACTTTTCCCAACACCAGCTTTTTCTTTTCTCCATTTTCTGCTTGTTTTAGGAGTGATCCATTTCCAGGTTGTCATCCTGGAGAGGCAAATTTCATTTCTGCCTTCACTACTGAGGAGTCCTGAGCATGTCTGGAAAATGTCTTTTTACTCATGTCATCCCTGACATGAAGTCAAGGATAAAGATTTTTGCCTACCACCAATATATTCAGTGGGAGAAAAACAGGTAGTGCTTGGATATGTGTACCATCTCCAGGAGATTTCCTGAAAGGGAACATGTCCAAAAAAAGGGTTAGCAATATATTTTTCTGTTTTTCTGAGTGTCAAGTGTGCTTCAATATCCACAAGTGGTCCAAAACCGGTCTATCACTTGTTGTTTTTTAATAAGTCTGTGAAAGCCATTTCCAGAGGCATAGCAGCTACTATCGAAGATGTAAGACAAGGATTTAGTAGGTATTCAGAGTCTATATTATAAACTACTTGAGGTCTTGTAATGTTCCAAAAGACGCAATGCAAAATTTATGCATATGGTATAGAAGATGACCAAACTGCAGAGAAGTTTGTAAGAAAATAGGCTAGTTAAAAAGAGGTCTCAGTTAGTCAGTAGCATATGATATATATATTTTATCAGAAGTATAAGCTTTTAAGTGCAATGCAACAATTCAAAAATTAAGGACTTTTTTACAGGCACAATATATATGACAGTGTCTATATAACAGTCTATATAAGAGTATCTATGCCTATTGCCACTAGCTGGTATTCAATGGTCTGAAATCTAAATTACTACCAGTTAGTACTGCACAGTTTAGATAGACAACCATTCCAGCTTACAAGCAAAATCTTCAGTTCATTCATTACTATACTCTTTTTCAAGAGAAAATGCTTGTAATTTGAAAGGGAGCTTTTGGAAAATAGGAAGAAAAGCTTTGTACAGTATAAATTTAGTCTGATTGTTATATAAAATGCCCCATTCTGGGACTTAAATTGAATATGAATGTAGTTTTCTTATGCTGTCTTTCTCTCTTTCTTCCCTTTAATATAATACCTAGATTTCTGACTCTCCTTAAAAAAAAAAAAAAGAAAGAAAGAAAAAAAAAAACTTAAAACATCTTTTGGTAATTGATATTTAATGTCCATGGCTCACACACAGTACATCTGACATTCCAGTCTCCTTTGATTTGTTCAACCACAGGAGCAGTTGCAGTGGATACAAATCATTACTTAGTATGTGTTATTGGTCCAGTTAATTAAAAAGAATGTGTTTGAAAAAAATCAGCAATTCTTTTGTCATTCCATAATGAAGTCAAGTAACTTATCAAGTTATTCAGCCTCTTACTATGTGACTTGAGAACAGAAAAAAAGGAAGTTGTTAATTAAGGAGATATTAGTATGTGGACAAACTATTTTTTTCTGAAATGTCAGCAAAGTTGACAATGTATGAGAACATAGGGAAGAAGTGTCTCCCTATATTTCTGGAAGAGGGAGGGTGTGTTTTGCTTATAATTTCTGTTATAAGCTTTATTTTGGGGTCATTTAATAAATGGGATGAATTTTAGTATCTGGGTAACTCTATTAACAGAGTTGTATTAGCGAATAATTTGAATAATGGAGCATTGCAAGCATGACTCTTACAAGTACTGGCGGCAGCAGGCATTAGTATGCATGGTGTGTCTGTTGGTTTCCTAGAGGTGCCTTCCCTACCCAGCGTAATTTGTTATGGTTAGGAAGCAGATGCACTCCTTATTTTGTTTGTAGAGCAACGACTTTTTTTTGTTTTGTTTTCCCATATACGAATAGATTTAACTCTCAGCCAAGATTTCAGGCATTATATTGGCTACTTTACAACTCCAGATGTGGGTATGAGATGGATTTCCATGAAACTCTTACCACAACAAACATTCTTTCAACAAAGATGCTTGGGACTTATTTACGGTTACATTGCAATATAACACAAAACAGCTCAGTTGTAGCTGACTAAAGTAACAGAATTAATCCATATATGTAATTAACTGCGATGTGAAAATTTTGGTAAAAGCAATGTTTAATGTGACACTTAGAGAGCAGCTGAGAAAAGACTTCCTAACAATTACACGGCTTTCATATTTGTAGAAGAGTTTTGTAAACACAGGAGAAAGAATATTGTTTGTGTTTTCCTAGGACTCAGGCCAACACTGACCAAAGTTAAAAAGGACACAGAGAGTATGAATATGTATCATTCTAGGCCAGTGAGAGAATTCTAGTAACATGGGAGATCATGAAACTTTACGGAAAAAAGAAAATGCCTGTTGGAATTCTAATTCTTTTCTTTTTTTAATGAGTAAGTGAGGAGTAAACTGTGTAGGAACATTTTTTTTTTAATAAAACAGCAAGTAGGACTATGGAAATATGGAAATTATTTATTTTAGTTATTACTATAAGGTTTTACTGTCTGACATTGTACCTAACTCTACAATAGCCTGTTAACACAAAAAATTATATGAATGATCCTTCTGAATAGAGAAGAATTCTTTATTTTAGAGCAAAAACAAATGCAAAGACTTCTTGATCATGATATTTTATTGATTGCCATCAGCTTTTCCACATAAAATACAGGCATGATGGTGGAATATCATGTTAATAAAAAGTTGTAGAAGGTTCAAGATTTCATATTACCCATATAATTTTATGAAGTGTTGTCTCTTGCCTCTTCCATTACTCTATACATTTTAATTTCTATTTTGGCAGTTCCTTTATATAATTACATGAAGTCTAGAATATGTTACTAAGTCTTGCATGAAATATAGAGAGAAGGTCTTCAGCATCCTTTTTCTTTCACTTCCAGTTCAGTCATATTTTTGGTATGCAATGATAAGCAAACACACGAGCTATCACCTTGCATTGAAATTTCAGTATACAATTAATCTCTTAAACTGTTCTGAAAATTTTAAGTCTTCATTTTATTTAATCAGTTATTAAATATGCATTAATTAATTTTCCTAGGGATTTCTGCAACATACCTGGCATCTGCAAAATCAACATTCTTGTATCAGATTGGTAGAATTTGTTACTGTGCAAAGTTAGTGCACATTAGGAGTTATTGCCACAAAGTTTTCAGCCAATAGCTATTATATCCAGTGTACACAACAGGATAAAAAGATATCATTCAGTATCATTTTGAAGAATGGGAAATGATTCCATACACTTATTTGCCCAGTTGCTAGATTTTTTTCCTTATAGGATATTTGTGCCTGATTTTCAGATTTCTTTTCTGCCCAGCTGTTCACGCTGTAAATAGAGTAAATAAATATCATGAAATAGTTATTGAAATATATTTAAATTTCCTTAGGAAAGATTAAGGTGTGACTTGTCAAGAGAGGAACAGATGTCCTTATCAAATTATTCTCCTGCCACCAAGATTACAAAGACTGTTTGCTCTGCTGAGAAACTAGGAAGTCAGTGGAGCTGTAAACATTCCCCAGTGCTCCTCACAGAATATAACTATAGGGAACCCTCTAAACATGAGGACATGGTCTTTCATAGTTCTATTATTTTCTCTCTGGTGAGGAGTCAGTATCTGAATCATTCCCACATGTACATCTGAGAAAACTCTTCATAGGCTACCTATAAATCCTTCATCACTTTTTTTCAATCAGAAAAAAGTCCTTAGAACTCCTAAAAATGTACTGTAAGGAGCCCACCCTGCACTTGGTTAGAAGCTCATAGCCAATTTTTGTAGTTATGTCTCTGCTATGAATTAAGCTATTCCCCCACCCCCAACCAAGTACAGAATTTTCCTTTCCTAATCTTGGAGCTAAGCAACCTATTATGCCCGAGCTGCTAATTGAATTAGTCTCTGTAACTGTATTTCATACATATAAACATATTTGATACTTAAGAGAACAGGTATAAGGGTGTAGCTTAACTGACATTTCATTCAAGGGCTGCTGTTACATAGTCTCAAGGAGAGATCTAAATTGCCTCTAAAGGCCAAATCTTTCCTGTCTCCTTTCAGCAATCCTAATCTACTTTTGGACAGCTCTGCAGAGATGAAACTATTCTTATTATCAAAGGCACAAGAAAAAATATTATAAATCTTAGCTTTCCCAGAAAGAATTTTTGGTATAATACCTATGCACCAGCCATCTTATCCACACATATATCAATAAAAAACATGAATATTTGACTACAAGAAGTAGGAAAGAAGGAACTGAAGGGACAGTACAAGAAAAGAAAAAATGAGAACATATAAGCATAACAAAATATTATATACCTATTGCAGATTGTAGCAAGAACCTTTCCCCTCAGAGGGCTGTCAAGCACAGAATCGCAGAACAGTTGGATTGGCAGGCAGCTCTGGAGATCAGCTAGTCCAACCCCCTGCTCAAAGCAGGATCAAGCAAAGCAAGCTGCTCAGGGCCATGTCCAGTTGGGTTTTGAGTATCTCCAAGGATGGAGACTGCACAGCCTCTCTGGGCAACCTGTTCCAGTGCTCGACCACCTTCACTCTAAAGAAGTTTTTCCTTATGTTTAAATGGAATTTCCTGTGTTTCAGTTTGTGCCCCATCCTGTCATTGAACACCACCGAGAAGAGTCTCAATCTGTCTTCTTTTCTCCACTCTTTATAAACACTTCATCAAGTGTTTATAAACGTTAAGATACCCCCCTTAATCATCTTTTTGGCTCTTTGCTGGATCCACTCATGTCTCTCTTGCACTGGGGAGCCCAGAACCGGATCCAGCACTCTAGGTGTGGCCTCACCAGTGATGCGGAGAGGGAAATATCACCTCCCCCAACCTGCTCGCAATGGTCTTTCTAATGCAGCCAAGGAAACTGTTGGCCATCTTTGATATAAGGGCACACTGCTGGCCCATGTTCAACTCGTTGTCTGCCAGGATCCCTAGGTATTTTTCTGGTAAGCTGCTTTCGAGCTGGTTGGCCCCCAGGGTATCCTGGTGCGACACCTCACATGTTGAACAAACACTGTCAAGGATAGAAAAGAAATTGAGAAATATTTTTTTTCAGAATTATTTTCCTTTTATTGTGTTATTGTATTTGTATGTTCAATCCTTTTACACTTTCTAAATGTAGGTGACAAAGTAAATGAAAATTATATGGTATAATAAAATATATGATAATTATAGGTTACATCCTGGCCTCAGATGCATTACAGTGCAGATTTGCAAAGGGGTGAAAGATGCTCCCTGAAGATTCCTAGAGTTCCTTGAGTTTAATATCTGTTAAGCCTCATGTTCAAATCTTGGCAAAGAGCAGTTAGAGGTTCTGCAGTGCAGGGCCACTTCCTCTCTCTTCGGATGAGGAGAAGAATAAGGCATTAACTCTACTGATCAAAGCTACTTCACATGTTTGCATATTATATGTAATATATGTATTATATACGGCAGCTGCACGCTACCCTGTAACTTGGACTGATTATTTGCTATGCATACTATGACTGGAATGAGAAAGACACACATTCAGAATTAGAAGAAGTCTGTAATGGAAGTCTTGTAATTGTTTAAAAAGTATTGTAACCGCCAGGTTACTTTACTGTACCGCCAGGTTGCTTTAATGATTGCTTTTTATTGTTGTTTGCTACCATGAAGTTCAACATTTTCTAATTATTCACTCAGTGACAGTTCAGAACAGGGAAAATAAAGAGCAGGGAGAAAAGAGCAATTCTTGTCGCCTTACATTATCTTGCTCAATTCAATTCTTCATCTGTTATACATACAATTCTGGAATATTTGACAGTTCTTTTGTTCTTTCCGCAGGTTTTCTGCTCATGATACATGGTGTTCTTATTAATTGTATCTGGAGGAAAAAACAAAAACACAACTTTTTTTTCTTACAGATGCTGAGTTCTCGGTGGCAGATACAAAACGACATATAGGATATGTCTACATCATAGTTACTGGTATGTAGGCATTGCGGTCACTGATAATTAGCTTGCTAACAACATTGCGGTAACATTCAGGCAACTCTGGTGGAGCTGAGTAAATACTTTGGCAGCATGATGAAGGGAAAAGCTAACCCCAGTTGGACTGATGTATCTGTAGCATTTTAAAATGAGACGAGTATTTGGAAAAACTGTATCACACTGACTTTAGGTAGATTTATTGCACCTGACATTCAATGATTAATGAAAGACTTACTTCTGCCCTTTCTGGAACAGATGCACAAGGAGAATACATAGAGACTGTGCCTCTTACTTTGTGAAGAAACACAATTATTATTCTTGCAGTCAAGCATTATCTACTCTTGGTGGCTTTCCATAGATGGTATAAAGACATGAAGAAAAAATAGTTCCACGGCCTTATTATGCTGGTGCCATACAAAGACAAAGTTTATTTTTCAAAGTGGCTTCCAATCCTCTGGCATTATTAAGTCCTCACTGTTCAAAGTTACTGTGGAAAATGTTATGGGAATTCCCACTCTCATGTGCTGGGATTGATCCTTTCTGCAGTAATAGGTAATGCTATAAAAACATCAAATGTCACAGGTACCCATAAGGGAACATGAAACAAGCAAGGAATTACCAAGACGAAAGTATAAGGTTTGAGAAACCTCTGTGACCTCTCTGTGAATGGACATAGAAGTCATGACTCATTATCACAGAAGTCTGTCTTTATTTTCTAAGGTTTCTTGGCATCATTTTTTTCACAGCTTTGATAGTTTTATTTTCACCACCCATTTTTAATCAATGATAAATTTTCTCTTAAAATTTGATTTGGAATCTGTTGAAAGTGGAGGTATTTTAAGAATAAAAGCATTCAATCCCATTTTGAAGTTATTGGGTGTGTGGTTATGCGTGTGGTTTTGCCCCAGACAAATAGTAAAGAGAAGATACTTGGATATAAATCTTTTTCCTTACAAACATAAGCCCCCATGGTGATAGATCAGTTATTTTAGATTGCAAATTTTTGGATTTTTCACCTTTTATTTTCTTTCTCCTTTTTATGCATTTACATAATCGCAGTAAATATTTATTATCAAAATATGCATATGTTTTCTCACTCTCAGCTTTGACTTACTGATGCATTTCGCTTTTTAATTTCTTTAGGTTTTTTTAAAATAACATAACACAACTGTGCAGTTCAGGGGAAAAATCCTAGTTGCTGCTGATCTCCCAAGAAACCAGAGACATCTTCTCATCCCAAATCTAAAAATGACTTGAATGATAATTTCAGTTTGGTATATGCATGAGTCTAGCAAAAGTCATTGCAAATCCAGTCTTTGCAATTGTAGATCCTAGGCAACATTTTGAATTTTAAGAAGAAGATGCACTGACACCTGTTTTAGCTTTCCCATTCACTCATTGTAGTGCCTCCCATGCTTCTTCAGCATAGTCTTCTAGCTTCACAACCCACTGTGCAACTCCTAATATCCTACTTTTTTCCTCCTCTGTTTTCTCAAACTAAAAACAGAGAAGAGAGCAATTGAAAATAGTTGTTTGGACCATCTCTTTTCTTCTTCCCTTTTTAACGTGCTCCAATTTACAAAGTGCACACTTTATTTACTTCAGTTTTGCTTGATTGGTTGATTTAAGTATCATTTACAGGCTTCCCTAATGAGCAGCTTACTTTTTATTTACATCTGCAAGGAAAAAGAGCTATAACTTTTTTTTTTTTTAATGAAAACTTTGATTTCTAGCAGGCATTTGGTGGCCCAGTTTTGATACAGCCAGTAAATCACTCTCATTTACTGCTTAAGACATTAATAAGCTTTAAAATAATAGTTTAATCAAGTAGTCTTGTCACTATATTTAAACTGGATATGGTTAGCAAACTGAGCATTGTCTCCTTCCTTCCTTGCACGTTCTGGCATAATGTATCAAGGAAATAAGAAAAATATTTTGGTTTTAATAAATACTTTTGACAAAAATCTGACCAAGAAATCACTGTTAGCTCACCATCAGATTCCTGACACAAGACCCAGATAATGTTCAAGCATCTGATGACTAACCAGAAACCAGGCCTTAACCATCAATTTTGGAGTCTATAGACACACTCAAATAATTTATCTAGCATATCACATAGATGCGCAGCAGAAGAGGACTGTGTCAGGGTTCAGTCCAGTTTAATTCTTCAATAGGCAGATGCTAAGCTTGGACCAACAAGCTTTTTGCAGAATTTCTAAACAAGCCACTGCTTTTAGCTAAGGAACAAAGAACAGAAATTATAATTCATAAGAAAAACAATGCCATTTTTAAAACACAATGCTACTCCTTAGCCCTGGGAGTCATCAGTGAAATGCTGCTTATAAGAAAGACTAGATGCATGTGTCACCAAGCTTCTACGTTAACCTCCTTCATTCTGAACTGCTGAAAAGAATCCAAGAACAGATACCTGAGCTGTGGCTATTTCTGCTTCCCATCCTGTTGACTTCTCGATGCGGCTGTTTAAGACACCAGATCATTTTGTTGGCAAGGCAACCTTTCCTTTGTAAACTCATGTTTTCTTAGGGGAAATTATTTTATTGTCCAGAAAATATTGTTTGAACAAGGAAGCATTTTTAGTTAAGGAAAAAAAAACCAAAATCCTTTTTCACAAATGGTGTTTGGTGTTTTATTTCAAACTAAGATGGCGCTCAGAAGGCAAAGCCCAACTAAAACTCAAGCTGTGCTTTACATTTTGACTCAGAATTAAATAGAGTTCATATGTCAGTATAAGCTTTAAACTGTATAGAGCCCCCTAATTGTAACAACATGTTAATTTTAAGTTTTCCATTCTTCAAGAACCTATTGACTCATTTTAAAATATAGCTTTTGGATTTTAAACCTTGGATTATTTTTTTTATCAACACCGAGCAAAAAGGTTGAAATCAGATTTATAATGCCACTGGAGATTAATTAAAGAAATTCTACTGTGACTTTAATCAGTAGAGGTGTCTATGTCCAAATATTACCACTTCAGTTATTCTGAAAACTCTAGGCGAGACAACAAAATTAATTATTTAAGAGTTATTATGGAAAATTGCGTTATTAAAAAATGGATAAATTAAATGGTCCCTATCAGAACTTCAAGTTTCTGAGCCTGAGAAATTCAGTAAGTTGAATTAGGAAGTGAATAATTGCAATTTCTTCACTGGAAAAAAAGAATTATACCTGGGTTATTCTAAAAGTCAGCATAAAAAGAAAAAAAAAGAGTTTGAATATAATTCTACATTTATTTTTGGTTGAGCAAGAGTAGAAAGATAATTTATTTCATTAGTAGCTGTTAATGGGGGTGAAAGAAATGGAAGTCCATTATCATTTCCCAAAAGTCTTCTAAAGCAAAGGGTCCCAACCTGGTGTTACAGACACTGCTAATGTTTGGGAATCCACTGGGTCAAAGCAATAGGAGAGGTCCTTATACAGCATTCAGTTGAACCTTCTGAACTATGATTACTTTCTGTACTACAACTGGCGACAGGCAACAGAATCCTTTTGAATTTTATGACATTTCTTCACGTTTTCATTCATTCATTCAAGTAACCTAAACATGTATTAATAATAACCAAACCAATATCTTTGGTGGTAACAATACATACAAATAATAAATTAAAAAATCAACCCTGTTTTTGTACTCTATATTCTTAGTACTGCAATAGTTGAAGTGTGCTAGTGTTTATATGCATCATAAAATAGAGTGTGAGTGCTAATACACTAATGTTTTAAAATAGAGTTCCCATTAAAGTCTTCAGAACAGGACCATTTTTCATCAGTCTGAAGGGTTATCTGTTGCCGAAGATCAGTTCAGATGGGAATAGTCCATTTTTTATTATTTTCATATTAAAAAGCAATACCGGATACAGTTCCAGCTCACACCTAACAATGTGCCAACCAATCAAAATATTTTTTTCTGTCACCATGACAACAATCATAGATAGAGTATTGCAACAAGCCATCAAAATTCAGATGATATCATCAGGCTAACAATGTGTTGAAAAACATTTCTGTTGCCTCTAGCAACAAATAGCTTCGTTAAGTCCCATGCTGCCTTGGGAACTCAGAAAAGCAGAATACTGAAGTGAAAACACTGGGAATAGAAGTGAACTAAACAGTCAAAAGGAAATGAAGTTAAACCTCAAATCTAATTTAATACGTAGGTACCTATATGGTAGTTGCTGCAACAGCTACCTAAATTCCAAGTGCCTGCTCACCAAAGTGGAATCCAAAAGTGTCAGATAGGTATCCACGTTTCACAGACAGCCCAAAGTGTGCCTTAGAAAGCTAATCTATAAAACATATTAAAATGATGAAGATCTGCCTAGAATCAGTCAGAAAACACTAAGCGGATAGAGCTGAAGTCCCAAGTCTTGCTATAGACACAATGCCTAGAGTTAGAGGCGAAGGAAAACAAGTCCATGTACAATCCTAGAAATGTACATTTCCTCAGAGTAGCTTACTGATGTCAGTTCCACACTCACTCGCGCACACCAGAAGAAAAACAATACTTTCTGGAAAATTTCACATCCTCATTTTTCAGGAAAACTTCCTGAACTTAAAGCCACAAGCTACTTTTGGTAGGAGCCTTCTTCACTGCTTTCATAAGAGCTGAAACAGAGATTTTTGTCCATTTTCCCAGAAAGCCAAATAGGAAGTATATAAAAATAGAAGAGAGAAACTAGTACATATATCTGAGAACTGGGAATCTTTGCTCCTTCAACTATGCATGTATGCAACGTTAAATAGTAATTAGAGAACAGAGAGTCTTTCTACTAGCTGTAATTGGGTTACTTTTTTTTTCTATGTTTAAAATGTCAGTGCTGTTATCACCTTCAGCAGCTGTAGCTCCATGCACATTTTGTGATGTGACACTTTCTCTTAGAAGGTGTAAGCATATCTATTAGATCAAGGGATTTAAGCATTACCATGCCTTTCCTCTGTATACCTGTGGGATTTAGAAGCTAGACACCTTGTTGCTTAGACTAGGCATGAATAAAATGAGAAATGCAGAAGTACTGGAACTTTCAGGTCAAGAAACTAAGCATATAGTGAGGTATTCAAGATGAGGCAGGTACTTAGGAAGAGTTTATAAATTAAGATGTGGGCACCTGAAGTCCATCTAAGTTCATTATTAGATCCTACTAAGAAGAAAACCTAAAGGCAATCATTTGTTATTTTAGAAAAAAATACTCATTAACTCAAACAGCCAAATCAGTTATTCCACACATTCCACAAAATAGCCTGTGTTTCACTTCCTTTTTAGAATGGGTTTATCAATAAGTAGCGGTTTGCCTGACTGATACTGAAAAATTCTATTATAGAGTGATTTTCAGCACATATTTTCACAAAGTGTTCTCAAGAAACACTGCTAAATTAATGGAAACATAGACTGATCTGCAGTTATTTCTCCCTTCTACAATTCTAATTTCTGGCATCACCTCTGGAGCCACAGAGTGACATAATAACAAAACACAAAAAACGGTCCAAGTTTCAAGAGGCACACCCAGGTCAACTAGAATGAATACATCTCAGGCAAGGAAGATAACTTAGATTCTGATCTAGCAAAACATTTAATAATTTTAGTCACTGTTCTTAATCCATTTATTATCTATACATTAGAAATTCACTACTTCTTGGAAGGTTATAGATGTCCAGAAAGCAAGAGTGATTAAATATAACAAATAATAATGAAGTGTCCCTTGGCAAACAGTGATTTAATAATTCTCCTCTTTCTGAAAAGTAAAAATAAGCAGAAAAACACTTTAAGTTTTTTTATTATTCATATTGGATCACTTTTGACATATACTTAATGACTTTTGAATTGAGAATATGGTTTCAAATTCCATTTCTCAGGTTATACCACATTTTCAAGGTCACAAATTTTCAGCTAAGTCTTGTACAACCATTTTATAGTCAAAAGTAATTACAGTTACAAAAGATCAGATAACCGTGATTGAGTGGATGAACCATACACAGACACTGTCCATTAACAGTCCTGTGCAATGCAGCTAGAAACCCCTGCAGCAGATGCCAGAATTTTAAAGGAAACAGTCGCTTAGGCTTCATCAGCCTGTAATTCAACAGTCTAATTAAAGATTTGGGGTTCAGTCAGGGGTGCTAATGAATACATGTGAGTGTGAATTGGTAGGAAATGCCAGTCTGTAGGAAGGGAGTAGTAATCTCAGCACTACAGAAGTTTGAAGCTATGTTTTTTTGTGTTTCTACATCAAACCACCCAGATTACACTGCAGTCAGCAATACGCCCAAAGTTAAGCTGGCTTTAACTAGAGAACCTCACATACCAACCTCGACAGCTCTAGTACTAGCTTCATCTGCTGAAGAATGACCTTGTGCCCCAGTAAAGACTTCAGAGAGCCCTCACTCCTCCTGAATTTAGGGCAGTGGCTAAGTGAGCCTGTACATGCACCTGATCGCATTGGATGATGTGGCCTGAAAGCAACCAACTTAATTAACTTTAGTGCACTAACCTTGGCATCCTTTAAAAACACTTATAACAAGTTAATTCTCTGACTGTTATCAGGGGATTGCCTCTTATGTTTGCTAATTTCTGCTCTAGAAGTCTATGACCTTACTGTAAGTCAACTTTAGTTCATACTGTGTTTTTTTTTAGTTGAGAAAAATTCAGTTAAACACCTCCTGTAAAGTACTCACATATTAGTTGCTTAGAGCTCTTTTCTTCACTTATCTGTAACATCTTGTATTCAAATGAGAGGGCTTATTGTGAGGTGATATACTATGTGAAGTACTGATTTGTCAGGGCATTCAAGCAACATTCATTAGGGTCTCTCCATCTCACCCATTGTCTTTTGAGTGCTATATGATTAGGAGGCTTTTTACAAGTTAAGTCCTTGTATGTCTGCATTAGAGCATATATGTGCATGTTTAAAAATAATTAAGATATTTTGCTATAGTAAAGAGAGAATAGAACTAATTTGATTTGGTTGGTACTAGCATACCTGATAGGCTACTATGAAGTGCTTTTCTAGGTTCTGTGGTCTGTTTGCAAAGCAGAATTTCCTTTGATTACCCATTTTAATAACAGACTACCAATTTTCCAAAATGCTCCCTTGTTAGAATTTTCCCATTCTTGTCTCTCACTTTGCTGACTTTCAGGGGGGTTTTGTTTGCTTGTTTTCATCTTTTTTTTTTTTTTTTTTTTTTTTTTTTTTTTAATTTTGCTTTCATTTGTTAAACTGCAGAGCTCTTTCTTCCAGGAGTCTAAAAAGAGATGTCTGTACATTCTTTCCTTCCTTTTCAATCTAACATAAAACTAGGGATAGAAGACAGGTGTCCATGATAAATGTTCATTGTTTATTGGAGGTAATGCCTCCAATAAGCAATGGACTTTTTTTAATACATAATTAGGCAAGTATTTTCCCTGCACAAAGCAAAATCAGATCTGCATAGAGATTTTTTTTTTCATCTGAGCAAACTAAAAAAACAATAGAGTTGAAAGACTTTATAGTGCATTATAAAATAAATGTCATGATCATTGACTTATATGCACAACACATTAATTTACACCCTGGTAGCATAAGGTGTATAAATCAACACTTTTCACAATGTATTTAAAGCATTCCAGCTACGCTTATAACATTGGATTTGAGTTTACCTCTGAATTATAATGTAAACTCTGACTGGGACAATAATGGGAGAACCACTGTGTGTTGTTTAGCACCTGATGCATTTTTATTACGTGTAGCTATTTCTGCTTAGTGACGTGATCTCTAGTCAGGAACTTATAAGACTGGTGACTAAGAAAAATGAAATGTAAAAAATCTGCTGTGCCATTTTCTGGCTGTTTCACAAAATGTCAAGAAGTCTTTGTCAGAACAGAAAGAGTAGAGCAAGAAAGTAAGAGATGTATGCAATTTCTGTATAGATACTGACAATAGACTGTGTTTTGATTATCCCATTTTAGATTTGAATTATTAAAATACAGATATTTTTTCTTTAAAAAATACAATTAAGTTCCTATTTAGTGTGTATTATGAATGAAAAGCTTTCAGATTTGTTTATTTTTTACTGCACTACATTAAAAATGAGTTACAGGATTGGGAGGAACAGGACTTGATATAAATCTCTTCTTCCTGTGCTATTTCTTCAGAATGGCCTGTGAATGTGTTGAAAACTTGTATGTTCTTGCTTCTTGAAGCACACTTCATATTCATTTTGTATGAAAATTAACCCCTTGGGTAACAGAGGCCCTTAGGGCAAATGACAGCAAGCTGCTTTTACTACTGCTAGTCAGCTGATAGAGAAAGTTCTACAGTTGAATAGCCTTGGCTGTAAGTCTTCAAACAATCCCACTATGATTACTTAGCATGTTTCACACATGAGCTGTCTCTCTCTCCAGGGTACTTGTTCAGTTTTATTGTTCTCTGTAGTTCATACAGTATACAGATATAGAAGAAGAAGGCAAACCATGTGGGGATTAGCAGTGACTTTAAGTGTTAATGCTTCATAACATTCCATATTCTGAGAAATTCACATTAAAATTCTACAAGTGGCATAAGCTGTGTGCAGAGTGTTTGAAAAAAGACAGTGTTAAAGCTGGGAGTTGGGGGAGTTATCTAGAGGTGAAAAGTGCGGGCAAGAAGGTATGTTCTGAGCAGAACTTCCGTAATACGACCAAATAAACTGTATAATGAATTCAGCTCCAATAACTACAAGTACACTAAGATTATATCTGATAATAATTGTGTTAAGTATTTTAATGACTTCTGCTATATTCTTGTTTTGTTTTGTTTTATTCTGTAATTCTAGTAAGTATGTTGCTGATAGGGATTATGGCCTGCAACTTTTTACTCTGAAGTGTAGGTTTATGTGTAATAGCATAAGTTATGTTTTTATTCAGATTTGAATTATCACATTTGGAGTTGACCTTTGCCAAGGTGTTACTGAGTCATGAAACTGCAAGAATGCCTAAAATTGGCTTTTAGTTCTGCCTACCTTGTCTTTAATCTGTCTTTCTTGGTCTACTGTTAATTTCACTAACACTTCCATCAACAGTAAAGACCCAGACTGAGCTTCCAAAATCTGCCAGCTTCCCTTCATAAAGGTTCATGAAAAGCAAAACATGTCACTGTCCAGAGTCTAGAATTGTTACTTGCTACATTGTTCTCTGCTCCTGCTGCCTCAGAAGTGACTATCTTCTGTGCTATCTTTGGGCCTCCCACTACCCTGGGCGAGGGTCACTCATTTCATATGATGCAATTAAAAAATTATTTTCTCAAAAACAAACAATAAACCACCACCAGCCCTGCAAAAAAACCAAACTTGTGCAGCAATCAGCAAAACAATTCACAGCAGATGGTAACACAAAAAGCAAATATGCATTACAGGAAAAAAAATCAAAGAAAAATACAATAATGAAGCAAAGAACTATAATTTTATTTCTTTTATTGTCTGATCCTTTCTACTTCCTTGCTCCAGACTAGACGTGTGGCTGGCTTATTGCAGCTGCCTTTCTGATGTGCCAATTCAATGCTGGATTTTTCAGGACTGGATGGTGTTGAAGCTACCTATTCTCCCCTTACCTCTTCAAGGAGCATTGCCTTACTATTGTACAGATAACTTGTGGCATATATATACCCTTCAACAGGTTTAGAAGGCCCAGATTCTCCTCATGTAGTGCTCTAATCACAAAGACCTTAAATGATCTTTAACTTTTATTGAGCTGATAGGTGAATACTTGACTCTCACTGTAAAACTATCTTGTGTTGGAAACAACAAGAATTTTTTTTCCTGTGGTTTTCCTAGAACAGACTGTCTTTTCTTCACCGTATCACCTGTAGTAAGATCAAAAGACTGTGAAAAACATCTTTCTTTTACTGAAAGGTAAGAAGTACTGTACTTGAAAGTCATTAAGCATACTGCTGCAAAGTAAAATAGAGCAGACTTTGAGCATAAATGTAATCAGTTAACATATCTCAGTTGGGGTGTGGCAACTTGTTAAAAGCAAACTATATCTGACCATATTCTTACACTATTCGGTCTCACTGAAGTTAATCGTAAAACTCCTACTTGCTGCCGTAGAATCAAAATGATATCAATAGGGACAATCTTGCCTGTGCAACACTTATGTGAGGATTATTAGATAGTAGATTAGAGGAATAGTAGCTATTAGTTTAGATTGCTCAAAAATAGATGATATGGTCGTGTAAAAGTTTTAGCGTAGTACACACAATGACACCTAAGCCATGTAACCAAAAGAAATATTTTTGAAAGATAAAGGTGTATATTCTGGACTGTGTATTGTTATCACGGAATGCTGGCTGTGGGATTCAAAATTATCTCCAAATTTCTGTTTTCATTTCACTACTGATAAGGGGTGTTCTGGGCTGTATCAGCTGGTCTGACACCTTCCCTTGACAGTCTCTGGTTTAACCAGAAATGCAGGTGATTATCATTTAAAATCTGACAATCACTGTGATATTTATGGCTATATCATCCTGGTATTTTCCATGTTCCGTGTTATTCCACACTGCCTCTTCAACTGGTGTGACATTTTCTCTTGGCAGTCTCTGATTTAACCATGCATGTAGCTGATCACCATTTTAAAACCTGACAGTCACTGTGATATACATCATAATATTATCCTACTACTTGTAGCAGTTCATATCATTAGTAATTTTCAGTATGTTTTAATAAGAAGGATTAAATTTAAAGACAGTTAGTTAAAGAGGGAAAAATATTCATATAATGGAACATCAGGTTTTTGAGTTTTGATCACTAAGCAAGAGCAAAGAAATACTCTTTTTCTGTATGTGTGTCTTCACAATTTGAAAATAGTTTTTATTTCCTTATTACAGTATGGCTAAAATCATATAAAGACAAAGAATACTCTAAAGGGCTGTATACCTCTTGGAAGAGATGGCATTATCATCACAGAACAGGGAGCTCAGGTTGCTAAGAAAACCCATTACAGCACAACTGCATTCTGCTGCTGTTGTTTACTCCAGCTCTTTTCAATTCCTGACTGTAATCCATGACTAAACACTATGCCATGCCTACTAATCTAAAAGATAACATAACACACAAAATAAGGGTAACCCAAAAGGAAACTTGCATTGTTATTGATTAGAAGCTAGTTACCTTGGATTTCAGAGATGGCTCTAAAAATAACTACAAGAAAACATTTTTTGTTTTGTTTGGAAATATCTTTCCAAATCTCCCAACTGCATTAATGGCTCCTGCTTCAGTGGGATGTTATTGATGTTTCAAGTTTTCCTGAGGAAAAAAATACTCACTTGACATTACCTTTTTATTTGCCAGAAGACTGATGCTAATTATTTTCTCATGCTAAAACGTTTTAAATACATATTAACCTCATCATTCTGTTTTTAGAAGCTGTCAGAAATACTAAAAAGAGAAAGTGGAAAAGCAGGTCCTTATAAAAATGTAAGTAATAGAAGTTTTGGAATGTTGCATGAAGAATTATTTTCCATACGCTTACTCCTCCTGCAAGTAATTATTGTCTCCTATTTGATTTTTTATGGAAGAGAAAACTGTTCTGCTGTTTGCCCAAACAGCTCACGCTCTGTGCGTTTATATTCTTCCAGAAGCCGCTTTTCTACTATCTAACACAATTCTACAATAAAGAATAAAATACTGTATATCAGATGACAGAAGATAACCTCATTTAGATTTTACATATCTAGCATTTACCTATTTGTCTGATCTGCCTGCTCATTTAGCCTTTTAAGGATAAACGTTCTTTGGGGCAGATAATGAGCCTTGTTCATTCATCCTACCCTAGCCTATTATACCAAGTGATGGAAAGAAATGCCCTTTAATACTAGCATGAAAAAATACATTACAGAACTTTTTTAGTAGGCCTGTTTTAAAACTGCTGTTAACAAATCATGAAAATATACAGGTCTTAGAAAAACTTGAACAAAAATCTCAACAACATTCTATTTCAGAAAACAAAGAAACAATGTTCTATTTAAATATACAAAATATCCCTTCTTTCTGTTTAAGTGTATTGGCAAGAAGTTACATGTGCACAACAGGAGCAGGTGGAAGACATGATAGCACTGCAGTATTCCTAATACTTTAATTTCATTATGCACATCTGCATCTATTTTTTAAATATTGTTTTTTGTCAGACTTCCTCTTTCAGGAAAAAAAAATTGATATGAATGACTTAGCTCATTTAATCAGTAGCTTTGTGAAGAATAGATTTGTAAATTAGTTTGAACTGCATGTCCCTGCAGTAGCAAGGCAGACAGGTGCCTCCATGTTGGGAGTTATTGAACTTTCCTGAACCCAGTCGGCTCATTTCTGGAACACATCCATGCTGTAATAGGTATTAGAGCTGAAAAGGATCTGTTTAAGTCATCTAGTCCCTCTCCTTGCCAGCATGAGTGGCAATCTGTTACTGTACATACTATAATTGACCAAGCCTAGATTTTAAAGATTTGGACCATGAATGTTTCCCTTCCTGATTCCTCAGTTCCTCAGTCCTGTTCCTCAGTTTAGTTTTTCTCAGAGTTTGGGTTAGTTTTCATGTAGAATCTAAAAATTTTTCTCTTTTACTTATTATCCTAATATGTCTGGCAGTCATACTTTACTCCGAATTTGAAAATGATGACTCTTCTGAACTCAGTGCCAAGACACCCCGTGATTTCAAGGCTGCCAGGACTTCACCTTCAGGTTAGTTCACTGAGTGAGGACTTGTTGCTACCCACTGTATCAAACCGCATGTCTGGATAAATATACTTTTCTGGTTAATAGAGTAGTAGATAAGTCTTTCCCACCAAAAAATGTAGTACCGAGGAGCAGAATATTGGGGATTGGCCTTCCTTGTCTTACCCAATAGGTTCTCCTCTGAGTGTCCTGGACCACATTTGATGGTTGTTTCTATGCAGCAGATAAAGTGTAAATAAATGCGCATCAAATAAATTATGGCATTTGGGACATGACAGCCACTCTACAGCCTAACCTAAGAGACAATGTTAAAATAAGATGATGACTTCTAAGATTTCTTATTTCCTCTTCTGCCTAAGGGAAATGTCTACATTTATCTAGGAACAAGAATAAATTTGTTTTTCTTCTTTCAGTCAACGATGATGGCCCCACAGGTGGTAGAAGAACAAAAACAATTTTGTTAAATTCTACTCAGAATTTGCAAAACACTTAAATTTAATAGATATCGTATATAAAATATAGCACAATTTTGCACAGAACTATACCTTCTGTTTACTTTGCTTTAGTTTTTGATTTTTGACAAGTTTGTCTCATGCAGAAAGGTTCTTAATCTTTCCTTTTCCCTCTCTGAAGTTTATGCAATTTGTTGGTCTGCAGTCACCTCTTCCTCCCTCCTCCCCTCCGCCCTTTTTTCCACACTGGCAAAACCAGTATTATTTCAAGTAGCCTGAAGGATCATTTTTCTCACAACACTTTTCAATTTTGTCCAGGGAATCCTTTTTTTTGTTTTTATAATGACACTGATTTTTCATTGGGTTTTAATATTCCTCCTACAAAGTTAATAGGTAGCTAAATTCTGCAGTAAATTGTTTGCACCGCAAGCTTTTAATTCTTTGTTTTCATTTCATCATTTTCTCCTAAATGCAGGCTGTGTTCAGCTGGTGCTTTTCTGCAGAATTCCCTCAAACCTCCAGTACGTTTGGTAACTAAAATGAATTCTGTTTAAGTATTTACATGAAAAATCCTTTTTTTTTTTTTTTTTTAAGCACATGTGACATTCTCAACCTAGTGTTTTGAGTTCTTAGTAACATAACAATGAAAAAAGCTAAGTCTCTAGGGTCTCAGATGGAAAGGTAGATGAGAATTTTAGTCACTAGAACTTGAATTAATTCACCAAAATTTTGAAATTCTTTTTTTCCTAACTCATCTATAACTTGCTTGCACTTAGAATCACATCTTTAGGGGAGGTGGGCAGTAGGGGAAGAATCAAAGAAACTTGCTGTGATTTACAAAGAAAATACAACTGCTGATATGATGGACAGTTCCTCAGCACCACTGAAAATTTTGGGAATTAGTCTTGACTTTTTTCTGAGCCTGGGGAACCAAATGAATGAATCAAATGAAATTAAGTAACTTTTCAGGTTAGTCACTCCGTGAGTCTAGGGATAAGAGCTGGTATCACAAACATTTTTACCAAATTAGTAAAGTTGGATTGGATATGTGAATTAGATGATGCAGTGTTAGTATATTTTTGGCTGTGAAGTAAAGTTCTCAGTCTGTATAACATGATTTGTTGTCTTCAACAAATTCAAATCAGATAAATTTGAAAAGACAATGCTAACTTAAAGATGATATTTCTGCAGGATTTTTTTTTTTAACTGCTTATTGGATGCTTTAAGGTTACTATGGAAATGAGAAGAGAAATCTCTGGGCTTAGGTTTTGTGAGCACAAATTGACTGAAATCAATAGATAAAATTGCCTAGCACTGTTAAAAATAAGTCTATAATTCTATAATACCTGACACTGTTTTATAACTTGTCATCTTTTTTTTCTTATTTTCTATAGCTCTTTGGAAGTGACTTCTGACATTGCAAGGGAAAAGAGGGAAGAGGAAAAGAGGTCTTTTCAAGTCCTCTTGAAAGATCATAATGCTAAGTGAAAAGTAGTGGTTTGTAGTGTGTAAACTCATTTTTACTTTTTGTGGGTTTTTTTTACTTTCACCTTTCCAAGGAAAGTCTATTTTTTTTCCTCCAGATTTGTGTGTTTTTTGGTTTTTTTTGTTTGTTTTTGTTTTTGTTTTAATCAAAAAGAAGTACCAGGATTTTCAAGTATTGCTAACCCTATTCTCACTTGCTATTTGTTTTGAGCTACAGAGCTGGGGACTTAATAGAGGAAGAATGGACTGTGTGCTGAGAACAAAAGCATACAGTTAATCGATCTCATGTTTGGAATAAGTAAACATTTCTTCATTATAAATTCACTCAGTGGGTTTCAGCTGTTTGTAAAGTTAAATACAATCGTTACAAAAATAAGAATTGCTACTTGAAAACTAACTCACCATTCTGCTGATTTTTGAAATCAATTTTATTTCATCACCATTTTAAAGTATCTTTCAAAAGAAAAATGAAAAAAAATGACACATTTAAGTCTTCAGAGAGGACTTTTTTTTAAGACTTATGACTGAGAAACCATTTGTTTGTCTAGGAGAGAACACTGTAATTTACAGATAACTCTGAGGGGATTGCTCTAAATGATTTAGTCAGCCAATACATTCCTTCCTAAGTCAATTAGTCTATGATAACTTTGAAAAAATGGTGGATGGGGCAAACTTACCCATCTTGCTTTCTGCTTGCAAGCAGAGATCTGTTTTGCAAAATGCAGCCAGATTTGGTCTTCTTTTTGTTCCATGCTCACTCTTTGCTTAAATAATTAGCAGATTATTGCATCTGTTGAAGAATTTAAAATATAATGATGCAATAAAGGAAGTATTTATAATTGCTAGGTTTCATCTTCATTTAGATCAAGATTGCTACCATTCATTACAATTTGCCTCAGTTTTCAATGCTTATGTAGATTGTATGATATCCCTAGATGAGTGTGGATGGGTTCTTTGCATCACAGTTTAATCTGATATTTAGGTACTTAGTGATAAATTACAATGTAAATATGGAGACAATGAAATAAGGTGTTCTTTTCCCAGAGGGATGTACCTTTTGAAAAAAGAAATTGCAGATGTCCAAACTTGTATTTGGCAAAACCAAATCAACATCTAAAAATGAGAACAAGGAGAAAATGGCATTGGCAGATTTTTCTTTTCCTCCACATGTTTATTTCAACATTCAGAATTCTAATCCAAATTAAGCAGATATAATTGTGGTTTCACAGGAGATTAATACCATTTACTTGACAAAATTCTGAATATGAGAACTGTCAGCTAGGAGGAGGAGGGGGAGGCTAGAATTTCTGATTCTTAAACCTGAATTCTAAATATTTGTGAAAATGTCTTCATTACACTTTCCTACTTACCTAGCTCTCTTCCTCACAACTGTCAGTAAGCCCTAAACTGTGCTCTTGACACTGAGGTGGATGTGTTTCAAAGGGCTTCAACTTAAGCTGTCCGTTCTAACTGACTCAGGTTGCTCCAGTTGGGTCTTGAAAACCTCGAAAGGTGGAGACTGCACAGCCTCTCTGTGGTCCCCTGTTCCTGTGCTTCACTGTCTTCATGGGGGAAAAATGTTTGTTGTCCTTCTTGCCAAGTCCTTGTTGTCAAGACTGAACCTCTGTGGTCTCGATTTTTGTCTGTTGTCTCTCATCCCCCTGATGAGATGCACAGCTCTAATGAGCTGTCTTCTCAATGAAGTCCTTGGAGGTATTTGAAGCTGCTGTTGGATCCTCATCCCCTCCACTCCCCCTTGCAACCCTTCTCATGTCCAGGCTGAAAATTCAGCTGTATGAAGTCATTTTCCTCCTGTAACAACTCTCTAAAATACCTCTTCCTACCTGAAACTATCTTTCTTTCATTCCTTATCTTCCCATCCATTGTTTCTCTTCTCATTATTGCTGTTTCTCATGCATTTCTGAATTTGGCTACGTGATGAGCAGCCATAACAAGCAAAATAGAGAACCAGCATTTCTGTGGATGCTTTTGTGTTTCTATTAACCAAAATTCCCTCTCACATAAGAAAGAAGATTGAACCTGAGCATTTGTTTTGAACTCATATATCTTCTAATTATGGTTTAGTAATCATTCATCCACCTATATATATAACAGTTTGGTGACGAGTGCTAAGTTGAATGAATTACTCAGCTGAACTTATATTTACCGCTTCCCATGGGTGGCTTAAGAATGGATCTTTCTTAACTCTGCTTTTCATGTTTGTATAAATTATGATGTAATCAGTTAGAGCCCAAGAAAGATCAGAGCATTTCTTATGGCAGTAGGATACCTTGAATCTATATCCTGTGACTATTAACAATTAATTATTATACAGTCAACAGAAGAGATTTAGATTACTCTTTTAAGCTTCTACTTAGAATTGTATTGTAAGAATTGCTACATAGTGGTGGAAATTTCCATGCAACAACAAAGCCTGAATTTCCTACCCTCCAGGCTCTAAAACCCATATTTTTCTGTTGTAAGGGCAGTCTTTCTCCAAGGAGTTCATAAATGTTCGCACTTTTCCACCTCAGTCAAAATCCATGAAGAACAGTTTCAGATGATCAGGACCACATTTTTCAGATTTTCAGTTTACTATTTACTTAGAAGGCAAAAAGTATCAGTGAACTGTAAGTAGAAGATGTGTTGCACGTTTCCTTAGGATATCTAGAATCATGAGGATTTGTTCCTATAGAGTGTGTTTGTTTTGGGAAGAGTTGCTTATTTTCAGGGTTTTTTTTTCTGAGTATTACAGACAAAAGTGGGCAGACAAATCATGAAAGGAATTATTCAAGGAAAAGTGAATACCTTCACAGATATTGTTATTCAAATTAACTCACACACACACACACTCACACACACACACACACACACACACACACACACACACACACATATTATATATATATATATATATAAAATGTTAGCTATAAAGTGTGTTCAACTTATTTTATATTTGTGTGTACATATATAATGTTAATTGAACAGTGTATATATATAAATGCATACATATGTGTGTGTATATATATATATTTAAGTCTATTTGCTATGCTTCAAAAGTTAGTTAATACCTGAACACCTGGGCAGGCAGATAGTAGGTACCTATCTGCAAAAGTTGTGAGTTACCAAAGCTTCTAAAAAAACCTCTGAAAATCTGACCCTGAAAGATTTCAAGTGTGAAGATTTGTGTCATAAGGACATCAACAAAAAGCCGAAATAGCTTCTAAAAGTCGTTAAGTACCACCCATTGACCCACAGATAAAAGCTGACAGTAAATATAACTTTTGTAATAAGTTGGACAATTTAGATCCATTTGAAAATTCCTGTTAACATCGCGGTGGCTGGACAAAAGAAACCCACATATCACTTTTATGGACAGATATTAACCTTCACAGGTCACTGGGTAAAACCAGATTCTGTAATTAAGTATGTTTACTAAAAACAATGAATCCAAGCTGCTTTCAGATGACTCAGCAGAAATGTATTTTTTAATGGCACTGTATTGATCTTGATTGTTATCCTTCAAGAAAATCTATGTGTCAGGAAACTTTGACCTGAATTTTCAATGACAGCAGAACATTTCTTTTTTGTCTTCCCCACTTTAGAAAGAGATTTAGCAGAGTGTCTCAGGGTGTCTGTTTTACAACATGAAAGAACAAACTCAGTGGTAAAGTAGTACTCCAAAGGATGATGCCATGACTGAAAAACACATTCCAGACTAATGGAGAACACCTTAAACATTTTATACAATAAATGTTTTGAATACAGACACATTTTATAAACAAAGATGTGCTGCAAAGTAAAAGAAAGGAGAAAAGAGAATGAAAGCAGAGCTAGTTTTTTAATTATTACTTCAATCACTAGATGACATTTATATGGTGACTTAAGTAATAAACATTTTTTTTTTAACTTGTAAAGTGTGACTGTAAGCACACACTGAAAGAAAATTATCTGAATTCATTGAACCAATATATCGTTACCATCCTGAAACCATAACAGTTAAAGTGAAGACAAGAGGAGGTGAGATCAGATATTTAAATAAAATGGAAGTGTGCTACTATAAAACTATTCATTATAAATGAAACATACAAATTAAAAATCAAATCTGTATACCAAAATACATGCAGCTTTCTGAGAGCACAATTAGTGTTAACATCATGTAAGAATGCTTGGGTAAAAGCACTGTCTTCAAGCGATCAGTTTATTTCCATTTGTTCTTCTTTTCCCTTAGCTCATTTTAGTAAATAAGAGGCGTATGATGGAACTGCATCTCTGTTTAGGATAGAGTCCATGACTTTTAAAAGGTGAGGCTTGCTTAGCTTTCGGAACATGACACAGGTGTCACAAATTACTCACGTCATCGGGACACCTCAGACTTTGTGAAGCATGGCCAGTTTAAGCATTATCATGGTGTTTATGAACACTGTATGCTAAGCTCTATGAGGAAGTGAAGATTAAGAAAGTATTTTCTGGAACATTATTTGTAAAGCACTTTCAAACCTGGCATTTGTCTTGGTCTTGACTTAGTCTTGGGCATCAGATCCTGCACCTACTTATTCCTGGAAGTTTTACTATAATGATTGAATGTTTATCTAACACACTGGTTATTTGGGGTACACAAGCTAGGTGTGCTGTTCCTCTAGTTTCCAAAGAAGACTCTGGTACATAAAGCACGCCTAGCAAATAACAACAGCCGAGCTCATCCCAAAACACAGCAGCACCTTCACTTGAAAACAGTGTGTATGAGAAAAACCAAGAGGCAGCAGTGCTCTCCTGGCACCTAAACAGGCCATCTACTTAGCAAGTGGGCTCTAGTTCTCTCAAAACCTGTGGGATTCAGAAACACACCTAACAGGTCCTCACCACTGCTAGTTGGCTAGACATAGTGGGAACTACTGTTCTTACTCAATTTGTGCCAAGAATTCAAGGTTAATGAGACAAGAGAAGGGAGGGAGACAGCGAGCAATAACAAAGGTATAGCTCAGTAAAGAAGAATGAGGGTGATAATGCAAATTTTTGATGTATAAACTTTGGTTGGTCTTTTGGCGCAACTAAACAAGCATAAAGCCATACCTTGAATATAGAGTCTATTTTAACTGTTTTGTCTTTCAGATTGGTAAATCCATCTGGAATCAATAGAAATTGAATGTTTTCCTGCCATTATTTTTAAATATATCATTCCACAGCTTGCATTCTGTAAGCTTGTTTCTTTTAAACAAACGGAGGGAAAAAAGAACATATAAAATCACAGTTATCTTCATACTTGAAATTCTATCCTAAACCAGCTCTTATAACTGATTTAATTTATTAATATTTTCATGAAATCAAAATTCACAGTGTGATAGGCTGAGGTAAACCTACCTGAAAAAAAGCAATCTTTAATTGACCTGAATAAATTAACTATAGGAACAAAGGTATATTTTCAGGCATTCATCCATATTGAGTGCATTTTCTGTTGGTGCTAAGAGATGAACAGCAAGATCCAACAAATCCAAGAAATATGATGTGCTGAGGTCAGAGAGATCTGACTACATTTTGCACAGCTCTTCATGTAGATCACAGCCACTAGTCAAACAATGGAGGAATCATTCTCAGTTTTTCTGCTTGATCCTGGCTCTCCCCCTTATGCGGTTCTGTTGTATCCTGCTATCTAACATCTGGTTAGTGTCTCAGTAGTAGGCCACTCTTTAAGATCTGCATAAATTAACAGCGTAAAGAAACTGAATAAAGAGCTTCAGTCCTCTATCCAAAACACCAGGCAACAGTCCCAACACTTTCCATGGAGGATGCCACCAGAGATTTCCAAGGTAGCCTATGGGTACAGCATCTCTTTTGGAAAGAAAAACAGGAACATCTTTCTACACTCTAGCTTATAGCAGACATTTTGCTTACAATTTAGCAATCTTTAAATAAATAAGTTGCAAATTAAAAACAAACAAAGAAAATACCCTATATGGTGATTTCACTGAGTATTTAGAGTAGCTAAGAGACTCACAGTATTTTTGTAACATCACCTCCATAAAGTCAGGAAAGCTGAAAAACAAAACCTTAACCCAAGAAAGTGATCTGAGTATGTATACATGATGTTAGGGTTTTTTTTATTTAAAGTTTAACAACAACCTTTTTTTTTTTTTTTTTTTTTTTTCATTTACCCATATTCCATATGATCTACTAGCTAGGTAAAAAAAAAAAAGTCACTGAATGAAAGGATAAGGGAATTGCAGATCACAAAAATTTCTTATCTAACATTTTTTGGTTCTGAAAGTGGAAGGTCTGATTTTAAACAAACTCTTTGCCTATCTGATTCCTGTCCTTTCCTATCTGAGCAGTCAGATTTCTGACAAAAGAAATACCCTACTGGGTCTAACCAGGGATTCAACTAACCCCATCTTCTATCTTCAGTAGTGACAAAGGAGTTGCTATTAAGTGAGAGCATATGATTTTGGCTGCTAGCTGCAGTCTGCTTTCCTTGCATTTTTATTAGCACCAAGTATTCTTGTATTATGGATATAAGAAAGTACACTGACAGGCATTTCTGACCCCTCTCCATCCGAAGACAGACCATTAAGCCCTACCATTTGCTTCCTATCTTTTATCCAGCTTTTAGTCCATAAAAGAATCTTTCTTCCAATTATGTGGCAACTTAGGTCAAAGGCTTTTTAGAAATATATTCTGTCCACTGGATCCCCTTTATAAACATGCTCATTGACCCTCACACAACCTTCAAGAGACGGGTTTTCCTTTAGGGAAGCTGTGTTGACACCTTCTCAGCAGTCTATGATTACCCATGTGATCAGAGATTTCACTCTTCTTACAAATTCTGTCATCTTACCAGATTTTCTGAATGATAGGTCCCAGGATGTCCTCTACAGCCCTTTCAGTTTATGCGAGTTACACAGGCAACACCCCCCCACCGAGTCCTCTGACATTGTTCTTATACTGTTTCAAACAAACATCTCAATCAGCAATTCTGTAGTTTCACATCTGAGTTCTTTCAAACTTTTAGGTGAATGTCCTCTGGTGTGGGTGACTTATTAGTGTCTAAGTTATCTATTTGTTTTAATATTCCCTGCATATTTACTTCAAACTGATTTTACTCTTTTAATCTATCTGCTATAAAGAACATCAGGTGGGGGATATACACAAAATCTTCATTGAATTCATTGAGCTTATCCTTTACAGCTTTATTACCCTTGAGTGCACCCCTTATATGTTCTGTGATTTATTTATTGCTTTTATTTTTCTTTTCCTTTTAACACATAATATATTTTTAGAATTCAGCTTTTCAAAAGAATATGGCACTTCTATTCAAGCACACTTCTGGTAAAAGAGAAATGAATTAACTATAAAACATGCAGTCTAGAGCAGTATTAAAAATTTTTACGTGCTATTTTTTCCATATTTCCCATAAGGTTTCTCAGGCATTTAATAAAATTATGGAATAATAGTCCATAAGCATACAAACATTTCTACATAAATATATAGATACATAGATAGATGGAGAGAGAGAGAGATCTCTGAAAAAAATGAATTTATCAAAGCATTCATGAAAAGGTGATAAACACAACTTTGAATCATTTCTTTACAAAGTTTATCTAGATCTTTCTCTTTTTTAAGTCTGCTGAGACTGTTCAAAATTACCTAACAAAAAACTATCTTACTCTTTTAAATTGTTATATAAAATGAAGTAATTTGGAGGCTGTCGATCAATAGATATTAACTGTTTCTACTAAAAGAAAAAAAAAACTAAGCAGTATGAAAACATCACTGTCTGAAAATTATAAATATGAAGAAAATGTAAGTTAGCGATTCAGTTTAAGTTGTAACATTTTATGTTTGACATAACACTTAACCATTAATAAAACTAATGTTTTGAAATGTTTGGAATTAATTTAATTTAAAAACCATATACGTTAAGTAATGATGAAAGTGGACCCAGAATATGGAAAAATATAGTACATACTTTTTAAAATTTCACATCTTTTTCCAATAAACCTGAATATCAAATAGTTAAATATATTAAATATGTATTTTTAAAAGACAATGTTTACCTAAGGCTGAATGGCTTTTAAAAAGCCAGAAGAACTTCAGAGGGTTCAGAGGCTTAGCTGAATTAAGTACATACAGTTTCGGGCTCCTTGAATCTGTAGAACTTAACAAGAGGCTGTACTAGCCATTAACTTCAAGTGATATGGGTTCAAATTCATTGAGTCAGAGAGGTGTTTGCTTTTACTAAAAAGTATGTGTTAGGATAACTAGAAAAAAATTACGATCTAGTAGAAATCCTATTTAAGTCCTCAGATATGAGAAGGAAATCAAAGGAAATTGAGAGGTCTTTTTAGTCAAGCAGAATAAATCAAAAATATGTAACTTAACTAAATTAGAAGAGAAGGAAATACTTTAACTCTGATAGACAGAATTATATCTGTTTACAAATGATCCTGTGCAACCTCCCCAAAATTCAGTACATATTTCTATATGCTTATCACAATGAACTTTTTGTATCTGAATGACTACAGAAGACAGTGCCAACTTTTTCGAGGTTTTCAACAGTTTCAGAATTTTTTTTTGGGGGGGGGGGCATGGGAGGGGTGAGTGAATTTCTCCTTCTTCCCAGTATGTGAAAGGCTGAACCCAAAGTAGTAATGCAGAAGATGCCTAATCTTGTAGTTTGAGTGGGCTTTAAAGTAGAGTTGGCTATGGTTTTTTTCTTTTTCCTTTTGTGCCAAAAAAGGGCAATTCCCAACCACTTATCAAGTTAGACTTTTATTCTAAAATAATCCTAAATTAGCTGTCAGGACCATAAAATGGTAAGAAAGAAGTGATTCTAAGCCCTCCTTTTGTGCAAGGTAGTGAAGGTCAAGCATAAAGGGATGAGAAATGGGCAGACCATTGTCTTAATCCAAATAAACTAGATAAGCCTAGATAAACAGGTTACTTTAAATATCAGTAAACTCAAACACATAAATTTAATTTAAGGCATTAGGAGATGGAACTTTTCCTTAAGTGAAGAAAATCCTTGGATTCTACCGTGTATGTTATTGTTCCAGCCGTAATATCAAGAAAACAGTGATGTATCACATCCTGCATCAAATTAAAGATAAACATTGCTGAAGTTCTCATTCACTGCAAAGTTACCTTCCCTTGCACTGCTGTGTAAGGCTCTATAGAACTAAGGAGTCTGCATTTCATCCAAAGGGGCTGTTTCTTGCTACAGATCCCTGTAGGTGTTTTTCTTTTCTTTTTCTTTTATTATTCTGCAGCACAGAAAATTAAAAAAATCAAGTCCTTAATTCTGATTTCTTAATTCACGAGTCTGAGTATCCAGTCTATTAATTTCGGATACCAGACTTTTCTCAATACTTATTCCTATAATTCTGTTCTTACTAATGATTTTGTCAAGCATAAAACCCCTCAAAAATAGACATTTAACTAAGAAAATTTATGTGTTCATTTAAAAGACTAAAGAATACCTCTTGATTTCCAACAATTACAAAACTGTTTCATCTCACTGTTCTAAAATAATCATGGAATAAGTAGGGAGATGTAATGATGATATCAAATATAGAAAATGTCCTCATCCACTGAGTGATAACTGATGAAAAACAAATTCAATTTACATCAGATATACAGGAACAGAATATGAGAAAGGAAAAAGACTGAAATAACAGCTTTACTTTGATATTTTTCATCTCTGCTGGTCATAGCAAGAAATGCAGTCCAGAAGCTGAAATCGTTCTTTCTAGAAAAAAATATTAGAACCAAAAATGAGTCCTTAGGTTTACAGGTTCCTCAGTTCTGTGACTCTGCATGATTAATCAAAAGCTGGGCTACTTACCAGATTCAAGAAATAGATTTTCTTTTTCCTTTTTCATATAATACTCTTTGAAAAGGGTAGATGAAAGCCCAAGTTCCTGATCAGAAATTATTCCTAGCACAGGTAGTTCACATTGTCTTTATGTCTCCCTCCTGAATGAAACACAGTGATTAGTCCAGGAAATAAAAGCAAGAGATTGAAAAGAAAATTCTAGAGAGGATGAAGATATATTTTACTTTAAAAGCTGCTGTATGGGAAAGTGCAGAAGAATGTTGAGGAGATAGACGATGGAAGCTAGCCAGACCGGTCAGTGGGAAGAGGAGCATCAACAGGGCATGTTGACTCATAGTCATGGAGCTGAGCCTGTGCCAGGGTGGTGCTGCACCTGGGCTTTCAACTGAGAAAAACAATGAGCTCAACATGCTTACTGCGCATGTGTATAGTACATTAAAACTTCTTCTAGTGCCCCCCCGCCCGGTGTTCCTCACCCTGGACTGATGCTTAGCGGTGCCAGGGATCCCCCGCTCCATTATTGCCTTGATCAGGAAAATGCCGGGGAACCCCCGCTCAGACGCAGAGGTAATAAGTGCTCCATATCGACCATCGTATGCCTTGTGTTTGTGTATCCGTCCCAGCTGGGAGTCCAGGCGGTGCCCCCACCTCACCCTTACAGCTGCTTTTCATCAGTTATTTAAATATGTTTATGAAGGCTTTCGAAATTTACCTTTTGTTGTGTAAGAAAAAAACCAATAAAATCTTATTCTAGGAAAGAAAGTTCTTGATTCACAATTTCATTCTCTCCTTAATAAAATTTACATTGCCATGCCTCTCTCCTTTTCACAAGAACAGATCCAAGAATGTTAGCATTTAAACAAACTCAGTTTATTCCTTTCATTAATATATTAATTCAATTTGTCAAATTTTATTACTGATGAACAATTAAGAAGGAAAACATTCTGGAATTGAATCAATTTTCATTTCAAAGCCTTTTTTTAGATTTAAAAATGTAATAGTCCATTTTATTCAGCAATCAGTAAATGGATTCAAAAGTGTACTATGGCTACACTGTGATTCAGGCTTCTCAGTGGCTATAAGTAGGGTTTAACTGGTCATTTAAAAAAAATATAAACTTCTTTTAGGCTGGCTGGTTTGCATCATTACAGCAATGCAGACTGTACAGATCATGTTAGTGTATCTGGACCAGCACCATTTTTAAGGAATTATCAGCCTGGTGGACCATTCACCAACCAGTGAAAAAATGGCTACAGGATGACTGTACGTCAGTGAAGCATCACACAGTGGGAAAGAGTCTGGTAAATCTGGTCTAAGCTTTATAAGAGATGAATGGCATCTGTTGCATCAACAGAATCCCGTGCCTTTTCTTGCCTACCTGTTTGTTCCTCCTTACCAAAAGTAAAAAAAAAAAAAAAAAAAAAAAAAAAAAAAAAAAAAGGAAATCTAAATGGAAAAAGAATTATATACACTGACTTGTTTAAAATCCTGCATCAGTTAAATTTTGTTTGGCCCACGATGAAATACCTTTCTTGGTTATGTAAAGAATTTTAACCATTTTCCTTTAATGTAAAAGTAAAGCAAATGTTGGGAAAAGGACCTTGTTGGTTTGAATTGACAATAAAAATGTTACATTTAAAAATATTTTAATCCTTCAGAATCATTTTCAGATTTTGTTTCTGTTGTGAGTTAGCTAAAAATTCTCATGATTTTATAAAAGATTTTGTTTGACCTACATCTACAGTTTTTGAGGAAAAATGTAGGACAATTTTTTCTCCTATTTTTAACACTGCTTTTTAAAGAGCCTCCCCAGTGAACTATAATAAAAATATTTACAGAGGTTCTTACATTTTGTGAGAGTTTATACTGAAGAGAACTGCTCCATCAGAGCTAAGCTTATTTAAGCTTTTCATAAGGAATGTCCTGGGAGTTTCTATTATTTTTAAATATACTTCAAAGCTCTTAAGCCAAACTTTAAGCTCTGCTCTGGTTGTACAAGTATTCTTCAAAAACTGGACATGTTTAACTTCTGACTATTTTATTGTAGCATTTTTGTAATGCCTGAGAGACAGAAAAGCAGTGGCATTACATGTGAAATAAAGAAGTGACAAACATCAATTGTAATATCTGGTACAAAGGAGGAGTTATGTACAGTGAGATGCACTTGATCTTGTTCTATAAGTTTCAAACATGGCCTATTCTTTTTAAAGGTCTTCAATATGGGTTACAGATATGTTCCACTTTCTGAATAGGCCACTAAGGACTGCAAAAGAAGTGGAATCCCAAGATAAGCTTGCTAAAGCAGAGTAAGAATAGTAAGTTGAAACAGTCAAAAAGACATAAGGTGCAGAAGAGCACACCATTTAGAATGATACATCTTTTAGGGGGAAAACTTGCTAGAACTCTGTGCCCCGGAGAAAGTTAGACTAACGGCATACAAATTACCCCTGAAAGGTTATTCAGCTTTTCTGAGCCAATGAACAAATGGTGCTATATGTTAATAAATGCAGAGAACTGAGGAAGTGAATTGCGTTACCTGTATTGCAGAATCTCTATAGATTTTCATCTGATGTCTGACAGAAAACATATACTATTAGAGCTATATTATCGATGACCACAGTGACAGGCCACTAAATGATCAGAAAAATCAGACAGACTGGAGGGACACAGAATAAAAGAACAATGCAAGCTTTAAATCACTCTTCAAAAAACAGAAGATGTTCCCAAAGACATAATAAAGAGGATAATCATGTCAAGTTAATTATAGAACAAAAAAAAACTTGCAAAAAATAATAAAAAAAGTTTGAAGAAGAGTTTGAAGAAGAACTCATTAAAGATAAGTATGCCTTCAGATTGAACGCTCTATAAAGTTTTCACTATTTGATCCCAAAAGCATATACAGAAGAAAAAAGGTATAGAGAAGACTAACTAGATGTCAGAAAAATGGAATCCCTCCTGCGTGAGAACAGACGAAATAGGCTATTATTCTTCAGCCTGAAAAAGAAAAAAATGAAATACTGCTCAATAAATTCCTGAGCAGTAGGCATTTCTTCTACCAGCAAAACCCAATGAAACCATCAAGCACATTAAACAAGAATAAACACTTCTTCATATATGCTTTATAGAACACTCCACCATTTGGTGGTGTGTAAGACTGAACTTGTTATAGAGGAATGATTCATTAAGGAGTGTGAGCTGTGGCATCTAAGCACAGCCCACTTCAGAAAGATATTTGCTCTGTTTCGCATGCTCATTTTCTTCACATTTACTACAATAGATGTAGAAGCTACTGTCAGAGAATATTGACTGATTTAACCCTTCCTTGACATTTTAATCGTCTAGGTAGGAATATTTGCATTTCAGTATTCAGAAGGACACCAAAGTGTCCATTTGCTAGTTAAAAGCTGTGGGAATTTACAAATTTTAATTTAGCTGTTGTATCTTTTAATAATAATTTTTTTCCATAAATGCAAAACACAGGAAAATGGTGCTATGGTATTACATATACAGACAAAAATAATACCTCACCCAACACTCCTAAGAACCTGGAAAGTCATAAATAGTACATTTATTTTAAAGAAAATAATGAAAATAATGGCACAATTCTGGTTGTTTCTAAAATTCTCGCAGCATAAAGAAAAAAAAATCCTTTATTTAAATGTGGATAGGTACATCTCCAGTAACAGATAGCCTATTTGATTCTCTGACTCATCTTCCACTAAGGAATTTAACCCCTTACTTAAGTCCTATATTTTTACTAGAAACTGTGGAACTTAAGTAAGCAGTAGCAGTAAAAAAACCTGCCATTCTCCATATTAAAGTCTCATTATTTCTGGTATTATCTGTAGATTTTTTTCCTTGACCCATTTTCAGTTTTCTTCATGGTCACCAAGAGATAGACAAATGTTGCAAGATTAGTGCTCTCCAATATCAGTCTTCTGTCAATATCTTGTCATTTAATTTTTTTATTTATCCAGCCTGTTTGTTATGGTGTAAATCTGAGTATTAAAGGCACAAAAAACAATTTGTTATGCTTTCTTGACTCAGAACAGCCCATTAACTTTTTTATTAAGCATTGATTTGAAGACTTTTATATTGTGTTAACCCTTAGATTATATTTGTATTGTATTATAAATGATGCTCACATAATTTTATTGAACCTTTCTGGAGTCTGAAGGGCAAGAACTCTATTACAAAACATGTCCAGAAAAACGTTAGAAAAGTGCAAGATAATTACTGAAATAGTAATTAGTCAAGAAACATTTGCCTGGAAGATTTAAAATTAAAATGACCTTAGTAACAGGCCAAATGTTCACTCATATTAATAAGTCACAAGTATGTGTTTCTGAATAACCCTACCTAGCGGTAGGCTGTTTTTTTCCTCTTTATATATTCTCTCTTAAATCAAAGTGAATAAAATTAAAAGAAAATCCCTGAAAAGAATGAAGCTATTATCAGTCATTGAGCTCATCTGAGTTCACTGGGGACAGCAAATAATGCTATCTAATTAATTAGGATGACAGCAAACTGTGTGACACATTTCTTATGGCTGGCTGGTTTAACATTCTAAACCCTCTTGTTGATTAGCGCTTGCATGTTTGAAATAGAAAAGGATGTTAGACATCCCATCTGCTGTGTAACAGAGCCTCAGAAAAAAAAAAATACACTGAAGTCTTGATAAGTTCACATCACTAGAACAAGACAAATGCAACATCTTATCTGATATGCAATGGTACAGTTCTAGATGATTCTGAAATTTTAGCAACAGGAAGGAAAAAAATGCTAGTATCAGCATGATCCTGCCATCAGAGCATGACCTCATGTTAGCCAATAAAATGTCTCACTTTCAAATGCCTTTTCCCTGTGTTTGAGCCCATGTAAAATTTTGAGATGCACATCTTGAGATGGCACATCTTGTTTACAAAGTGGTGGTTGACAAATAATGATAGAATACTTACTATTATGCAGAATTGTGACTCTAATTATGTGCATATTCTGAAATAAATTTGTTAGAAAGCAATGTGCTTAAAAATGCATGATTCTATTTCATGCCTGAATACACTTATGGGAAAGTAGTGCACTTCTAGTATTCTTCAAATAGATTTAGCGAATGTATGAAAGGGCAGTATATCATTCATGAAGTCCAAGTTCATTAGATTTCTTTGTAATAACTTATTTTATATGTAACACAGTTGTAATTTCCATATTCTTATTATATATGGCTACAGAAAATCAGTATGCAGTTATAATTTCCTGAATTCTAATGGGATCAAACTCAGAAACTGCATATTTACACACAAAAGTGCTTATGATTCCACTGGAAGATCTGTGTTGTTACAGAACTATATGCATATTAATTTTTAGAAGTACATGTGTGCAAAGTTCAAGATTGCTTTCATTTATTTATTTTTCACTGTTTTCAGTACTAGCCTATTCATCAGTGGTTTGGGACCGCTACCTTGGCAGCCTCTTGAGTGCTCTTTTTTGCGATCTGAGGTGATTACTGATGCAATCATGTCTTATTGAATAACTAAAAATATAATAAAAATTATGATATTTTAACAAAGAGACTAGGTCAAATGCTTGAGGACCCCAAATATTGTCACCAAATGAACAACTGTAAGGGACACTAACCATGTAAAGCATATAGAAATTGTACAGTGTGACTAGCATATCAGAGGGCACAATAGGAAGCTGTCCTTTGTTTCTTTTCTCCTGTCCAAAATTCTGTTTTTTTAACTATGCTCAGTTTTAGGTTTCTTATCAAACCTTCTTCACATTGCATTCACAAAAATAGGGAAAAAATTCTCAAAACAGAATTGATCCCCATGACACCTTGTTGATATTCTCATATCCTCATTCTAGATAAGATATTTCATACATTAGGTTTACATTCCAAGTGTTCATGCAGGGAAGGTGTAGCAGGTCTTTCAGCTAGATGATCTTTGCTCTTTATATAGAGCATTTGATAGCGGATGTTTGTGTGAAGTGGCGTTTTAGCCACAGTGGCTCTTTAATTTGTTTTCATGATGCAATATAAATGAGAACACTGATTTATTCTTTAATAATCACCTTTCCTCAGAAACATTTGGAATGAGTCTAGCAGATCTGCAAAGAAGTTCATGTCTTAATGTTTTTGATGCTGCTTGAGTGAGAATGATTGTTGCCATGCAAATAAAGATGGCCACTGATATAAAAGCTACTGTTAAACTCTGTTAAAGAGATACAAGGAATGACAAGAGAGTGTACACAGAAATTATCATCTTCCTAATAAAGTTCATACTATTTCTTATGAAGCACATCACCAACTAGAATACTGTATGTTAAATGCACATCTAAGCACATCTAAGTCTGTTCTAAATGGTAAAGCCACAGAATCTTTTCATAACACAGGCTTGGACTACAGCTGATCTGGTAAAGCTCACATTAAAACACTGAGATTAGAGTGACAAACCTTAGGTTTCTGTATGATGAAAAAAAAGAATGCAAAAAACAACTGCAAAAATGCAAAAAAATGCAAAAAAAATCTGAAGTAGATATCACACAAGCATTTATTTAAAATTCTGTCCTATTTTGTTCAGGTTTGTAAGAAAGAATTAGAGACCCATAAAAGTAGAAATGGAAGGCTTCTTCAGAGTTCATTGAGTTCATTGCCACATGGCATGATCAGCTTTACTTAAATGGAAAATAAAAATTATGAGTATCGATTATTAAATAGTTGTCTGAAAATACAAATGCAGAGAGTTACTGTGTACATAGAGCATACTGCAGCTTCACAAAAACAGTAGTATCAGAAAGCTCCAAAAAGCAACAGAGAAAGTAAACAAGTTAAGGAGCTTCCTTCTCTTTAAAACACTGTGCTTATTTTTTTAAAGGCTTTGACTTTCACAGGAGGTGTGTTCAGTTTGGTTCAGTATTCAGTTGACTTCTATGTCCTTCAGTCACTCACACGCAGCTGATTCATGGGAGTCTAGCAGAAACCAGGATGCTAAAGCAATGAGGCAAGAATAGCATGCACAGTGCCAAAAAAGTCATTCTGTAAGAAATTTATGAAAATTTTCTGTGATTATTAGCTAATGATCTATAATACGCCACTGATTTCTGAGGCTTCCTTCTTAACTATAAGTTTCAAATTTAAAAAAATTAGAAACCAATGAATTTTTAGAAAGTCAGTAGTCAGAAAAACAGAACAAAATATGTCATTAGGGAACATAGAATATCTGTCATGGGTCAGTGAGAAATAGCAGGTTGAGCAGGTGGAATCACTCTACCTTTAATTAATGCCTGAAAAGATGAAAACTTATGGAGGAGGGAAGGAATAACTGGGTTTGCCACTGTTTTAGGAAGTGGATTTTAATGTCAATCTTTTCATGCGAGAGGCAAACCAGCAGCATGGCTTTAACAATGACACTATCACTATGAGAAAACCCTGTTGTCATTAGAGCATTGAATCAGAATATGATGTAGGTTGCGGCAGACTCACAGAGGTCATCTAGTCCACCCCAGCTCCAAGCAGGTCCAGTCAGATCAGGTCATTGAGGGACTTGTCAAGCTGAGTTCTGAATATTTTGATCAAATGTTTTTAAAAATTTTTCATATAAAAAGCAAATTTTTACAAAATCTTATTCTTTCCACAGCTTGTTCAAAAATACTTTCTCCCTCATTCCCAATGAACTGAAATAACTATTCAGATCATTCAAACCCTCTGATTCTATTACAAAGTTCTGCAATGTACAATCCTGCCAATACCACCCATTGATCTAGTAGCATGTGTTATTTAACAAAATAAGGTGAAGGGTAATGATCTTTTTCCCATTTTCCATGCTGCAGGGGCAGCTGCTCAGTTGCCTATATATGTATGACTGAATGTCCTTGTTTGAAGTTTCAGCTGGCAATGCAGTAAGATACTCAGTTCAAATAATATCTAAAACTATTCTATTTGATAAGACTGAAAAAATCAGTTCTGTGATCCATTCTGATGATGATTTGGAAAGGTAATGTGATTTATCTATTGGTGCCTCGTGTGTAATGTTAACACTTCAGGATTTCTGTACCAAGCAGAAACTAACATACACTGTAGAAAGCTAACATATGCACAGTGTTTCTTTGCTTACACAAAGAAAATCTTGCGCACACATGCACAAAATCCTTTCATGGACAACTGGTTCACATTAACTGACTTTAGCCACTCAGGAATAAGATCCCCCCCCCCCCCCCCCCTTAGTTCTAACTACATAAAGGAATTCTAAGTGTTCACGCTATTACTTGGGAATTCTGCCTCTGGCAAAGACACTAAGGAAGACAGATGAAGGACTACTCAATCAGACCCCCTCTGAAACACTATTGCATATGAGATCTGACAGAAACAGGGCCAGAGTTATAAAGGATGTGTTTGAGCTGTCCATAGCATACAGAGCCTAGGCACTGCTGTAGATTGTGAGGCAGAGCAGAGTATAGTACCCAGTCTCACCTCACAAGCTTTTATGTGCAAGTATTTCTGTGAGACCTTCAGTTTCTTTGGAGTTTAAACTATATACGGCATATAGTTTACCACACAGGAGACTTATCAGACTCTAACCTCATTAACTCTGACAAAGATGAGAGAACATTTACAACAAAAGGAAATTTCTGCAATCTTTTCTGGAGTTGATGAAGCTTAAGAGCCTAAGGCACTTAAAACTGAGAGAGATTCTGAGCCAACTAACAAAAAAAGAAAATACAATCCATTTAATCCTTACAGAAACCTTGTATATACATAAAGAGGACATATCAGGAGTGCCTATAAGTTTATACAATAGTTTTAGTGAAAGACTAAAGTTTGAAGTGATTAGAAGAGTCAACTTCAAGCAGGCTGAGAAGTCTTCCTTATAAACAGGAGAAATTGTATGTGAGAAATAAAGAGCTCCTTCCCTACTTCAGCTAGGAATCCTGTTTATCGACCAACTGTAGCTGTTTTTTCTGGTATTTTAACCAAAAATGACCTAAGAAAAAAATCCACAAAAAAATTCTTTGACTTAGTGTTTCATAACATAGAAATATTGCATACCAAAAAAAAAAAAAAAAAAAACTTAGCTGATGTCTTCCTGCCAAGTTTTGCAACCACAGAAATACTGAAAATCAAGAAAAAGACAAAAGAAAAGTAGAATAATCAAGCTGCAGCAAATGGGCAGTATGGTATTGCTAGCTAGAGTGTAAAATTGAGAAGGATTGTGTCTTACTAACAATAAATGCAATTTTGAGTAATAAATCTCCAGGATAACCTCCTAGTCAGGACACAGTGAATTTGCCTTAGGTAGTGACTTGGCTGCAGAAGCACCTATATTTTAGGTACAAACCTACATTTTAGGGATAATGTCTTGAAGGTGGGGAAGAAGAGAAAGGCAATACAGCTTCACAAAAATAAATATTTAAGTTTCTTATTTAGTTGATAGAGAGGCAGGAGCTCTGAATAGTTCCAGAGAAAGTTATTTATTATAATTCCAGAGAAAGAGCTGGTTTGTGTAGGCTGGGAACCTGACTTCTGACTTTAGAGGAAGTAAGACTGGGTTTCAGACATGTCTTCCTTTAATATGGTTACTTGTATTTTCACTTAGACTGTTATTAAGTTTTATCTGTATAAATAAGTTAGCGTAATGAATCTAGGGCTTATGCCCTTCCTAGCAAAATGGTCCAAGCAGTGATTTATAGTAAGGCTCTGTAGAAACAAAGCCTAGCATCCCAGGGGGTTACACTCCGTTTTCTGTTTGCCCGCACAAAGCATAGATTTTTGTCAATCATCATCAGATATACCTGATTTTCTCCATATACGGGGGATCATCCTTCCGGATCGCCAAATTTTCTCCAGTTATTTCATGGAAATCTTAGGCATAAACTACTGCAGTCCAGTAAATACTACTTTTGCCGTTACTGATACCACAGGCTTTGTATTGACCTAACAGGATTTGTTTGGGCTTGTCATGTTTTTAGCTTGTTTCAGCTTTAGTATCAAGTGTCCAGCAGTTAGATGTGTATTGTCTAACTTGTTCTTGCTTAGTCCCTGAATGCCAAATATAATGAAGGTATAACAAACCTACGTAGTCACTGCGGCACAAACGTTGGCCTTTACTGTAACTGGGGTGGGAGAGGCTATTGTGTCGCTTTGACAGCTAACAAATGAGTATAGCCGAACTTTAGCTGGGACCCAAAGAAGGAAAATGAGAGTCTGAAGTGGACCAAAAACCAAGAAGGAAAGGTCCCCACTACCACCATCAAGCTTCTCCTGGTGCAGAGCTCTGGGCTCTGGTGACTTGCTCCAAACTTCCTCCTTCTCTCTGCCTGGGGACTCTGGCACCACTGACCCTAGGGCCCAGTGGGACATTAAAAGGGGTGATGTAACATCAAATGAAACTTGTAGAGACTAAGAAGATTTTATATAACAACTTTATGCAGATTATTAATGAGACTTTTTCTGTGTTTATTAGGTCATTTAGACTGTGCGTGCTAGCATTATTGTACCTGGACTAATAAAAATCACTTTTTGTATTTTGATGATGCTGACAAGGTTTTAATTAGACTAACGACAAATTCTTAACTCCATGTGTAAGGTGTGTTGCCTGCACACTTTGTGTTGGCCATGACAAAATGTTGAATGCAATTCTACATTTGCATGAAATGCATTGCTGGAGCCAAATCTCTGTGTTAGTCTCTATTTTTAGGATCTAAGGATCTAAATTAAAGAATCTATGGTGCCATACTCCAGCTCCTATTAAATGACTTGTTTTTATTTCCTATTAATCATTAACATATATAAGCTATAAATCTTTATTGCCATTTAGGGCAAAATTCACTTAAATGGAGTCTTTTTCTGGAGGAATGATAACAATAAAAAATTGTGAAACTACTTTTGAGTCTCTTTTGGAAGGCATACCTGTCTCATGGGCAATTTTTTGAATAACGTGTGTGAATGCAAATTCAGGTCAACTCATTCAAGTCTACCCATGACCATACATGGCCAAGAATCTGAAAACCTATTCCTAGAAGTCATGAAAATACAGAGAAATGCAGGACATCTAATCCTGTAGCTTGTGCAAATCAGTATAATTATTTTTAAAAGCAATTTCCTAAGGATACAGCCCAGGGATAGGCAATCTTCATTCGATGACTTCATTCAGTTTTGGCTCAGGAAGATCTTTTTGCATTCTTTCAGGTTTTGTTTTGCCTGTCTGTGTCTAAGCTATACAGTAAAGTAACTGTCAGAGGACAAGCTTCTTTCTTCATAAAAATAATTAATATTATTAACTTAGGTTTTTATGTACTGCAACTGCATAGTGTGTACTGCTGTACTGTGACTCTCTCTTTTCCTTATCTCATTGCTCAGCATAAAAGTCAATAACACACAGATGAGCCATTAAACAAAAGAAATGTGTAATTGTCGATGGAATTCTTTTTGAATTATAACTGAGTAATTGTGAGCAGAATCCTGTTCTGGGGACCAAATTAGTTGGTCTTGACTAGTGGCTAGATGAAAAGTGTGCAGGAACTAGATGATTAATTAATTACTATTTGCAATTCTTCTAAGATTCTTGCATAAACCATATTTTGCTGTGAAAGTGAGAAATATTATTATTTTTCTAAAATTATTTTTTTGCACAGAAGGCCAATATAAATCCATCAAAGTACTATTTACCTGCTGTTTTGAGAATATTAAGGGCACGGACTCACATTCAAGTTGTCATAGCTTCAAAAGTTGAAGCTGGCCCTTATGTACCTGCTCTCAACTCACTGAAAATGCAATGTCACATAATTTACTTTAAATCTTTTTATTGAACCTTACATGAAATCATACTAACTTGTGTTCACTGTGGATTAATGACATGTACGGGAACAACTAAAACAGCTCAGCTTACACTTAATATTTGGCTCCAAATTAAGACATCTCTAGGTGTCTACATATGGTACCCAAGCTCCTATCATGATCAACTAGTCAATACAGTTAATAGGGTCTAAGGAGACATTCAGTTAACCTCAAAGTAGACACCAACATTTGATTAACTGAATTGCTGTCTAGTGATTGTTTTATCACAAGGCACAATTCACTTATCCAAGCACAGGCATCTAGTACCATCTGAGATGCTGTACAGTATCCTGTAGCTACTTAATGGTTCAGAAGCGCATGGGTCACCTATAGCTTTTGTGTCATATCTGCCTTCCTCACATGGATGTCTGAAGCATCTTAAGGCACATCTATGTTTAGGCAAATGAATCAAGTCCATGGTCACTACTGAGACATGTTATTCATGAATCACTGAGATGAGCTAATCAGTAAAATCATTATGAAACTGCACCCTACATTAATTTGACTTGCTGTGAGACAAAAATCTCTAAAATGCTTAAACAGTACATTTGGTACACCTGAAATTGTTTTCGATGTGTACTGCTCAATCAAGTCCATTTCTTCCTCCTCCAAATTAAAATAACATTGGATTTTGATTATGCAAATATTATTAGCAGAAGAGTGAAGATGGTGCATTTACAGAAAAACATGTAGGACATATATATGAAAGGATCATAGTGGCTATGTCTAATAAGCAATTCCAGAATGTCTCTCTGGAAAAAAAAAAAAAAAAAAAATCCACACAGATTAGCCTTCATCGATACTGTTCAGTTTTCTCACCCTCCAAAACAGGATTATCACAACTGAGCTATACTAAGAATGGTCCAGGGCCTGTGTTAATTCCCACACCATGCTGGGAATTGGATGATACTAAAAGGTCTACCTTTTGCTGAGCTATTTAAATTCTCCTCTTAAGTGCAGATTTTAGCTTAGACATTGATTTCTCCTCTCTTCTGTAAGGTCCTGACATGTAGTTTGGATTTCAGTGGAGAATTCAACAGAGTTGAATTCTGAGCAACTGGAGTTGCTCAGATTTATATTAGCACAGAAACTGGTCCTTCGTATTTAATCTGAGTCTTCTCCCTCTTCATCAGGTCTCATGGAAGCCTTGCAACAGTCATTGGAAGCAACACTGCTTCAGCTAACGCGTCCAATATAGAAGACATTGTTTTTCCAAGAAACTGTCATGTTTTAACCCCCTGCCAGCATGGAAAGCTGTGGCTTGTGTGTGAAAACTAGAACATGAAGAGGCTCTTTAAACACAAAGTGAAAGGTTTTCTACTGTCACGTGAGAAGAAGGGGGGAGGCAGAGGAACCCCTAAAGAAAAGATTAAAGAAAAAATTAAAAGATAAAGAACTCCTAATTTATCTCCAGTCTGGGCATATTCTTTTTTTTCAATAAAAGGGTGAAGTGCAAGGAAAACAATAATTTATTCAAAGTAAGATAGCTAGGAACCATATTTAGTGTATTGTAAATACAGCAGCTAAACTAGACATTTGAAAAACGCGTGCACTGAAAGTGAAGGACAATTCCTGAATCAGCTGTCACACTGATCATGTTCACAGAGAAATCACATACTTCTGTTATGCAGTTCTTTCTCTTCCTATTGGATAATCTTTTATGTAAAGAAATGGAAAACAAAACTTAACCCTTCTGGCTTGAGCACAACCACTTTGGAACCACCAGGACTGTTATGAATTATCCCCAGCTTTCTGCTACTTTTCTTTCCAATTGTAACATGGCTGTTTGTCAATTCCTGAAACATCTTGGAATAAATATAAATAGTGTATATGTCTGCAAGTGTTTTTTCTGCAGATTTGTAATTACTAATGCATTTAGCTAGATCACTAGTTTCACAGTGGTAGCACTTCCCACATCTAAAGAAGGTAGATTATATATCTTCTCACTCCCTATCCAGTCTTCAGAATGATCCAGGGAAGATTGATTCTGAGTCAATAATACTTTAGAGCTTTAAACTGTATTCAGGTGCAACAGCCTTCAAAGAATAGTCTTGCAGAGGCAAGCAGCTGGAATACAACAGTACTGTAGAGTGGTGTTGTAGGACAGAGTTGTGATTTACATAAACATGTCAACATCAGATATTTGGTCTGGGACATTAACATGTAAAATTCAGTTTATGGACCGTATAGACATTTTCCACAGAAGAGTAAAGATCTTTTACCTCCCAAGGGCATCTTTGTCTGACTGAATGAGTCTGAGCTCTCTCTTTCAATGAAAACCACAGGGAAACTCAAATAGCAATGAACTAACAAGAACCATGTAATGGGGAATAAGTTACTAGCCCATTTTTCATGTATTCCTCAAAGGAAGTACTCTTACTTGTGCAAATTGGTTTAGGAGTATTTTAAGGGAGCCTATTTGTTACGTTCAAAATCTTGTTTACAAGCAAAGCCACGCCATACATATCAAGCCAAGAATTTATTGTTAGCATAATTGAAATCTTAAGAGTCTAACCCAAGAATCATTATTAGTCCAGATATAATCATGACAGAAAAAAAGAATACTGCTATACGAAGTCTCATTGAAGGTTACACACACACATCTTAGTTTTGACCCACTTTCCAGGTATAATGATCAGCTCCTCAGCTTCCACTGCTCCTCTGGGTCCTTAGATGAGTGGCTTCAACCATGTCACTGGCATCTCTAGTTCTTTGCTGGGAGGAATATAATGATGACGGTCACTTCTTCCTCTTCCTCGGTTCTCCCTCCCTCCCCCCATCCAGGATCTATTTGTGGTCATTTTTATATATTTGCTTTATGCTTTTATCCCTTGCTTTTTCTTCATTGGTCTGCAAATCTGTCCAGTTACATGCAATTTGACAATACAGAGTGCCTTTTACGGACATTAGATACCTTTTCTTTGCCTTTGTCACTCCTAAAAACCAGTGTTGTCCTGCTCCGGGACTGTATATCTTTAACTGACCTTTGGTGGCCTCTGGTTATAGCCACGGGATCTTCAGTGCCAAGCCTGCACTCCATTTCCTAGCATCCTCCCACGCCTGTGCTCTACATCACATCTGGTGTCTTAACAGCTCAAGGCTTCTGCTGTTATACCAGGTCTGTATTTCCACACTGCACCATTTTGTTGGAGTCACAACTACATCATTCTGCACATAATAACAACTTGTTACTACTATTATCTAAAATTATGGTTGTACCATATAGTGATAAGCAAAACTAAAACAAATTAGCCATAACACCTGGTCATATTTAAAAATTCCTGTTACAGCTAAACCAAGTGAAAACAAAGCTGCAGGCAGGTCAATAAAAGTTCAGACAAAGTAAGCATGACAAGCTTTAGTCCTGAGGCCTTGCAAACTCGGTGCAAAGCCTGTGGATTGTTACTAGCAGTGTCAATACTGTATTCCAGGGCTACATGGTTGCATGTTTGAGTTTGCATTGAGATATATAACTGTGCTCTTAGCGCTGGTTGCTGCATTTCAGTTAAGAGTTAATAAGTAATTAGGGAGAGGTAAGGGAAGAGCCCAAGTTGGTATGCCTTGTAGAAGTATGAAGATTTTGGAGCAGAGTTACTGAAGGGGCATACTGCAGGATATACCTTAATACTTGCAGTTTTTGTTAGAAACGTCTGTGTGTTGGCTATTACTTTGAACTATGTGGATGTTCTTGCAATGGATTTCAAATGCTAATATAGATATGACAAAAGCAGATCTGATGATATCCCAGGTCAGGTCCATAGGTCCAGACCAGTATCTACATAGCAATGTGGCTATTGCCCACCTCAATTCTTGTTTAACAAAGACTTTCTTCAACCGGTAACCAGATAAGCCTACTTAAGCTTGCAGGATTTTGCTTCATGAGTCTATGGACTTACCATAGAGTCAAACATTATTAACCACAGATCCAGAATTAGCATCTTTTAAACAGAATGTATAAAATATATTATAATTACATACTATATTATAATTAAATACTATATATTATAAATATAGAGAGATATATACATGCTTTTCTTTTTACCCACAGACCTTTGAAATACTGCTCAAAAATAAAAACACAGGTAGGTATCAGATTTTTCAAATCATTTGGAAAAATATTGTCTTTACCAACAAGCACACAGTCTTACAAAGAGACTATAAGGGCAGCAAAAATGGAAAATATATAAGGTTAGCATCCTTTTATAGGACAGTCATAATCATCTCAATATGCCAACTTTTAATTTTAGCAATTTCTGATGTTTGTGTTTCATATACATCTGACTTTATATGTGAGTTGTTTGAGTTTCTAACTGTTATCACTACGGAAAATTAATATGAACTCAAATCTTAAGAGGTTTTTGCAAGATCATTTTCAGCTTAAAGTCTCTGACCAGAATGATAGAAATGATATAAAGTATGTATGTAAAATTTATGTGTATATAATATAATCATTATTTCTTTTACGTATCTTACAGTGCTAGAATAAAATTATTTGTATGCAATGTGTGTGTATTATGCATGGATTACTGAGCAAATGTTGATGTTCCAGGGAAATCACAGAAATAACTGACAGTCTAATCAAACGAGTTTGGAAAATATCTCCCACTACAGTTTTGTGATTTGACTTGGCATAGCTTCAGCTGCCTATTCACACTCATGCAAACAATGTTTATGATTTCATTATAGTCTATGGTTGCTAAAAAAGATAAAAGATACAGGTAAATATCAGTGTAACATTTTTGATACATTAATTTTAGGATAATAAAACTTCCTCAATGTAAGTATTTTTTGAATGAAAAAGCAAGATACATATTTTGTCCATTATTATTAGAATTCTAAGACAGTTTTTATATTCAAACCACATGATGAAATATGAAAAGTTGTATGAAAAATTAAATACTAGGAACATGAAAACTTTTAACATATTTGATTTTACCTGTTGCTCCATGAAAGACAGAGTTACTGGTCAACTTGTGAACATTTTAATGTATTCTTAATTTTGCAAGAATGTTTGATAAATCTAGAGAAGACTTTTATTTTTGGCTACACATAGCAATATGTCCTTCTGCAGACTGTCTACAAAGCATTCAAAAGATTCTTTACTTTTGTTCCCCCATTACAAAGAAAGTGTATGACACTACCTGAGCTGGAGCTTTTATTGTTAAGTTCACTTCTTTTATTAAATAAATATTCTCTTTTCATTACCATAAGTATTACTATAGTTATCACCTTGAAAGAGCTATATCTAGACATGCATCATGGAGGACAATACTAATCAATGCTGGCAGTAGATGATAAAGAATTTCTATTTGTATTTGCCCATACATGGCTGGATTCTGGATCCAGTCCAGATTCTAGACATGTCAAGGCTTTTCTGGACTTTTCCTCATTTTACCATTTCACTATCATATAAAATTCAGATTACATTAGATGAACATCACAAAGATTACACTGAAACACAGAAAATTAGGGAAAAGCAACATATAGAATTCTTGTGCAAATGTAATGCAGCTTTTGTGAGTGTGCATATTATAGCCCTTTGACGATATGCTCACATATCACATGTCCCTTAGAACATCCCTCATTCAGTTCTCATGACAGATGGTGTTCTCTTAATATTCAATATTCACTTTTGTAGTCATTATTCACTAAGCTATCTTGCTTTATTTACAATATAATATTCAAAACCTTTCACTGACAACAGATTTACCACCACTTAAAAGACTTTGGTGTTATCAATATTCATGTTTTACACAAAAATTGATTCATTTATATGCATTCGTTTTGAGTGTTTGCCTATGAGAGAAAACAATATTAGTATTTTTTATTATAATAGTCAATCATAGCAAAATCTGAAAAAGTATTAAGCTGAAATGTAACCAATAATTTTGGTGCCCAGTAGGACTGTATATTCAACATATTGAACATTATGTAGTATCTATATATAAATCACAGCTTTTACAGTCCTCTGTTACAAAGCAGATGCTCAGAACGTTTGTAGTTGAGGATCCAGGATCTCAAGCTGGACAAACAAGCAAAAAAAGAAACACCTCAATACTGAAAATTTCCCTTATTAAAGTACAAAATGAGTCAGTGGTACAGAAAAAGTAGAACACAATTTCATGAAGTGCAACTGTCAACTTCCTTTTCTTTTTCCATAATTTCCAGTTTCATTCACAGTTCACCTTCAAGTTTTTCAAAAGTGATATATTCAGTATACATTAATCTCTCTTATTACACAGCCATGATTCATCCAAAAGCTGCATGCACTATGATTGTCAAAATAGATATATAATCAAATAATTTAAAATGTCATCATGATCCATTGAACTATCTGCCAAACTAAAATTGGATAGACAGTTTAATTCTGATGGTTTTGTCTTTTTGGTGCTGAATGATGTACATTACTGAAGTGATCTTAAGGTCCCTTTTGTGTCAGATGGAGAGATCATAATTTCTTCAGGGTCAGGAGGGTTTTTTGTTTGCTTTTAACTATTTTCCCAGGCTTTTAAGAAAGATATTGAAAAAATGTAACTTTAATAACATCCATCATGTGCTAGTATAAATACAAACATGTTTGGTGGAAAACAAGTTAACCATGAGCCAGCAATGTGCCCTTGTGGCCAAGAAGGCCAATAGTATCCTGGGGTGCATTAGGAAGAGTGTTGCCAGCAGGTCAAGGGAGGTGATCCTCCTCCTCTACTCAGCCCTGGTGAGGCCACATCTGGAGTGCTGTGTCCAATTCTGGGCTCCCAGTTTCTGAAGGGAGGATGTAAAGAGGATGAGGCCAGACTCTTTTCAGTGATGCCCAGCAACAGGACAAGAGGCAACAGGCACAAACGGAAACACAGGAAGTTCCATCTAAATATGAGGAAAAACTTCTTGACTGTGAGGGTGACAGAGCACTGGTGCAGGTTGCCCAGAGATGTTGTGGAGTCTCCTTCTCTGGAGATATTCAAAACCTGCCTGGATGCAATCCTGTGCAACGTGCTGTGGGTGACCCTGTTTGAGCAGGGCAGTTGGACTAGATGATCTCCAGACGTGCCTTCCAACTTCAACCATTCTGTGATTCTGTGATGGTTTATCAGCAGAGTTCAAAACACTAAAAAGTGTGTCTTTTGAGAAAGTAATGGAATCAATAGTAATTGCAGGTTGTTATCTTCCTCTGGGCCTGGGCTGGTACTCCTTTTTTTTTTTCAGTAGCTCTCACAGATTATTTTTTGATACAAGGGAAATGAGAGTCTTCATTAATTTGGGTTTTATTCTGCAGAGGCATGTTCCAGTAGCAGCAAACTCTAATGCATGCCTGTCCTATGCTTGACTTCTTCAGTTCCATCCAATTTGCCTCAATATTTGCTCCATTCTTCTTCTCTCTCTCTCTCTTTTATTTTTAGTTTTAAACACAATCTCAATATTTTTATTCATAAAACTGCAGAATCACAGAATAGATGAGGTTAGAAGATTGGAGATTATCTAATCTAACCCCATGCTCAAAGCAAAGTCTCCCAGAGCAGGTTGCTCAGGTCTATGTCCAGTTAGGTTCTCAATATCTCCAAGGATGGAGACTCTACAACCTCTCCAGGCAACGTTTCAGTGTTCAATCACCCTCACAGTAATTTTTTTCTTATATTTTAACAGAATTTCTTGTATTTCAGTTTGTACCCATTGCCTCTTGTGCTGTCACACTGGATACTGCTGAAGAGTCTGGCTCCTTCTTCTGAACTTCATCCGATCAGGTGTTTATACACATGGATGAAATTCCCCATAAGCTATCTCTTCTCCAGGCTAAACAATGCTCTTCCAGCCACTCCTCTTCCAAGTCAAAGTCCCATTCCCTGCCAGCCTCAGTTGTATCTGTATCGCTTTTCTAGTGTTCTCAGAAAATACAGCAGTGTCTTTGTCGAGTTAAGTTCACATTTCAGCCCCTAGTCCACTGCCTTTCTTAGCAAGCCATTAATAGTTTATCTATTGAGAATCCTTATTCGATACCTTTTTCCCTCCCCAGGCAACCTACACAATTGTTGTCTCTTTTTGCATATATAATGGAAATTTGCTACAGATCCTTTGCCAGATCATGTTCATTCATCCTTTAAAGGAAAGGAAAATTAATTTACACTCATTTCAGAAAACTGGTTCCCATTACAAATCTTTTGGTCTAGTCCTCCATTTCCACATCCCAGCGTAGTGCTCCCTTCCTGAATTCATCTAGCTCCTCATTACCTCTCACTACCTCAGTTTTCTTTCTTCCCTCCAGCCTTGGCTCCCAGTCTCAGTCTCTTGACATAACTGTTTTCAGTTTTTTCTCTTCTAAGAGCTTCAGGTGTTTTTCAACAGTAAGCTCAACTGTACCCAACTCACTTCTCTATCAGTGAGCAGAAGTATCTTTTCACTTTTATTTTTTCATTGCCCAATGGTCCTTTTGTTTCTATTACATTGTTACAGAAAGCTTTCTTCTCTCTGGTGATTGAATGACAATAAAGAATAAAACTCAGTCACTGTGAATTTTCAATAGCATTAAACATTTTTGTGGACTTTCAAACTTAGAAAAATGTTTCACATAAAGTTGACATTCGTTGTTAAATTTCAAGTAGCTTTGACAAAGTTTTAGAAACTGACTGACATGCTCTCAAGAAATAGGGACCAGAACAAAATAGTCTGCCAGTCTCATTTAGATAAACACATTATGAACTGTCTGAAATACTTCAGGAAATACAAACATCTAGTATTGAGAAGTTCACCCTATATATTTTATATATGCCAAAGTTCCAAGCAAGAAAAAAAGTCTTTAACAAGTCAATAAATTCACAATAGCTAGCATCTCTACTCCCCCCTAATTGTATGATTTTGATCTAAAAGGACAGTATAATCCTCAATAAAACAGCAGTCATTGCTGTCCTAAATTGTTTTAACCATGTTAAAACACACAATGCATATGTATACCCAAATATATGAAAAGGCAAGTTTTCAGAAATTAAAGAGCCTGAGAAAAGGAGATTCATCAGAATATTATTTAGAGAAAAGATGTGTTTGGCTAGATGTACAACATCACAGATAGAGAAAAATATTTGTGCAGATGTAAGAACCAACTCTTAGGAAATGAAGGAATGGATAACACAAATACAGTCCTGGATGTGAGCTTTTCAATTAATTAAGCAATGAAAGGAGTTGAATGTTGTCCTTGTTATTTGCTGTATTTGTGCTCAACCCCCCTCCCCCGCATTTATACATTCTTGCAAATAAACAGAATTATATCACAGATGCTCAAATCTGTCACTGCTTCTTAACAGGAAAAAATCTAAGATCTGAAAATTTAGGAAAACATTTGAATCAAAAAAGATACTTTTAATCACGTTATATAACTAACTAACTTAATAGAATAAATGGTTTTTTTTCCAGACATATTTTTTTAGTTAGAAACTTCTATGTTTTTTCTATTCTTAATGTCTGTGCAGACTGAAGGGTAGTATTTCAGATTAACATTTTTGATGGTTTTGAATATCTGAGTAATTGATATTTATTATATTTTGCCTTGTTTTGTTTTCTTCAGCAGCTGACATTTGAGAAATATCTCTCTTGATGTAGAAAATTAATGAGACAACAAGCAAAAATGAATCTGGTTATGGTTATAATGATAACATACTGACTAATAACCAATAGGATAAAGTTGCCAAACAAAAATTACAAACAATTTTGAGATCCAATCTGCTCTAATTTATACTGGTCTTGTAGTGATTGTATTGATCTCACTGCACTTGATTTACTAACATGTTAAGAAGAAATATTTTCCATCAGACTCTGTAAGATACGCAGTAGAGAGCAATATCAGCTTTGAATCCTAGACCAAATATGATAAACTTGTTATTACAAAGGAACATGCTGAGCAGGATGTTGCATTGTTCTACACAGCGAATGGTTGCACCACAGCCACCCTGAGGAATAACAGTGGATAGAGTGCTCGTACTTAGAGACCTGACCTCCTATTGCCAACTCCTTTATTCAGGCTGCATGAGAAGAGAGAAGCAAACATACTTAATGACATTTCTTTTAATAAGAAGAGTAAGCACCTCCATGGATCATAGCATGTATGTTCTAAAAGAAAATCTGTGTATATAGAGAAAAAATTTTTCTTGCAGACTCCATGGGGAAGGAAGCCATAAAAAAGGAAAAAAGATGAAAACTTTGATTGTGTCTGTTAGAGATTATTTTCTGTTGGATATAATGAATTTCTAGCTTAGAGGAAACAGAACACCAAGATTTGAAACATGTATAAGTTCATGTTTTCTAAGTAGTCAGCCTCTTTTGATTAGAGATTAGAAGTTTCCAACTAAGTTTAATGTAATGTTTTAAAGACTTGGCTTTGTTATGTTTATCAGCTTGAAGTATTACAGGGTTATGACATTGTTTCCAGAATTCAGGGATAATATCACAGAACCACACAGAGTCACAGAACAGCTGAGTTTGGAAGGGACCACTGGAGATCATCTGGTCCAATCACCCTGGTCAAAGCAGGGTCACCCAGAGCAAATTGCCCAGAACCCCGTCTAGATTGCTTTGGAGTATCTCCAAGGATGGAGACCCCACAGCTTCTCTGGACAACCTTCTTCTAGCGCTTGATCATCCTCAGACTGAAAAAGTGTTTTTGTGTTCAAAGGAATTTCCTGTGTTTCTGTTTCAGCTTGTGCCCATTGCCTCATCCTGCCACTGAACACCACTGAGAGGAATCTGGCTCCATCTTCTTCACTTCCCTCCATCAGGTTTTTACACATATTGATAAGATCCCCCCCGAGCCTGCCCTTCTCCAGGCTGAACAGTCCCAGCTCTCTCAGCATCTCATATGTCAGCTGCTCCAGTCCCTTAATCATCTTTCTGGCTCTTTACTGGACTCTCTCCAGTAAGAACTACTATCTACTTAGTTTTTGGCATATATTTTACCTCTCTTCTAGGTATTAAAGACAGCAACAAACTCTAAAGTGACAAAATCTTCTTCCATAATTTTCTTTTGATTATATTTTTCAAAATTCCTTTTTAACCAGTTTCACTGTATGATTAACCTAGTCATTGACTGCAACAATGATCTTGCTTTTATAGTGTCTAAAGAATCACTTCAACTGTTATTTAAACAGCAGTATTTACCAGGATACTTCATACATAAGTGAAATAAAAATAACTCGGCAACTTTCAGTAAGTGAATACAATGGGCAAAATAGGAAGTGAATTTTTTTTTTTATTCAAAAGTATAGGAGAATGTCAAGTTTGTGTAAGCCCATTGTCTAGATGACTTAGTGTTTAATTATATCTTCAGTGTTAACAGACTTTGAACTTAAAATCTTCCATTGTTATCTGTGGCAAGTGTCCATAGGAATAAATTAGGCCAGGATTTCCACGTTCTATATGGTCTTAGGGAAAAAAAAAAATCAGTTGGACTTTTAGTGGCCATAAGTCACACTATTTCTTCTTTGAGAAACACTTAAAGAGCTCGTATAGATGTATATATTTTCAGCATTATTTTCTGCCTTGACAGTAATAGAGAGAAAAGTGGAAAAACTAAGTTATGATAGAAGGAAAATTTTTTTTTCATTTTAATTTTACTACATTATGCCTCATTATAACCAAAGAAAACGGCTATTTTTCTGAGTGTTATACACCTTGACATATATCTTTGAACTTAGTTGATTAATAAGCTATTTTTGCTTTGTTTTGTACAACCACTGAGCAATCAAAGATACACTTTCACATTGCTAAGGTGAACATCTTTCTATTGCTGTTATTTTCTGAAACAAATAATGTTTCGTTATGAAATCTTTAGTGGCCCAACACAGCCCAAAATTGATTATTTCATTTTAAAAACATTGCAGATCCTGTCAAAATCTTAAAAATCAAAATAAGATTTGAAACATATAAGGCTTGAATGAAATTAATTCTGTGAATACAAATGGAGTAAATTTCTTTTTTCAGTTATTCAGGGTTTTTTTTGATTGCTTTCAAACAGTAAATAAATAAATCAGCCCCAAAACTGAAGGCAGACAAAGTGCAATATTGCCACTTTATAGCCAAGAAAAGCTAAGTTCTAGTTGTAAAGTTTCAGAATCAGGTTTTGCATGAGTTCACATACAACTCCATATATGGTCTGTGAAGAAATCTTTTCTATGGTCAGAACTTTGGGGGAGTTTGCAAATGTTTCCTTTCTGCATCAAGATGAAACTTGTTCCCAAGACTTTATAAAAGATAAAATAGAGATTCACTATAATACTGCCAGTAGATCAGTGAATAGATTTTTGGCATGGGATATGAAAAATTGAATATTTAAATCCTTTTCCCCCTGTTTCTGCATTTTAAGATATTTTCTCGTCTCAACCATAATTTTGAGGGGGCTTAACTTTACCTCTTTGAAACCATCTTAATTAATATTTAATTAGAATTCTCTTGAGAAGTTTCAATTGCAATTTCAATTAACTGTTATTTTTGATCAAAACACATTTTCTTGAAGCAGAAAAATAGCCAATAAATTATCTGTAAATAGATTGAGAATCCATTGCTTTTTACTTTTATCATATTCAAACTTTTCATCTAGTTACCAATCTGCACTGCCTCATCTGCCAAAGTAGGATACATAAGCCCCACAATCTCAAAACACTTTTTGGGTGGTCTTATTTCTTGCAAAACTAAGACTCGATGTATCGACATTCTTTGTTGACATGGGAAGCAATGCGTGAAAGACAATTCATCTCATATTTGGCATATGAGACAGTCGTCAAACACCCAGCATTGTGTGTTATGCATCCACTGGGTTTACTTCAGGGGAAGAAATTGCTCAAGAAAGAGAAGGATAAATCATCTGCCAGTAGAACCACTGAAAATGTTAGTGTATGTAGCTGATGTTTCAGAAATTTCACAAACTTTAATCAGTGAAAACCGCTGTATGATAAAAGGGAGATGGCAGATAAATACTTTTCTGTTGAATTTATGGCCTCAAAGAACTAGATCAATTAGGTAAATGGGGCTCACCTGACAGGAAGAATACACTAAAGTATGGTGACCTCATAGTTGAGATAACAGCACCAAAATTTCAAGGGAGACCTTGTGTTATGCCTTTGCCAATCTTCATCTAGACATCTAAAAGGATTTCTAATTTTTATAATTTACAGTTTCTATAGATTTCACTGCTGCTCGGTAGTGATAAGCATTGATTTCACTAGAGAATGAACCCGCTCAAAACTTCTTAAAAGGAAATCACTGATATATTGATTTATGGATCTGAACTTCGGAACTTCTGGCAGAGAACCAAATAAATGAAGTAGCTGGACTAATCCAAAAGGGTAGTACATTTGTGCTTTTTTTCCCATTTTGAGACTACATTGTACATGGGGGTAAATTCTTCACATGTGGTTTCTACTGGGCTGCTGAACACATGAGACAGAGTTCTGCTACCATCATGTAATTAGCTTTAAGATATGCTATTGAACAAAACATTTTCCCACACAAGGTATTTCACAGACAGTGAGACAGTGTTGGTAATCCAAGTTTAAAAATAAAGTATGCACTACTGACTTTCTGTTCTGCTGTAGATGATAGCAGTTTCCTCTCAGATTAGAAATTTTGTCTGAGGCAATAGTAGGAAGAGCTGAGGGAATAAAGTTAAAAAAAATAGAACGTAGTTTCTCTAATTAGTACATACTACATTATTGCTCACTGAAATATATTAAATTGACAATAAAACTATTTACAACATTGTATGTGCCCCTTAAGCATTGATGCTCTGTATTTCAGAAATCTGAAAGTTTATCATCTTACACTTTATAATATAGTCAAACATGTATCTGTTTTTTTTTTTTTTTCATTTGTCTTGTATGTCAACAAGCAGAAGATATTATAAGGGCTCCACAAGAGACCTCTTAAGTCTTGGAGTATCTTTTCTGACTCAAGCTTATTAACAGAAAATGTAGAAAAAGAACATAAAAAATCTTCAGTTGGTGTACACCAAACATGCCAAGAATAATACCTGATTAGAAAATAAGAACAAAGAACCAAAGGCAATAACTCTGCTGTTTGTCTATTTTACAATAACTTAGTAAACTAACTGTATGGAACACAAAGGATTTCCTGGTATATGAAGTAGTCACCTTACTAGTTGCTTCTAAATATCTGCATTTTGATGGCTGATAAATACAGTGGTCTTGCAAAATCTCCTATTGTACAATATTGAATGAACCAAAATTTGACTACTTTGAATTTCTTTGTGATTTCCAGGAAAGGCAAGATGCACAGAGATGGATCTTTAATGTAAATTAATCTCTTTAGTATTATGGACCTTGTCTCAGATGTAATGAGGCTTAAATATTAACTTGATTTCCCCAGGAAAATATTTTATTGCAGCCAATGTGTAACATGGCCAAATGTTGCATTAACTGCCATCTGCATCAACATATTGTCAGCCAGGTGCAAACGCTCAGCTGGCAAACCTGGCAGCCCATCTTCTAGTTTTGCTAAAAAATATGGCTCTCTGTCATTCTGGAGTCCATCTTCCATTTGATGGAAACTCTTAGTATTTTATTTTTTCAAAACTTTTTGAAATGGCATTTCTTTCTTCTACACTTTCAAACAATTGTCCATTACCTGAATATACCTTGAGGGGTTTCAACATTATTAAAAGTGCTGTCCAGCTCACATACACACTTTGTCAGGAGCTGGTAAGAAGTTATACAGAACAACCCTTGCAAATGACAGGGAACAGCATTGCTCCTTGACATACGACAGCCAAAGCGGTAAATATTTATATTTTATGATCCATCTTAATTGGGCCTATTCACTGTGTAATCTAAAGACAGTTCTTCTTCATATGCCCTGTATAATATGCCCTGTATAATGTTACACTCAAAATTGTTATGGACAAGAAGGGAAAAACAACTTATAGGTGAAACCAAGAAATTGCTGTTAGTCCAATCAATGTTTTAACAGTCTGGCAGTCTGAATCATTAGTCTAGTGACTAGTAATATGCGTTCACAGTCCAAATCAATGCAGACAAGCCTCAGTAAAACACTTTAAAATGTTGCACAGAAAAGCTTACCTGGTGTCGGCCCCCTGCTCTGGTGTTGTATGCTCACTCCACTAGCACTGCTCTGGGTCGCGCAGTCACCGGTGTCCGTCGGGCAGGGATGGCGAGGGATGGCCATCGGCGTCTTGAGAAGCAGATGTTACTGACAAGGATTTCCTCCTCCTCTTTACAGCAAGGTGCATGATGCTGAGGTTGATGTTTTCTTCCTTTTCAGTCTAGAGACCTGCTCAGATTTATTTTCCTCCATTTTCTTAGCACAGTCTGCCTATGTGTCCTCTCTAGTCATTGGCTCCCAGGTCTTCAGTGTTTCTATGCTCTGTCTAGTGGCACAAAAACAGTGGAAGTGGAGGGAAATTATTTCAAGGGTCCCAAGGTAGTATCATGTTACTTCACATATTCTTTGAAATAACTAATAATATCATTATATGTCTTAGAAATTTTTCAAAGATTCTTTAAGGTACAATATTATATGTATCTATATCATAATTAGAAATAATATGATTCTGATAGAATGCTTTAAATTCTGAAGTGAAAATATATAAAATAATAGTTTTTAGGATAGTTAGCAAGTTGCATTTTTATGTAGATATTTATATATACATAGCAACATAAAATACTTTGAATAAAGAAAACTCAGCTATTGAAATACATGTACATATATACACTTTAGCTGTAGTGTTCTACAAAATACAGCTGCTATAGATGATACACTATGAAAAGATTTGTCCAAACCTTTCACAATTCCTCTTAAAATTTTTGTAAATCAGGAAGGCTGTTTGACATCTGCATCCAGAGTCCATGTTTGAACTTGACAATGATAGGGAAAAAGCAAATAAATACATAAATATTCTAGACACTGGAACATGGTCTTGCAGAATTACCATTCTATTCCTTTATTTTGCATCTATAATAAAAATTAAGTGTAAAGAGTGGAATAGAAGAGAATACATAATAAATCTAATGAATCACTGACTTTCAGTTGTATGTCTGATACAGTGAAGTGTGGTTTCAGTACTATTTTAGATGAGTCCAGGCTGTGAAATTTGGAAAAGAGTAATTTTGCAATCACTTTCACTACTATGTATTCATACACCGCTGGTGACTTAACATTTCAGAAAGGTAAATTCTTTGATAAGAATTCAAATCTCTTTTTCTCTCTCTCTCTCATACACACACACACACAAAAAATATTCAAAGTTTTACAGCCAGCATTTCGACTTAGATTCACCTCCATATTTTGCTCCAGAGGGAACATTTTTCACTGATTTTTAAATTGTACTTTATATCGAAGTATATATGCAAAATGTATATCTTTATATTATATATCTAATAAATTGCATATAAGTGTATATTGTATTTTCATATACTTATTACATTAACCAAGAACATTTCTGTAAGGTTGTTTTTTCACAGGGGAGTAGTATAGCCATACTCGTTTGAAAAAAAAAAAAGTAAAACTTTATGTATTATTGTATGTTCTTCTCCTCTTCAATATTACTGTTATAGAAACAGAGTTGCTTGTTTTTAGGCTTTTATTATTGATTTTTATTCATTTTGTTGGACAGTCTATTATAGACCAGGATATCATGCCACAGTTTGCCTCTATAAGATCACCAGTTATACACATGAGTTAAAGACATGGGCATCTAAGAACCAGGATTCTGTGTTTATGCAAATGTCTGTTTTATTACAAACTGTAGAAAGAAAAATTAAAAGTTGTCATATGAAGAAGCTCAACTAAAATATGATTTATTGTTTTATTTTCAAAAGTAATGATATGTAAGTATGTACCTCTTACTGATATAGTGAAACTATCTATCTCCAGCATACAAAGAAAGATTTCAGGATACTCCATCATCAGGAAACTGCAACAGCCCAATGCAGCAGGCATAAATGTATGTCAGACAGGCTGTGACCATCCAAGCAAGAACAGAAAGAAGTCCTTAGCTGACAAAAGGTAGTTCTAATCACATACAAAATATGATTTCATAAAGATAGAGTCTATAAATAACCCAAGATTATAAAACACATACTTCTGTATATTATCCAGACAAAACATTAAAGAGTAATTCTGCACTCTGAGAATTCCTGACAAAATCCAACAATTTTCAGTTGTGAAATAAAACAGTCCTCACTCTGCATTCCCCTAGCGTTAATCTTTCTATTGTTTCTATCTGATGTCTCACAAGTGGAGACGGGCTGGTAGCTGGAGGCAAATCCAGAGAAGTGCCAGTAGTCACTGCAAAAGGCCTTGAAAAAGCTGCCACATAACAAGTATAGATGCATATACACAAAATGAATGAATTATAATTTCTCAATATTATCTTCAGCAAAAATTACAGCTCAGAACCTAAAGTTCTGTATATTTAAATTTCACTCAAACTGAACTAAACTAAATTATCTGTAAGTGGATACTCAGTGGAATCAAGAAAATTAACAAAATCCTTCAGGAGGATTTCCATGCCTTTAAAAAAAGAAGAATATGAAATCTCATGAATATTATATTTTTAATCTGGAAATAATGTTCTGATTGTGGTTTTTAGCATGAAAATACCATATACGAAAGAATTTCATCATTTCTGTTTCTCATCTCCAGGAATCCAACAAGCGTGGAGAATGAAAAAAGTTAGCCAAACGATTTTAAATCACTCACATGGGTTAGAAAGAATTTGGTCTCAGCTAGAGCTGAAGATCTGAGCGAGTTCTTGTTACAGGGGAAAAGAAGCATCAGATAGTGTGACTCTGCTAAGCTCAGTTTCCTTAGTGGGTCAGATAAGGAATGGGGCAGTGCCAGTGAAAGCTTTGCATGCACATGCACAGCCACACGCACACAGAATTAGGTAAGACCCATCCTACCTACCTTTCCAAAGAGCTGGTGCAGCAGCACCTGGGGGACCAACCCTGGTCCTGACCAGGCGCCAGGTCAGGCTGGGGCAGCTGCATGGCTGTGGTCCATGCCAAGGCTCATTACGCTCTGTTGTGTTTGCACTGTCCTGCTTGCCCAGGCTCACCACACTCAGCCCCTGTTTGCATTATATTCAGCTGCCGGCCAAGGCAAAGCAATAATAATCCTGTGTCAACCGTTGATTTATGAATTTGATATTAAGGAAGTCTCATTTGGGTGAGACTTTGTGAATTACTTCATCCTTGTTATCTCAGAAGGACAGCAGTATCAGTATGTACTTCAAACAGTGTTCTGAAAAATAAATGCCAATGGCTGGAAAACAGTTGCATCTATATTCACATTGAATATTTAATATATACCACTTAGCTTGTGCATTCTTTTAGACAAGACAACATCCTTTTGTCCTGCATTTATATAGCTTCTAGCTGCAGTCTCCAAATAGTACTGAAATCCAAATAAATGCTTAAGCACATAAATAATCAAAAAACATAAACCAAATATTCTGCTTGTTTCAAACATTGGTTTTACTCAGAAAGACTCTTTCAGGAATAGTCCCAAATCCAAAAATGATGCTGAAAAATAGCATTCTGGTGTTATTTATTAATTTAGCATGATTTCCAAACTGAACACACACATATTACAAATACAAAGATGAAGGTGTCTTTTCTTGTTATTTATTGCTACTGCTGTTCTGCAAACTCAGTCAGATCTGATGACCAAGTGTATTGTGTGACCCTCTTGTTTTGCTTACTGCCGTCAATAGCAAGCTCTGAAAGTCAATATAGGCTGTCAGTTGTCAATCCCCATACTATGTCCTTTAGCAATACTGGTACAACCTCTCTGCCATAGTTTTGTACAATTTAATTGATCATCACTTACAAAAAGTTTTTGTTATAGATAAATAGAATCCAGTTCCATATCTCTCATCTGTGGTATGAAGCACCAGCCATTAAAATTTGTTTTGATTTCTTGTTTAAGTGGCAAAAAAGGAAGCTTGATTCTGAATGCACACAGGACAACTAATTCACGGCTGCATCCAAAGAGTGCATGATGATCGAAGACACTGAGTCCAGAAGGCTTCGGCGCTTCTTAAGCATCGGCTTATGATAACATAGGCCAAAGCATGATCTGGAAATTGGCACTGTGTAGCCCTATATTCGACCGACAGTCTTCAGCTGCATGAGGTCAAAACATGAGTTTTTACTAGCAATGTCATATGAAAGGACATTGCCCAAAGAAGCAATCTCAAAAGTGGCAACACCGGGGCTGTGGATAAGTCCTTCTGCCTTGGGACTGCTTCTGGGCATAGTCCTAACAGGAACCACTAAAGAGCAGAATTGTTGTAGGAGAAAAAACTACTTTGCATATATTTATTTTCCAGAGGAGGACATAAAAAAGTCTACACTAAGTAGATATACAGAATGTACATTAAAACTATGTACTGTACTACAACCCTTTAGCATTCTGTATTATGACCTGAAGGACTTCAGAATTTAATGACTCTACAATATAGCTGTGCTTGTGTGTGGTGCCTCACATCAGCTCATAATGCCAAACTCTTATGTCATATCAAAGAAAGAATATTTCCCTTTGCTTTACAGCTGCAAGCATTTTCTCCTGTACAAAAAGAAAAAATATTTTCAGAAGTTGCTCTCTTTGAAAGCAAAATGGCTTCCTTCATATACAGTCCAGAAACCTCACAATTTCTTTTCTTCTGAAAGAAGATTTTACAGTCAGTAGGTGTTACTCAGGAGAACTCACCTTACAGAATGACAAATAGTATGCAAATAATTACTTACCTAAGACTGTATCATGTTTTTGTCATTGGGAAGCACGGTTTATTCCCACTGTCTTTGTGGTTTGCTTTGCAGCATATCTGAGATGACCGCATTTCTGCATTCTCTGCATATCATTGTCTAGTGCTTTGGGATCTTTTAAAATGAAAAATGTTGCACACAATAAATATGGATTATAATTTACTGAACATCATATGCTATTTATCTTAAACATATTCAGCTTGCTTAGCAAAAGAGAAAATACTTAAATTGGTGTTAAACCTGTTCTGTTGAATGCAGCTAATCAAACACCAGTCCATATCTTTTTGTGCCATTCCATTTAGTAATGTAGACATCTCATGCATATGTTGATAAGATTGTTATCTGTTTGATATATTCCACATACAGTGGAAATGAATGAAGCAATGTCTCTATACCACAACATTAAAATAAAAAAAAGCAAGCAAAAACTTCCCAACCCTGCTAAACATGCTGACACTAATATATGGGGTTTACTAGCTTTATTTTCTAATCAGTGCATATGATTTTTGTAGACTTATCAGTGATAGAATGAAGACACTAACCCAGTCTATGAGCTTAGATACAAAGCTGAGTTACAGCAGAAGAGCAATTCACCAACCACCAGCTGGGCTGCTTCTACTCTGCTATTATTGCTCTTGGTTGCACCAGTTTGAGACCAAATGCATTACGTAATACAGACAGACTAATATTAGTATCTTGAAATGGTTGTACAGTTTTCTGTAAGCGGTGCAGTAGTTTTTACAACTTCCTAGTAGGCACGAGTTAAGATAACATCTTAAAAATATATTGTTAAGATAATGCATGGTGCATTGAGCTCCCATGACATCATGGATACGTGTGACATAATGTAGGATTTCCCAAGGTAAGACTTACGCAAATAGAGATGGGTGATAGAGACTGTTATTAAGTCTAAGAATTTTTCCTTAAAATACATAGCTATGTTTTCAAACACTGAGAATTCTGGCAAAAAGAATGAACGTGCCTTTGCCCCCAGTTCTTCCATTTATAAACAAAACCAGACCTGCCAGGTTTGCTAGGTGTGAAATTCCTCAACTTGAACACCCAAAACAAAAAGTATTCATTATTTAGTTAGTCCTAGACAAATTTGATTAATATAGTCATTGAATAAAATCTTTCTCCATGTGAGCTTAACATTGCAAAATTTCTTTCAAATGCATTGTATTTTATGATGAAGAACACTAACACAAAAAGTACATATAAATGGAATCACACCTGCTAGGGGAAAAAAAAATCTTTCACTTTAAAAGGGAGCATTAAAGTTTAAACAACTCCTGCTGTTTCAACAGAAGGACTGTTAAAATAAAGAAGTATGAGTTACATAGCTTTAAAGAAATCATGTTTCAAACCTGTTTGTTTGGCTTTGGGGGACAGGCCACTTTATTCTGGAATGTTGGCTTCCAGAGCGAAAACAGGGTTCATTGAGCATGACTTTCTTCACAACTTAATGCAGCTCTTACCAAAAGAATGCTGCCAATATGCTCAACGATTTCCTCCAGCCAACACATTTTTAGTATAAATGGGCAGAATATATTTCACCCATTTGAACGAGTAGAATGAATATATTGCATTTGGGTAATTATCTCACAGTTGATTTTAAATGCTATTTGACAGCATTGTCATATTATCAAATGCAATTTATAAAGCTTTTTAACTTGTTGCCAGAAGAAATTTGGGATAATTTGAAATTCCCTTTTCTAAATGAAAAATCTTTAATCCAGAAGCCCCTATCAGAGCTAGAGGGTAGATGAGGTGCGGCTAGGGGAAACACACAGAAAAGACATAGGACTGTGCAAGCAAAAATAGTTGGGATTTTTTTCTTTAAAAGTCATATTCTTAGTATATCAGAATCAATATCGTTCTCGGTAGTTGCTGGCCTCCAACAGTGAAAACACCACCTTAGTAGTTAACATTTTATACCCACTCAGCTGGAATGGGCTGACACCTTTAAACAGAATGTCTGTCTATCTGGGTGAGGTCAACAGCCAGGTTTGTGTTCTTTTTTCTTTTTTAAACTTTTTCCTATTACTAAGGCCTGACTGTAACCTGTTGAGTATTCAGACCAGTTTTTTACATCTGCAAACAAAAGCTATGACTTTTAGGGCAGCAATCATTTTCAAGAAATTTAGTTTTCTAAAGATAGGGTGTGTACATCCAAGCCAGGAAAAAAAACAATTAACTTATATGCTCTTTTTCCTTTCACAGATCCAGAAATATGTGATGATCAATGGCATACCTTTTTCCCCAGACCCCTTCCCACAGAATCCTGGAACAATGATTTTTGTAAAACTCAGCAAATATACAGACGCTCATGTAAAGCTTCTGAGCTTCCAAATATTCTTTTTTTCATCTAAATACCAGAAGTGTGTAGCTCTGCAAAACATTACTGTTCTCACGTAAATGTTAGAATATCTCAAGAGAAACATGGAAGAAAAGAAACTGGTTAGCACTTAACCTAGCTGAAATGGGAAAAACTTCAGGGGAATAGCAAGCATATTGACCTCTCTTCATATCAGGAGCACCATTCTCATCACCATCACCAAGGTAGTATAATGTTTATTCCTACTTCTGTTTCTTCCCAAAATTTCTGTCTTTTCTTTAAAAGAAGCACTGTTTTACTCAATGCACATATTTAACTCTGTGTTAGACTACAACAGCTCACTGTTTCCAAGGCTGAGTGAAACTACTCCATGAAAATCCCAGATTATATAAAATACTGCCTTGGAAAACAGAATCACAGACAGCATATCACATATTTAGTCCCTTACTAGTTCACAATGCAACATTTTTATCTATCAAAATGTCTCTAAAAAGATCTTACAGATGATTTCCTTCACAGCAATTCAACAAGGCAGCTGCACTCTATGGGAAAGTGGGCAGAAACATTCTGAAACAGGCTAAACTGGCAGAATATTCTGCATGACCAATATTTGACTATCAAACTCCCTATCACCAAAGATGAAATGGAGGCCAAATCTGATCAGTTTAAGAAATGAAGTAAAATATGACTCTGCCTAAGTGCCTTCTTTTTTGATGGCAGTTGAAACAGAGGCTCCCATTGAAATTGGATTTTAACTCAGATTATTAAAGAAATAGGTTATTTACATGTAAATAATGTATACCTTTTTCAATTATCGGTTTTTAAATAACTCATAAAAGTGCAATAAATCCTAAAGGTTGGTGAGAGATAGAAAAATAACTGAAAAAACAGATGAGTAACTGAGAAAGATGAAACGAGAGAATGAGAGACTGGAGTCTGAAAAATGGGTGAGGTGCGGACATGTCTCTCTCATTAGACACTTGCATCACCAGTTAGATGCCACTGGGAGCACAGGGATTCAGCTGTGGCAGTGACTGGGAGCTCTGCAGTAATGCAGCTTCTCCTTTGTCTCACAAAAACCTCCGCACAATGCCATAAAATATCACAGGGGAGGGAGGGAAATTATGGCACCACAACCTCTCCTTGGTAACTGCCCCACGTCACTCCCAAAAGCCCTCCTCCAAGGCTTGACCTCTGCAGTCAGGAAACTGCGTGTGCCGAACCACATGAGAGCGGTTAGTGTGCCAAACTCCCAAGCTCTGTTCAATCCCAGATAAAGCTATGGAGACCCTTGGAAAGGATTCCCAGAGATGCTGGAAGAGAATATAACTGTGGCACAACAGGCCAAATGTCAGGACTGTTCAGCTAGCATCTCAGATTAACTTGTGTCTTCTTAACATTTGCATTCAGAGTACTTAACTGGGAAACAGATAATGACAGAGTTTCCCCATGTGAATTTTCTAACTAATAGATTATCAAACATTTTGAGGCTTCCCGGTCTTCTTTTATATAAGGAAATATTTGCTGGCAGAAGGATAGGGACCTCAGTCTTCCACATCTCAAGTGAATACACAAACCATTTGGGTCCTGTAACTGGACCCAAATAATTTTTTATAGATAATACAACTTCCTCAATATCTGAGATGAAGAGACATTCATACCAGAATTTGGCTCATCTGGGACAGTGGATAAATAGTTTAAGGTTTGGGAGATGGTTACCAGCTAAAGGTTACCTCCTATGCCTTCCTGACATAGATCTCTGATAAATATGTACCTCTTTCTGGCCAGATCACCTACAGATACTCATATCCTGCCATTTTCCCACACATTTCTGTATTTAGTTTAGATTAGCTGCATTTGTGTAAACTCCTACTTAGCCAACAAACTTCCAACTACATTATTTAATGGGCACGACCACCCTGAAGACATGAGTTTGAACACTGCAAGATGTGTATTTCCAATATTAAGCCTTCTGTTCTTAATTATCTGCCATCCAAGATTTACATACATGTCCAGAAATACATCCCAATCAATAATATGAAGGTCTCAGATGGTCCTGAGTAACTAAATTTCTGTCAGGTACTAAAATTACCTGATACAAAGGTAGTTTAGACTCCAGGCAACACTATCCTTGTTTTTAGAGATGATAGACCGTAACACCTCAAAGCAGAGGATTACAGTAAATTTACACATTGATTTAGTTCAGAAACATCATGACACATTTAACAGTCTTAGAAAATCTCACTCCCATGATTGACTACTGGTAGCTTGACACCATCAGAAACAAATTTTGCTGAATTATTACATAATTCTTTTCCTTCAGAAAGGAATGTATGGGAAGCTTTGCTTTCTTGTCTTTTTCTTGAGCCTGAGTGTTTCATTATCAGCAAGTCCTAACTCATCACTCATTGTAAGGGAAAGAACCCCTTTGCCTTCAGTGGAAGTGGGATTGGCCCTAATGATGACAAAATATTCTTGTGGAGCTACTTCATTTTGTGTGTGACTATTTACTACTTGTCTTCTAATGGTTACAGTATTCTGCCTTAGCAGTAAAATAAAGTAGGGAATAATCTTAGTATCTACAGGATAGACTTTATTTCTATTGTGTATCTCAAATGGAGTAAAACTTCCCACTTTTAGAAAACAACAACAACAAAAACCCAGATAATCAGTTCCACGTGAAATGTAATTTTTACTGTTTATTTACTGATTGATTAAATATTTTGACAGAGCAATTTCACATCAAAATTAAAACATGACATAAAAATGTGAGTGTTTTTTTAAGAAGGAAACACGAGCACAAATCATGATGGCAATAATCACATCTACAAAGAAAAAAATAGGCAAAGAAAAAAAGAGAAAACATAGTACTGAAAATTCTCAACAGCACATTCCTTCCCTGAATGGCACAGTATACACTATGCTTTACATATGATACACATGAAAAAGTACAGGCAGCCACTGATATCAGAAAAAGAGAGTAATAAACAAAATAGAAAGTTCAATAGATTAAGTGCTGAACCTGTTGTGTTTAGGTTACAGTGTTTTCTAAGCTTGTACTCGTCTAAATTAGCAAGGCTTACCACCACTCAAATCTAATTTGAATTGTTATTTGCAGCTCTAATTGCCAAACTCTCTGTTCAAAACTAGTAATGGAATTCTACTTTCATTATTCCTCTCTTATTGCTGGTAGTAAATAAAATACTCAATATAGGATGATTTTCCTCTATTAGGACAAAACAGTGACATACTGATTAAACTTAAACTGCCAGATCTTATTTCATGTTTCCCTGTTACTATCACAGCAGAATACAACTAGTCATTTTCTTTCCAAATACCTTAATTTAAACTTTTGTCAGTATTAAAAGGTGGCAATAGCTGAACTGATATTTTTAAAGTATTACATTTATTTTGCATCAGTTCAGAGTGTCACGATACTTACTCAGATTTTGGACCACAAAATGTGATGTAAATAGCTCCAAAGATGATAGTGGTACTCAGGAATAGCCAATTTAATCCAGAGAAAAGTCTCCTAATGATTTCAGTGGGCTTTGGACAAACATTGTGTACCGTCACTTCATCTGAACAAACTTTACAGTCAACTTCAAAGGAAAGAAAAAGAACATAGAAAATAGCAGGAAATTTGTGCTAGATGATTAATTTTTATTTCATTTTTTCTCATCATCTATTTTCAATCATTTGGGTTCAATGGAGAAACTTGATTGACTGATTATAATTTACACAACTTAGTTATAAATAATTAATGAAACAACTTGTAAATCTGAAGGAAAAATAGATTTCCAGTACAGCAGAAAAGGTTGCACAGTTTTTTAAGACATCAGAGAGATTTAGTGTATGATGTACAGATATTTTAAAATACGTTTTTAAGGGCAGTAACATTGTGCCTATTTTTGTTAATGATTTTTAAAGTTTATTTCATTAGATATAATGTTAGCTGCTTGCTAACCTCAAAGAGGAAATTGTACTGAAAACAGCTTCTAAAAGTAGCGTCTTTTTAGCTTATATCAAGAGATAAAGAATAAGCATGTTATTTCCTAAGATCCTTTTATGAATGTATATAATGACATATATTGCATACAGAATGTGACTTGCAGAAACTATTTATTTAACTATCAAAAACAACAAAATGATTTGTTTTTACTTCTCCTCTCTTCACAAAGCTCTCTTATCTTGGGGAAATATTTGAAGGCATTGACAGTACTTTGCAAGGCACAAGAAGAAACCATTAGACTTCGTCCATGAGTGTAAAAAAAATGCAGAGTTATAAAAGAAGATACTAGAAATGGGCAAAGTGACTAATTTCCTGGCTATCATGGATACCCATGTGAAGTCCCACATATTTTTGGGCAATTTTTGGCCGCTATTTAATTATTCACAATCAATTTGGCATTATTACTGTTACTTGTATCATGTGTTTCTTGAATTGCTCTAGTAGCTAGCGATCTCAAACAGATATCACAATATGATTATGGTAGGCACTCTAAAGAATAATCATATGTTGTATAACTATTGCTCTTACTAATTAAGAACTGCACAGGACATCTAGAGTACTGGAGATATGACAGTCCTATTCCATCTGTACTGCATAAAGAAAATGTCCTTTTTTATAAAAAGTCAATAGAATTTACCCTCAAAGGTACTTGCAAAAGGAAAAAAAGACACATTCTCCTTTGAAATCTGAAGAAACAGGAACAGATACTGGACCCAAGTTTTGTGCACTCATTCTAATTTGTGGAGACAGAATTTAGCCCACCAGTCCCTCAAGGTTTGAAACTTCCCTGTGATTGCTAAGCTTATAACACCTGCAGCCTTAGATGAAACAAGTATATATATATTTTACCACTTTTATATCAATTATTTTATTATATTAATTATTTTTAATTAACTATGTGAGCCATGATATAATTTTCTATCTGAGGTAAAGGGTAGTACACCCTGTTAACATCTATTGTTAAGATAAATCATATGGAAAATATGATAGCATATGAAGCACAGGATACATAGAAATGATTGTGTTTACCGCTAAGAGTTAGATGAATCACTGCTGTCTGGGGCTGCATTTGACTTGGTGATACTGAATGATATCAAATAGTGTTAACCATTTAACCAAATAAAATGGAAAATAAAGTAAAAATAAAGCATGTTACTGCTTTCTGAAGCACCAAACATGAGTATTATAGGAGTTAAGAACTAGACTTGTAGAAGGAGGAATAAGAGAGCTAAATTTGTTCTTTGAGCCCAGCCCATGACACAGATACTTACACTAGGCAAAAAGTCATAAACTGCCTGTGAGTTTATATCACAGTTTAGCATGCATTGTCATTTGCAAGCAGAGAAGCATTTGCACCTGCAGATGGGATTTGTACATGCCTGTTGGGGTGCCAGATGTCTTGAATTAACAAATTACTTACACACACTCTGTTTACAGAAATAGCCAGGGTTAGAGGAGGTCTTCATCCCTTCTTTTAAGGGATATTTGAATTCACAGTTTTGAAGTCCTTTTAAATTATTGACTCTTCCTGGTCACTGGATGGCACTGATAACTTTTTGTAACTGTTTTTATCTTACACGTAAATATCAAAAATGTAATTTCTCTTTCACATCACAATGATACAGGACCCACAATTTTTTTCACCTTCTAAATCCTTCACAACAAAATGAATGGGGCTCCACTGGAAGATGACTCATAATATTAAATTACTGTAAAACACATTTGCAGAAAAAAACCTATACATAGAACATAATAGCTTATTATTGCTTTAGAATTTCCACTGTTTTTTATTTTGTTTCTAGATAGTCCAGGTAGTTTTTAATTAAATCCTCAGCTTGCATCCTCAGTACTTGATGAGATTTATCTCAGTTTCAAATCTAATTCTATGCAAGTTAATATTTTGTTCACTAGGTTTAACAAGATCAAACTCAAACTTATTGTTTGATACTAAATGTTGAGCTCAGTAGACTACTTTCATTTTTCTCTGTTATTATTTGAGGATATCTTAAGTCTGATGGAAATCAATGGGAACATTGTTATTTATTTCAGTGGGATTTGGTACTGCCTAGAACTAGTGAGCAACCAACAATGTTTTTTCAATTTATTTCACCATTTGAGAAGAAAATATAAAGCTATGCTTTACTGATTGATTTAACAAAGTTTAGGAGACTATTCTGTGTCACTAGCTTTCAAAAAAGTTTGTTAAGAGACAGAGCTAAGTCTGTTTGGTCATAGTAGGTGGTTGTTTCTATAAAAAGGCTCTGTTGAGAAATGAATCCTAAAAGAAGAGAAATGGCTACCCTTAAGCAGCAGTAAAAGGTTCATCTGATGAGGAAAAAGGAGACAATGTTCTGAATAAAAACTGTGACATAATCTAGGTAACACAGAAGCACTTGTAGGCATTCCAAATTATTAGGTAGGGATAGTATTCTTAAACTTACACATAAGAATTCTCCTTTATATGGAAAAAAAAAAAAAGTTTTATTGTCTGTGTGTACCCAGGCCCCAGGAGAGAAGTGAAACAAATGGCAGTCTCCAAAGTTCTTTTTTGTAATTGGGCATCAAGGTGATTTCTGAAGTCACAAGTCCGTGTCTCACGGAAGAGAGATAGAGCTAAGTGGCCAATACTTTTCAAAAATCTTTTCACTTAGTATTTATCAGGAAACAGCAAGATCCTACCAATGGCGGTAATTCTGCCCCAAGGGTGGCTGCAGACACAGCTAAGAACAGGTATTTATTGAATCTAATGTCTGTGGTATATATAACATTTTAAAAGATTGCCATGGCTATCTTGGGGCATTTGGAATTTCAGAAAAACATATACGCTATTTATGTTTTAAATCTGTAATTGCAGTTTGGCTATCTGAGATTTGGGGGAAAAAAGTGTCATATAAAAAAACCACACTTACTACTCAAATAAATCTATTAATACAATGCAAGTTGTTTGAAAAGCCCTAGCAAGAGGAGAAATACAACCTCTCTGTGGACCTTCCACATGTTGTCCACTATATTATTTTAAATATTTTTGTTTGTTTCCTAACTATATAACACAATTCTAGAATGAAATCCCAGCCAACAGACATCAATAGCAAAAGTGGCAATGACTGAAGTGGACCAAGACCCGAACCTAGTCTTGTAAATATTCACCAACATGGAAAGCTTTCCCTTCCCTAAATTAGCTAGTGGCCATTACACTGTTCAGATTTAATAAAATAAAGGAAAAAACCCTCAACATACAGGGGAACCAAACAAACAGAATAATGCTGTGAGGTCAAAACTTTGTCAAATTTTTACTTCTAATAGGCAATTAAAGAGGAAGAATTATAATTTATCATCATTTGAGTCATATTGACTAACATCAAAAATTAATGTAATTTCCAGAAATACCAACTAGAAATAATAATAATTCCAGTTATGTACGTCCTATGACAGTATCTTAATTCTTTGTTTTACAGAAGTTAGGCTTTTATCACTAATGACACAACTTAGTATAGAAAGTCGCATTAGTCAGATGTAGTACAATTCTTTGAAATTATTGATCTAGCAGAAGATAAACAGAAAGTAGTCAGTACTATCTGGTTGATTTTCAATGACAGTGCTATCTCACAAGTCAATCTATGACCTTATAAAACCAAATAGTTAGTCAAAAATACCATTTGTATGTGAAACATCCTGGAGAATAAGATAAAGAACTTGTAATCAAGGAGCGAATTAATTGCAATTGCTCCTTTTAAGGATATAATAGAACTTGAATATCCAAGACTGTCTAATATTACCCTGTCTATATGATATCACTATCTAGTGTTTTGCAGAAGTACACAGAAATCATGAGAACTACAAGATCTGATGTTAGATTTCTTCCATCTCTGGAAAGTCTGCTGACAATGCTGAAGAAAAGGCACTGGGTTTTCCCCATAGGTTCTTCCACTTCCAAAGAAAAGTGTTTTTTTATTATTTTATTTTCTTCCCATATTAAGAGAGATAATATTGTTAGGTGTTATTCAAGCACAAAAAATATTCAGTCCCTAAGCCCCAAAATGCATCTTTTGAAAGTGAAATTCAGGATTTTATAGCTCCTTTACAAGTTACATTTCAAATCAATTAATTTTAATACACATCTAGAAGACTTCTTATTTTCTTCTGATACCTTTATCTCTGTATTTATCTTCTCTATAAAGACACAAAAAAATTCTCTAAAAATGTAGATGATCTCCTACTCTGAATTCAGTGACTTCTTTCTTTCCCTTTTAGGACTCTCAAATATTTGTCAATATAGTCACTATAAGATCTGAGAGGCAAGGCCTCTGAGACCAAATATATTTCTAGTTATAAAGCAGTATTTCCAGTCTCCTGCATTCTAAGATTTCCCAGTGTTACCAGGATTCAGAAATTTATTTTCTGCATAGGTGACCTGAAATAACTAGGTGAAGTACAAACACGGATGTGAAAATTTCCAGATCTGCTAATGCCGCACCATAAATTTCTCAGCGCAGTTAGCTTCCATTACTGGGGAAAAATGTATAATGGTTCAAGCAGAGACTGAGACTTTCTACCACTATGTGTATTACTAAAATAGTTTTATTCAGGCTGATTTAAATTATTTTTGAGAACATGCACTTAGCAGAAATAAAAGTCTGTGTCAAGAAACTGGGACTGTGAAGGAAATAAGATGTACTGATTGAAAGAAATTCCTTGGTCATAAAGATCTCTTTGAAAATGAAATGTCCTATATCTTATTATCAGTTCTTTAGATTGCCAAATGTTATAAAATATAAGTATGATTAATAAAATGTACATTTTACCACTGAAATGAGCATTTTGTGCATCAGATATTATGGTAATGAGCACTTCATAAATAGATTCATAGAATAATCTATATTCTAAAAGACCGCTGAAGGTCATCTTGTCCAACCCCCTGCTCAAAGCAGGAATAATTTAGATCAGGATGCTCAGGGCCTTGCCAAGTCAAGTTTTGAACATCTCTGATGACGAGTGATTCCACAAGCTCTCTGGGCAGCCTGTTTTTGATCCTCTCTTTTTGACTTTTTTCCCCCAACATCTAATCAGAATTTCCTATGCTGTGTCCTTTGCCCCTCATCCTTTTCCTGTGCACCTCTGTGTCTGGCTCCACCTTCTTTTTATCCTTCATTACTAGGAAGGACTTTTGGTATAATATTTTAAAGAATATTATGAATGAAGCTTTTCTGTCTAATTGTGCAATTTGGCATATTAGGCAGTTGCAACATTGATTAGACTAGCAATACATTCTTGGTCTCCACCGACAGAGACTGCTTCTTTTTGTGCTTAACAAGATTTTGAGTGGAACAGATCAAATTCTGTCTGCAAGCTGTCTTTTCTTTCTTCTGAGCTGAAGTGAGAGATGAACCAGCAGCATCCTGGATGGAAGTGGACCAGCCTGCAGGGTCATCTGCAGCTATCATCAGGTGCATGATCAGCATCAGCGCATACAATAGTAATGTTAACAGTCAGCCCCTCCAAAACTGGGGCCCTGCATATCCTGCCCTTGCGCTGGCCCCAATGGTACGTTTTCTTTGCTCTAGAAGAGCCCTCCATGGTGAAGTGTAATTTGTGTGTGGGAGGGAGAAGAAATATTTCTTATGTATTGAGGATTATTCTCCAACAATTCCAATATAAAGTTTTCAGTACATCATTCTATAAATAACGTACTTTCCACCTTTTATAAATAACGTACTTTCCACCTTAAAGATAGATAAGTTTAATAAATTTAAAGGATAGAAAAAATCAGAAAGAAATAATCAGAAATAGAAAAAAACAAGAAAGAAATAATATTCTTCACCTACTTAACATCATCTAGCATGTGAAAACTCAAATCACTTATCAAAAAATTTCTCAGGACACAGATAAAGTGCTGATCCAGTCAAAAAAATAACATTGGATATTTCAAGGATCTGGGGGGCCAGGTAAGGGACCTTTTTCTGTATATATGATTTGTCATCCATATTTCAATCTCTCTGGTGCAATCTATCTTCAAATGATGAGTATTTCTCTCCTTGTTTTTCATATCAAGATTGCCCTCTCTTTCATATATATAATCCTTTGAACCGTTATCTATGGCAGTTCAAAGTCCTCAGTCCTGTGCGAGTGTTTAATAAAAACAAATCTTCAAGACAAGTGGATGGCAATGACACAGTAGTGGCAGGTTATAACTTGGTGAGAGAAAGCAGTGTCTGAGAAAAGCAGTAGAAAACAAACTTCAAAAAAATGAAAGCAAAAAGCAAGTGCACATTAAAAAAACTCCTTAAAAAGTCTTTCTCTCTCTCTCTCAAAAAAAAAAAAAAGAAAAAAAAAAGAGAGAATGCTTAAATAAAAAGCTCCAAAATAGAATTAGCCAAATAATGTATGTTTACAGTTTCAGACTCTGAAGTGGGATGTGGGAGAAAATAGTTCAATTTTACCCATTCTTTCAGATTTTTTGCTTGTCCCTGACTAAATCACTTTCACAACAGAAAGTATGTATTCCAGTATTTCATTCCAGTACCTTATCTTCTTACACTGCTCCCTATTACATAACTCTTTTAGTTCCCTTTGTAGTAAGGTGCAACTTTCAGATGCTCTTAAAGATATTTAATTAGCTTGAGGGAGATGGCTAAAAGGAACTAATATTTTGGAGTGAGATAAAAATATTGGTTGATATATATTTTTAAAATACATATGCATCTTTGTAAATATATATATATGAATATGTACCAATGCACACTTCGGTTTTGTACAGCAGTAAAATCTAATTCATTGACTTAGGACTTGGCTACATAGGAGATACTCGGCAGTATCATCCAATTATACTTTTGAATACATAAATTATACTCTTCCAGAATGTATTTTAACCTTGGGAAGTTAATATTCAGTCCCTGTGTCCACAGAAAGGGTTAATATATCTTTAAAAATATATGTATATTATATATATATATACACAAATATTTTAAAGTAATGCATTTGGGTATTGATTTAACAATCACATCACATTGTAGACATGTTCCAGTTATAGAATTAAGAGCACAGTCTCTGTCACATACTGTGGAACTTGAGCTCCAAATCCATGGGCTGTTAATAGTATCAGTCAAAATATTCCTGAAAGGTCGGTGTTTTTTTGGAACAATAATTTTAATTATATTTTTATTTTTACTATGTTCATAGCTGCTTTAAGAGATGAAATTTTAATAAAAATATCTTCCATGCAAATAAATAATTGACATTTATAATGGTTTTAATATCACTAAATCTTAGTATCTAATCCCCATAGCTCCTTTTGAGAAATCTCAGTATTAATGCTAGAGTATGTATGATTCACTCGAGATATAGCAAAAAGTTATTTGGATTAATCTTTCTTGAACATTATTTAGGTTAAATATTAGAGGGAAAAAGTTTGTAACTGTTAAGTATAGTTAATCAAAGGAACAGGGAAAAAACAAAACAACAACACCACCAAACAAATAGCATGGACTTTCCATCCATACAGAGTTTTACAGACCTGCTAAAGAAATGTCGTCCCTGGACATTCTAGGGATATCTGATTCTGCCCCAGTGGAAGTAGAAGAGTGAAAGAGAACTCCTCATTTACTCACCTTTCGTAGTACTTTAGCTTATATTAATCCCTGTAATTCTCAAAATACATGTAGTAAGGCTAGCAGGCTGAATCCTGCTTCTAATGAAGTCAGCTGGACTTCCCATGAGATTTCAAACCTTGGGGGAAAAAAAAGTAAGTAAAGGAATTAAGGAATTATGTAGAATCACATAGAACTGTCTATAATTGAACTTCATTATAATGCAACTGTGGGAAGCTTCAGAACTGTATTAGAAAAAAATGATAGTATGGAAAAAAAGTACTCCAAAATACTTTGGAATATTCATGTCCGCTAATGTTTTGGTTGTTCCACATTTTTGCCTTCCAGTCTGTAGGGGCTTACCTTGCAACTTTCATTTTGTTCCCAGCTAGGTTTGAATGAATGGGCTGAGACAGAAAATGTGGTCTGTCTTCTTCTTAATACATGCTCCTGAAGAAGTCCTCTAGATCAAATGTAAATGTACCGTGCACTGAATGATAGAATATGCAGTTTACTTTCCACTGTCAGACAAATCAGTGGCAGTATCTTGAACACCTGTGGGTTTTGTTAGCCTGCTCATTGAAAAAGGACTTGATTTTTATATTTAAAAACAGCAACAAAACTGGCACTAGCTGGTGTTTTTTTTCCCCTGAATTTATCCCTTTTATATTCTCATCCTTCTTTTCTTATAGAAAGTGTTGCCTCTACTTTTCAATAAATAAATTTACTACAGACAGCTTTCTTTCAGACACAGCTGATTTCACAGATGATCATAAAATGGCCAGGAGAGGCTAGAGTAATGGAAAATATGACTGCCTGACAGAACACTATTGCTATAGTTGTTCATAAATAATAGTACATGATTAAACTGCTTTGGAGATGACCACCATTACATTCAACCAGCACAGTGAGTGTTACCAGAACTCCTCTCTCTTTCATTTCTCAGATACATCATCTGCTTTTATTCCTCTTAACAACCTTGGATTCTTTCCTTTTATTATAATGTACACTGTCTTTCTAAATTATAGCATTCATCTTTTATAATTATTTATTTTCAATCAATATGGTGGTATTTTGGAACGAGCTTCATATGTGGAAAATGAAGGGGAACCTTGTAATGACCTAAAAGAAGAAACGTTTCCATTAATTCTTTGGTATACTTATGTACATATTGAATGCATTTAAAGGAACTTTCCTTTGTGATATACACTGCTTAGCGATAGAAGAAATTGGAATTAAAATATTTGATCTGATGTTTGCTAAAATATCAAAGTTGTTTTCTGGCTGAATAGGTAACCGAGTTATTCAAACAGAAAAAAATTAGTCATCACAAAAGAAACTATTTTAACATTTCTGTGATACATAAAACAGGTGATTTGTTGCACATTTTAATATTCATTATTTGGCTTTCAGAAGCATTTACTTTGTAAGTATAATGAATCTGTGTAGTAAAAGAATTATACTGAACATTCAAGTAAATGACTTACAGATAAAATACAGAAAATAAGTACTATCTTTATACTTTTATCAAATTTAATCATTGCTTAATTTGAATGACTAGAAACTTCAACATCTATGATACTGGTCTTCTATAGCAGTGATGGCTTAACTGTAAGACAAGAAAATAAAAAGCTTGGCTTTCTTTTCCAGGACTCTGACTTCCTTTTGCTGCTTTAATTCTTTTGATGGAAATTTTGGTGGAAGCAGAAATCTATTTTCTAGAATGTTTTAATTCATATGAAGTGAAGTTCACACTTCTTCCTGAGTAGGTTTTCATATCACAAAATTCAGAATACTAACTAGCATATTTTTTTGAATATTTGCAGGAGTTTGGGATTAAAGGATCAAGGAGACTCAGACATCTTTTTGTTTCTAAAAGTAATCAATCTCTCCACTTAATCTGCAGAGATATATCCAGGGAAATGGGAAAAGCTGTACTGGAGCTTGACAGTGGAAATGCTTATACTGGGATTTTTTGGTTTTGAAAGATGATCTCATCTGCAGTCTAACAAAGCACCTTTTGCCTTTGGCATTTTCAATACATATATGGCATACTAGATGTTACCTATAGGTGTCCAGCTGATTTTATTTTCATTGAAGACCATGGCAGTTTAGTCATTAGATTCAATGGGAGATTGATCCTCCTTAAAAGTGAGTGAATGAATGAATGATTATTGATGATTCAGTGCCATTGTGAGTAATTGCATATTTTTAAGTGGTAACGATTCATTTGAAGAAAATAAAATGGGTATGTGTTTTATCTTTTATGCTTCCATTTTATCTAACACTAAAACTTGGGAAACAAAAGCATCATAAAATAAAAACTGTGTCAGGCAAACCAGGAAAGAGAAAATAAGGCAAACCTAGATATGTCCTGAAATGAATGTGGAAAGGCTCAGACTTCATCTGAAACTCACATCCATTTCATTGCTAAATTCTACCATTTGAGGCGTGTGGAAGCCAGGTCTGCCTACCTTGAAAACAGGCAAAGACTGGCTCTTCAAGTCCGCAGGTGATATCACTATTATAGAACAGATCTGGGGGAAGTTGGAGCATCATACCTCTTGGTCTGCTATTCCCCACACTTACAGCTACACTTTTCATCTCTTCTCCACATGTGTTTTCAAAAATATTGAGTTAAAGTGCAGGCTAACGTTGACTTGAGTCCCAGGAGCATTTCACTTGCTCTGAGATGTACCCAGATACTCACTTATTTCACGTATTCACAGACTGCATCTGCTCTTAGTCCTTTCCTGGGAGTGGTGGGAGGAAGGAATTCCCCCAGCTCCTTCTCCAATTATTAACTGCCTTTGGATGCCAAATGGATGGATTTCACCTGTGCAGGAGAAATAATGAAATGAGTCTGAAATTCCTCTTATTTTGACAGATTCTGGATTAAAGGAATGTATCATGTCTTTACATCTTTCTATTGGACAGATCAAAAGGAAAAGATATGACCTCATATTTTTAATCACTGTAATGTCTGATATATATATAGCATCTTGCTTTCAAAGCATTCCAGGTAATCTTACACATAATACATTTTATTTTGCTTAGGTATGTTATCTTGGTACCCACGTGTTAAAAAAATTTTAAAATATAAAATAGTAACTCTGTCCCTTCATATCTGTCTATATATCAGTTAGATACAATAACAGTTTTACATTTGCAGCTTTTTACTAGAACACTGTTAATTCCTGCAACGGTGTCCTTCATACAAAAGTGAAAGTAAAAACTTACCTTACTTACTGATAAACTGTAAGGAAAAATAAGTCTATCCAATTACATATTTGTCTATCTAGGAAAACGTCTATTTAGCTTTGTCAGTTTAGGAAAATGAGGAATTTGTTACCAAAATAAGAAGTTATTCATGGAAAGGTTTTACTTTTTGGAAATGCTAGCTCAAGGAGAGATTGAATCTGTATATATAGGACATGTGTGTGTCTGTGCAGGAGGCTAGCTGTTTCGATTTAATAGTGCATCAGAAGAGTGTCTGTGTGTTTCTCTGCCCAGTAAATCATTCTCATTCACTGTGCATGGTACATTTTAACAGCTTTCTACTATCAAATACCATAGCGATAAAAAAAAAAAAAAAAAAAAAAAAGGTGAGAAAAAATAGTCCCTTAGGCAAAACTATGCTGATCCCAGTGCCAGCTGATCTATAGAGACACTTTTCAATCCACAGCACAGATGATGAACATGATTATATAACCAGTTTTGAAAAACGCCTCTTTACAGTTTACTGGGTAGCTTATCTCATATTCTTTTCCAGTTTTATTGGCTACAATAAAGTGCATGAAATGCAATAATAACTGTTCAAATATATTATTGAAACATAGGGAAAGCTTTTCAGAAACAAAAACATCAAAACCAAAGTTCTGACTTTACATAGGCAACTATACAGACCATTGTATAAGGAGGATTCAAATCCCGGCCACTTAAGAATCTGTGATTAGATTAAATTCCTGAGCAATGGAATTCTCCTTTCTTGTGTTACAAACGGTCATTTTTTAAAGCAAGAAGACTCTTAAAGGTCAAAAAAAAGAAACACCTTGTCTGAGAGAGCTGGGTTTATTCAGCCTGGAGAAGAGAAGACTAACGGAAGATCTTATTGCTGCCTTCAGCTATCTAATAGAAAGAAAAGTATTCATGAAAGATGGATTGCCTTTTTTTTTTTTTTTTTTTTTTTTTTTGGTGTTGTGCTCACATCTCTGTCCTAAGGCAGACACTTCAATCTTCCTCAAGCAGAATGCTAGTGGTGGAGAGTATGACAAGTCATAAGCATCCTGAAGAGAACACCACTCGTGGTGGGTGTTTCTTTCTCCTTTTCTTATCACAGTCTACTTCCTTCTCTCTGATTCCCAGCTAAAGTTTGAAAGCTACACCACAGCCACCCCCAGCCTCAACTGATGTAAAAGACTATTGTTTTTTGTACAATACCGAATAGGGTATGGGGGATTATGACGGCTCATCATCATGCTGCAGTCTGGCTAACTCAGGAAGGCATACATACTGTTTGGATTAACTTGGAGAAAATGTTTACACAACCAGTTGATCCACTCAATGGTAATATAGTCATCTGATCCACTCAACTGATAAAGCAAAGGCCACCCTCAGGTCCCCTTTGTGTTGTGGTAGGTTCAGCTTTCTTTGCAGCAGTCACGGTCAGTCACTCCTTGCATACTTCCCTGAGCTTTGTGGGCACATTACCCTTGCCCATTTCCTCAGGGCCATCTTCCATTGTAGGGGTTCATTGATCGGTCACAACCAGCTTTGCCTGGGACCTCCACCTTCGCCCTCTGCCTATGAACCTGGGAACCCCACTTAAGCTAAGGCCTGGGTCAGTAGGCTCAGCCTTGTCTCTTGTTGGTCTGACTTACTGATCAGTTTTCTTATTTGGTTCCAAGACCTAGTTATAGGTAGTTTCATCTCCAGTCTAAATTCCATTCATGTCTCTTGGATGGATCTTCAGCTCAACTCATGGGTAGCCTTATCTCTGGCTCTGTCCCTTGCTGATCTTACTGCACTTTCTGGATGGACCTGGACTTCATTACCTTGGCTTGTCTGGTGCCGTCTATGGACTCTGTCATCGTCACCAACCTGGCCCTGTTCAGGCACTGTGGAATTGTTCCTGGGTAGAGGACGGCACTGCCCTGCCTGTGCTGTGGTCACCCTGGGTGCCTGCCTTGTCCTCTGTTGGGGGCAGCTCCATTTCTGCTACTCCCTGACAGCAACGCGGGTGGTGGGTGTGGAAATCCTGGGGAAAGAAAGGCAATACCCTGGGGAATTAAAGCTCTCTCTTGCCCAAAGACTCAATGTGTTGGATGATAGCTCCAGTACTGTTACCACATTTTCACTTAGGTGCTAGTTGGTATTTAGGGTTTTGTGGTTGTTCCTTTAGAAAGAAAACTAGTTACATGACTCAACCCTTTTTAGTTATAAAGAACGTAGCTTTCTTAAAACAGAGAGAACAATATAAGATGAAATAGGTTTTTTTACTCAGTATCTTCAGATGCATTTTTGTTAGTGTTTTTTCTCTCTAGCACACTGACCAAAATGATGTCTTTCAGCTTTCTGAGACTCATAGAAGAAAGCATCTTTGTCTGTCCCTGCAGATTTTTTATCTGCTCATAAACAAACAGGTCCATAAATATTTCTTGACATTCTGTGCTTACATTCAAAAAAAGTAGCAGTCAAATCTGACTGTACAGGTTAATTTTTTTTCTGGTGTTGCATTTTTATTTTCATTAGTGGCTTTCTGTGTTTTAACTATGCCCTCCAAAAAGAAGTTTCACTGTTCTTCTTACATTTTTTGAACACAAGGAATGTGTTATACCCACTAGGTTTTGTCTGTTTTTACCATATCCTCCAATCTAATCATATGCTCCAGAGTGAGAATTTCTCCTTGAAAACACATTGATGAAAATATTCCCTGGACTTTGAGCAAGAAAGTATGAGGAGAGCAGTTTTTGAAAAATGCAGAAAGGTAAAGAAACAAATACTTAATTGTTTGGCATTGAGCAAGAAGAAAGATAATTGTGTGTTAATTTTAACTTGGAAAAAAAAGTGGGGGGAGTGGAACCCCCAAAACATTTGAGACAATTAAAAGCAATTGGCAATGCATGTTCTGGAGCAAAGGTATACTACGTGTCCTATGAAGACTAATATTTGATAATCAGGCAACCAAATCTTTCCATAACAGAATTAATAGCTAATTTACCTTTCTATTCAGCAATTGTATAAGTCAATTATAGAATCATATTCTTAAGCTAGTAGATAAGTATATCTGAATAAATTACAATAACATCAGTTTCAAATCAATCAATGAGATGTGTACAACATTAGAACAAGGATTTTTTAAAGTTACATAAAAAGTATGATCTTATTAGATATTAAAAGAGGGGAAAAGCCTTCTGAAAAATGCAGAAAGTTAAAGAACAAAATAATTTATAAAATACAGAGTTTTCATTTCTTTCCCTGGAGATAAATCAGTATACAAGCTTTTAAAGGATCCTTTGATCTGATCAAAAGAGGTGGGTGTTTCTAATATTCCTGTTCAAATTCTCAAGTGACAAGAAGGGCAATTATGGATGATTTACTGCTTCAGGAGCATAACAGACAAAACTATTCAGACAGAACAGAAACCATGACACTGAACTAAAATATCCAGTTACTTCGGGCAGACAGAACCTTGTCCAGGAGTTGCCTGTTGTGAACTGTGTTAAGGGGCTGTTGAAAAAAAAAAATTTAACAACACATATTGCACTTTCCATGTTCTCTCCTTGTTCATGAAATTATTGGCAGTTTCTAAATACACATAAAGTTGCTGCAGAAAGCAGGTTGAGACAACTTCACATGTATGAAGATTTATTAATGAGTCTATAGCTGATGGCATACCTCAACTCTAATGGTTAAAGTTACTTTGGGGGAAATAAAGGAGAGTGGGAGAGAAATAAATAAAGCAGAGAAGGGGAAAATGCCCCAACATCTAGGGTCCCAGGTAGGCATCTTCCCCTTGGGGATCTCTCCAGGGCAGTAGTATTGCAATGAAAATTATTTTAGCCATCTGCTTTTCAATGGGACCTACTCAAACTCACTACTAGTTATTCCTGCTTCTGATACTGTAAGAACTGTGTGGAACATCAGTGTTGCACATGTACTATTGGATAATATTTATCAAGTATTTAAATGACTACTATGTGCTTTGCTGTGCACTATGCTTGGTTTTCTCTAGTATAAACTACAATCTACGAAACAAGAAATGAAGTGGGATGAAGAGGGGTGATCCTCATGGCAGTGGTAGTCAATTCCCATGAGAACCTGCCATAGCAACAATATTGGGGTTTTGCAGTTGCAAGCCCATGAGACCAACAGCACCAGAACACAAGGGAATATTGCCGCACAGGCTCTGGAAAAACACTGCTGCAGCAGCTTAAGTGAAAAGTTGCAGAGCTGTAAATAGCAAGCCCTTAGCATTACTGGTGCTAAGGCACCTCAGGCACTATGCAACACTCTCTTTGTGTGTTTGTTAAATTATTGAAGGCCACATTTGTATTAGTTGGCTGCCAATAGTGTGTGTTTTGGGGAAGTGGTCATAAAATACTGTAGATAGTGAAGCAATAGATTTGAAACTTTTACTCTAAATGCATGAGGCTTTTTCTTTTTTCTTCTTTCAAAAGTTAGCCACGACATATGGAGTATGCACAACATTGGTTTCATTTCTATGATATCCAAGAAATATAAAGCAAATGGAAACTGATCTCTTAGCAGCTTGAATTTATCTTCCACTAAAGGCAGTAACAGGATTGAAAAATTCAAAGTAGAGTCAGTAAAGCTGCACTATAGACCAAAACTCTTTAAATCATTATACCACCAGATTAAACAACTTCTAGAAGAGTCTGAAAAAAACAGCTACAAATCTTGAGATTACAGCACGGTATAGTTAAATAACAGATGTACAAATGTACCATACTCGATGAGAAGGATGAACTACCTTACACTGTATATCTATGTCCTAGTAAAGGACATGTCCTAGTAAATGTCCTAGATATACAGTTCCTCCTTTTTTCTTCGTAAGGATCTGGCAGTAAGGGTCTGGCACTGAACCCCCAATGTCATTCCATGACATGTCAATGATGAACAGCTTGTCTACTATTTACCCTGTTTATCAAACTCTTTTTTTGCCCTCTAGAAGAATTCCATATTCTTACAACGACTTTCTTTAACAAAAACAAACAAAAATTTAGAAACTCTTTGAAATTGTATTGTTATTTCCTGAACCCCTTAATTTTATTTTATAGAAATATTCCACAGCCAAAGAGATGACAGACTATTCCCTTCTAATCAGATCCTCTTTTCCAATGCACATGTGTGAGTAACCCAAAGAGGATCATAGGAATCATGTATTAATCATATCCTCATTAACTGAATAAAAAAAGTGGCAATTCACAATGCTTACAAAGTGTCACATAACTTTTTTTGCTTTTCTTTTTTTCAAAGTTGATATATGTAGGACTCTGAAAGACTTTTTTTTGCCACAGAGGACACTATATAGGGAGAACAGTAGGTTTTCAGATAGTAAAGGCTTTCAATCTTTTCAGTAAATAACTTAAGTCTAAATGTAAATTAAGTATTCACACCTAAGTTACAGAAGGAATGAGAAAGAAACACTAAAGTAGAAAAATAAAGAAATAGGGAAAATTGATGCTTTAGGCAAATAAATGTTTTCAACAAAAAAATCTAAAACCCCACGAGGACCAGCCGCTTGTTGCTTTCATGCTGCCTAAATGAGAGGCGAGCCTTTTCAAAAAAGTCCCCGGTCAATATCATATTGGCACATATCTTATTAGCCTAGAATAATGAGTTCAAAACAAAAAAAGTAAAAGCTGTTAAATGATTTGCATTCTGCCAGTGCTAAGCATATCAGTAGCTACGGAAAACACATTTAGTCTTCACGAATCCATGTCAAAATAGCATTGAACATTCCAGTCAGTATTATCTCAAAAGTGAGAAATTAGGTGTTAAGGCAAACATTATACACAGCTAAGTACAGTTGTAGGGAAGTAGCCTATGTAACCCAGTCATCATTCAAATTCTCTGTTTGCAAAGCCCTTTGAACACGAACAAATCAATTGCAAATGCACATGTCCTCTAGACATTTGCCTCTATGAAATAGTTAACTTCTAGGAGGCTCTTAGCAGGTATCACTAATGTCATCATATGCGATGAACCAACTATCTGATGGTAATTTTTTGTAGCTTGGTATCCTCTGGGGAAGATGTGAATGCAAACTCAGTGAAATGTGATAGAATACTCATCCTTCCTCTTTGCTTTCCTCACGCCGCTTCATTTAAAGTCAGCTGGATTATCTTCTCCCTTTTTCAGACTCTAGCTCTTAAATACTTTCATGAGAGGAAACAAAAATTGAACTGCCAGATATAGAACGGTTTTGGTCGCAGGTAGAAGTTATTTTCCTATTTATGCCAAGGCAAAACTATGTTTCTGCTTGGAAGAAACAAAGCATAAGGTAAAGGTAAGACAAAGCCCCCTTGGGCAGGGGGGCCAGGCACACACACAGGTGAGACGAGATAAGCAATGCACCCAGCCTGCTTTCTTTCACAGCCAGGGCTCTCCAGCTGGGTGATTCTAGTTGTTCCGGTTCCACATTGCTATCAATTCATTCTGTTCAAAGACAGAGTAAGGACTTAGAGAAAAAATTGTTTTGCAAAGTAGGATGAGCACTTCTTTTTAGAGATGCACAGTATGATAATGCATAAAACTTTTATACCTTATCTTAGTAATTCGTTAAGGATGCTTTGCTTTTCACTAAAATAAAGAAGTAAAAACATTGATCCCACTTGCCTTCAACTACAGTCTGGTCTCCATTCTCACATCATGAAATGTTGTAATGTACCATGAAATGTAATAATTTCTTTTATCTTTTTATTTATTGTTTCTCTTCTCTTGTTATCCATTTATTTCAACTTTTTCACTAATTTTTTCCCCCCAGTTTATAAAAGCAAACAGAAGATGCTTGTCACTTTCAAGGCTCTTAGCTATGGTTTTCTTTTATACAATTAATTCTTATTTTCTATCAAAATGCTAACTTCTGATGATTTAAGCTGTCCACACTGCCAGCTTCCATTGCTCACATACTAAATTTTCAATCAAGTAACTTTCAGTCAGGCTTCTCAAACATCTCCAGAACTTTTGTTATTCTCTCTTTGAAACAGCACTCGAAAACAATTCCTTTCATGATTCCTACAAAAATACAAGCCTTAAACAGTTATACCATTGCTATGTCATGGTAGTTGACTATCTCATGACAGGTATTATCTGATTATATGTTTCTTTTCTTTTTTTGCTAGCTGTCAGCTTGCTGTCTGAAGCTCATAAACTACTTGAATATTTTTGTTTGTTTGTCTGGTTTCTAATTCTGTTTATAAAACATTTACTGTAACAAGATCTGACCAAAGACTGGGTTTCCTCAGTAGTATTTTTGAATACCTAGGTAGTAAGCTTTACAAAGAAAGAGTTTTTTCTTTTTTGTTTTTCTTTTTAATAAGAATGACACAACACTTAAAGAATATTACTTTTAATTCACTTGCAACAGTTGCTGTATTAAACTTTTATATAATAAATAATTCAAGAAAATTAAGATAGATGGAAGAGATAGGTGTGGTCAAAGCGGAAAGAATTGCAACATCTTTTCTTCATTTTGTTCAAATACGAGGTATCCAGACAAATGACTAACAATATTGAATAGCAGGTTGGCACCTTATGTTACCAAACATATATGTTAGAGTTAAGAAAGGAGTAACAGAGAGTAAATAGACTGTTTCAGGATGTGTTTTGGTCTTTCACTTGCCCAATTCAAATCGATAGTTCTGTTTTCTGCATACCGATCTATGAGACCAATATTTTTTACTTAACTGACATACAATAGTTGAGGAATTTGATTATGTTGCACTATTAATAAAGAAAAAAAAAATCCCCACGTAGTTTTCAAGTACCTTTCCTACCAGTGAACATAGTTGTACAAGTTAATATGAATTATCTTCTTTGAAATATCAGAACTGAAATCACAGCATTATTGATCTTGCTCTTTTGAAGTCCATGGTATATCATTTCACTGTCTTGAAACTTATATTGGAATTCATTAATTCTAGGTCACTAAAAGGAAACTTGCATTTTTACTTTATGCTACATGCATTTCAAACTATTGAATAATAGTTTTTTACTGACTTACTGATAAGGTTAGAATGGAGTAGATACAAAAAGAACGGAGCATTTCATATTCTGTTACATTTTATTAAGTCTGATTGTGTCATAATACTGAAATATGTATCTTATGGTATGGTGGTCTATGTGGTATGCAGAATCAATTTAGATATGGTGTAATAATAATAAAAAAATTGTTCATTTAAATGTAATGCTCATTTTGTCACTTTTCTGGCACTTGATTGACACAATTTCACTAAACTTTTATAATTATCTCTCTTCCTATAAGTGCCTGCCCTGAAATAGCCTAAAACTACTTATATTGAGTACACAAACTTTTTTTTAACATAGATAATCATTCCTCTTTGTTTTGACAAAACAAATAAAATCTAAGATATGGATGCCTGGACTTTAGCTGAATTTTTAAGTGAATTAATTGTAGAGTTGTTGAATCAATACCAATGGAATTGAATCCCTTTTTTATTTTCAGAATCCTTAAAAATTTCTCACAGAAGTGGCACCAGGACAGCAAATTTAGCTATTTGTCCTTTGCTAATTTCTTTTTCCTGTTGGGCCTAGATTAAAAGTCTAAGGCTTGGAATTCAGACATCTGCTCTACCGCAAACTTCCTGCATATGCCTCAGCAGGCTTCTTTAAATGGTGATATGACAGCTTCATTCTTTTCGACCCACTGCTCCCCATTTAAAACATTAAACTCCCACACTAATACATTAGGAGAGCTGAACACCTCAAAGCAGAATCCACTGTAGGACACACACTTGAGATGACTGCCAAAAACAATAAAAAGAAGTACCATGGAGAGGCTGGTTTAGGAGAAGCATAATGTGTTAAGTGCAATCCCGTGATGCATGAGGGATTAAACCACTTTGGAAAATGAGGTAGAAGAACCGTGTGGATCTGAGCTGCTTCACGTTACTAAGCTCATGCCACATCTTGAAATACTAAAAGCAGGGCTCTTGACATTGGTGGAACCTGTTAGAGGAATGCCTACACTGTTCAGTAGAGCTGGTGTCTACCCAAGCTATTATGTCCACACAATGCAATGTGGGTTCAAGTGCAGAAGACTCAGATTTTCCCAAATTTCTGCCTAAATTATTAGTATAATGGCCTACGGGCAGTGCAGCATTGGTGTATGCATGCTGATTTCAGCATAAACTCAGTAGATTTGAGTTTGTAGATCCAGTTCTGATCCAGCCCATCCAACCAGTTTCAGGATTGGCTTAATATGAATAGTGAAGCTATACAACCATGAACTCACTCCCACAGCACACATTAGAAGAAGACACCACCACAGCTGGCAGTACCACAGCTGTTATGCCAGTATACACAGTCCAGCAGGGACATCACCACTGTCTTTGACTTTAATACAAGACCTACACACAGAAAACTACCTTTCGAGTATACAACGTTATTCCTTCCAGTTTTCATGGAAAAAGTTAATATTACATTTAAAAATGAAACATAAATTATTAAAAATAAAGAGGTATTGCAAGTTATCTAACTGCTTTATGGATGTGAAAATCAAAGAAACTAAAAAAACACATATATCATGTTTTAAAACTAGAATTTACCTTCTTTAGAGCAAAGATATAGCATGCTGAACTTTTGAGGTAATATATACACAAACTTTTAAAAGGTTTTCAGTACCATAAGTTCAAATATGTGCTTCTTCTGACTTATAACAAACAAGTTTGTATTACAGAAATATATAAGAAAAACTGCTAATTAGTTAGCTCTTCACAGAAGGTAAGACCAAAAGTTTATCAGAGGTATCTGAATTTAAACAAAAGTTGAAAACTTTACCTTATAGGGCATCCGCACTTTCAGTCTGGTCTTGTGATGAAGTCAGACTCTTAATTTGTAACTACTCAACCATTACCGTAGCAATAAACTGATCTCATTAACATGGGGTCATTACTTCATTGCACCATTTAACAAAAGCTTGGCATGAAGAGAGGGAAAGCTCTTTTCTATCCACAAAGATAACATCAAACCTGAACAATAATAACAACCCCTCCCCCTAAAAAATTAAATCTTACTTAAAAATAAAAAGCTGCTTCTTCGTTAATTAAGTAACCTCCAGTAGTTATTTCATCATCTTTCTGATACTACCAAGTGTGAAATAATTTAGTATTTTAGATCAGAAAATAATACTAGTTTTGTATTTGAATCACCATGTAAAGACAAATTCTGCCTTGAGTTATACAATGCTGTTGAAATGTCTCCTGAGGATTGAATGTCTTCAAGACAAACAGCTATTTCTATGATCTTCAGTGATCATATTGCATACTGGTAAGCTGGATGCACTAAAAGCAGCTCAGGAAAGATACGCAGTGTACTAAACTTTCGTTATTTTGTATATCATTCCCTGCACAACGTTGAGGCAATTTTTTTATCCGTAAATGGAATTGTAATGGCTAATTCAGCCAATGCAGTGAAGGTTAGAAATTTAATACAGTGTAAACCAAAGTTAAATATGAAATGATATATATTTTCTTGTTTTCTTTTATTTATTTCCTCTCAGTTCCTTTTTTATACATTGGCTCTTAGCTTGTATCTTAGACTGAAAATTCTTCTTAGAAAGAATCAAAGCTTTGTTATACACCCTTACAAGCTATTACAAGAAGACTGGGAATTTTAGATACAATGCAATGTAAATAATAATAGTAATTGTGAAAACTGCAGTATGATACTGCACCAAGTCCTGGTCAAAGCGAAGGCTATAGAGTATTCTCATGGAATCTTTTCAATAATACTTGAAACATTAGATAACTGGTAACAGATCCACAATATATAATTAACCTGTGGAAATAGCTAACATGAACTGTTGAGACCAAGGGTAGGTTCATGAAAGATAGCTTCAGTATTTCTTCTTTGCCCAGTGAAATCTGTAACTCTAACTTAGATTTTACCGTGCCTTTTACAGCACAAGGAGAAAGAATGGAAATGGATTCTATTATGGCCGAGGTAGAGAGGGGGCAAAAAGGCAGGGTTTCGGGTTTGTAAGACTTCTTGAGATATTTTTGCTTATCTCATCTATTTGGTTTTAGTCAGAGTGGATGTAGTGTCAGCTGATAGTGGGTAGTTTTGAGAATAACATAGCCTTACATGACAAGGAGTGCATATAGTGCTTGAAAATCTCACTTTAAACACTACAGAATGACAGGAGATTTTTAAAAACAGACTACCATACTAAGTCAAGTTACACACATTATTACTGTAAATGATGTAAAGCCCTGTAATGAGCAAAATCATTAAATCCACAGATTTAGCAAGACGCACTACAGTAAACAAACAAAACCTGTACACATATATCTGCATAAATTAAAGTTTGGTCTTATCATCTGCTACTGGTTTGGTTTTTTTGGTCATACCTTTGAAGCCCCCGGTGTAGATAATTTTTGGTGACATTAATGTATTGAATGGATCACTGTGTCTTTGTGCTGGTGGAAGGTTATGGTGTACAGAATTGAACCAATATTGTGATTTTACTTCCTTTAAACAGGTAAGGCTCAAGTGAAACAACCTGCACTATACAGACATATGTGTCACAGGCTTCATTATCCATAAGCCTCCACTTTGATAGCATGTATTAAATGTCTTTCGGAAACAATATTCCCCTTCTTGTTTTCTGAAATCTTATCATAGTGTAAAATTTTTGAAACATTTTTAGACTACTCATGTGAGAGCTTATGTATTATGTGATTTACTTAGCTACAGATTTTAATAAATCTGACTTCAGTTTAAATTTAGGAACAGGTAAAAATTCATATTTTTCAGTGCTGACTTGGTATGCCCTATCTTTTTCGGCTGCATTAAACGTAAGTGTCTGTATAGATAGGATAATAACTAATCCTCTCTCCTTTTTAGCTACAGTTAATCCTTTCTGGTACTTATCCTATTAACTTTTCCCCCTTCTGTCCTGTATTTAAATACTCAAACATTGTATTCAAATTACTTCCATTTATTGCTATTCTTGTGAAGCAGTTGATATAAAAAGGATACACCCTCAAACTTCTGACAATCCAAGGAAAAAGATAATACATCTTTGTTTCAGTAATTACTTGTGAATATTTGGAGTGATCATATTTAGGCAATTGCCTGTTTTGTTTTAGTCTGTATTTTTGATGTAGAATCTTGGTTCCAGTGAGTTCAATGGTGAGTCAAAAGCACCAAAATGATAATTAAAAAAAAGAAATACCTTACTTTTTTATTCAGGGCATGCTGTTCTAGGCTTTCACGAAAGGTCTTTTGACTACTGCAGGAACAAAATCTATGCATGTTACACCTGTATATGAAAGATGGCTGCAAACAACTTAACAACTTCTATTGAGAAAGAGTAACAATGTCCACTAGAAGAGGGAGGTACTGAAAAATGACTGGTAACATTCTGGCAACTTATTTTCTTGAAATGAAATTTAAAGGATCACTTTTATTGTGCTAGATTGATTTCTTTTTCTTTGTTTTTAAGGGAGACTATTTTTTAATATATTTTTTATTTACTTTTTTTTTTAATAGCATGGTTACCGATAGCCTGATCCCTGTGTATTAACATACACAAATTAATTGGCAGTGGTAGAAAGATAAGTATTCTTTTTCATTTTGCCTGTTCTCTTCGTTATCAGGGGCTTTTTCAGGAGGAGAGAGTGCTTGCAGAGTCTTTCATTTTCTTTTGTCCCATGTGAAAAGGAATTAGACACTACTGTTAGCTGACTGCTGTCTCTAAGCCACAAGTACACAATTTGGGCCTTGCTCTTTCAGAATCCTTCCTTTGTGATTCATTGGTGTCCCCAGGTGCCATTGCTGACACTGGCTTGCCTGTGGCTATACATTCCTCATACATATAGTTTGACACACAAAGTCATTGTCTGTCACAGGCTTCCTCTTCACTAACATTAAATACAAATTGTTTTGTCAGAAAGGCAGATTTTGCCTTCCTTTTCCTTTTTTTCATTTCTCTGCAGTGTTCAGGTGCATTTTTGTATTTTCTTTTCCTTATGTATAGTTCTAATGTATAGCTTCCTACATATAGGATGAAATTTGCAAAAAAAACCCCCACATCTTTAATAGATACATGGAGATCAAGTATATAATGGGACAGATAGGAAAAATATATCCAATTTTATCATTTAATTTTTTTGAAAGTAGTATTTCAGTTTGTGCAGAAATTTAATATGAGGCAGAATGAAGTTCTATCATTTGTATTAATATTGTTTAGTGCAACTTGATTTGCCATGTGTTTACAAATGCATAGATTGTTGTGTGTATATGCACATAGGAGATAATATTTTTAAATGGAACTTACTCTGTTAAAAGTCAAAGTTAAGACTGTACTGCCTTCTGAACTCAGTACTAACATATTATCTGTATAGGAGTGAAGGAATAAAGGGAAAACTTCCAAAGCAGTGAAATACATAAGTGACAGTTAATTTGTCCTGCTGCTTCTCTGGCCCTCATTTAGTGATAGGTTGGTTTAATTTACAATCTAGGTCAGTCCAAGCTTAGCAAGCTTCATAATTTACCAGCAGGAATATTGCAGTATTACAGCTGTGTGATGGAAGAGGACTTAAGAGGGATCCTTTCAATGATGAGCCATTAAGACAGTTCCAGTATAAGCATATCTCTTTTGAGTTTTGCGCAGCTGAGGTATCAATCACAGGACAGCTGGCTAAGCAATTTTAAAGCTTTAGATCTGTCAGGGAATTACATATTACATAAGAAATTAAATAATAATGAGATAATGCCAACAAATGTAATTTTATAACAATAAAACTTGTCTCTTTCTTTATTACCTGTTGTGTGCCAGGTTTCTTTTTAGTCTGGAAAAGATGTATAAAATTCTTCTTTTTTCTAAAAAAAAGAACTCCCACAGTTTCCCTTAAACATAAGGTTGTTTACAAGTTTCGCTAGCCATGGCTATTACTAGCACCTCAGTAAGATCCTTCATATTTTTTACTACAACTGGAAAATGCTACAGTATTCAAAAGCATTGAATATTTATTCTGCTCAGAAGTTTCATCAATTCTGGCAAGAGGTTTGCTGAAATTCTAAGTTGCCTACTCAATTATTTTCTATTATAGTATTAAATTTTCTCAGAGAGAAACAAATAGTATAGTAGAAACAAGAGTGTTCTTTTCACCTATCAATATATGAACTTCAGACGAGAATCCTCAACAGTATTTTCATTATCAGTTGCTAATTAGTCCACTGAACTTGTCTATGTGCATTGCTGTTGTCACATTTGAGTGCTCTTGAGAAAATGACATAGCAAGCATGTATGTTTGATATCTGATAATTAGGTAATATTGTTCTCACTTGGAATAATTGGTCTGAAAATATATCATTATTCATTATTCTGTAAGTGTTAGAGGTAATAAGTCTAAATGCACCTGATTTCTTGGTAAGTCGATTCCAGTCAGACTCCAGCTGAAAGGACCTGTTGCAGAAGCTGGCAAAACCAAGCACTGTTGCATGGGACAAGGGTGGGGGGAATATAAGCTCTGGTCATGTGCCAGAACAAGTGCGCAAAGGCTTCCCAACAGTGGGTATATGAAGACTCGGGCAAGATTGTTTGCTTGTCTCATGCAGGTTCCTCTGGCTCTTGCCTCCACCTCCTCCTCTGTATGCTCTCTGGGCAAAACTGCGAAGAGGTTATTAAGCATCAAGCAGAGGCAATAAAGCATGGACCTCCACACATTCAGGGAACTTCCTACAGTTTATTGATTCCCCCCGTCACCTTCCACTGATCAGTTTCAAACCTCCCTCACCTATTCCCCAGCTCTCATAATCTCTTTTCTCCTACGCTATTACTCCCAGTGCTTTTTCTTTCCAGTTTTGTTTAGCTGATCCTGTTCTTTATTCTCATCCACTCTGTTCATACTACACATGCACACATCTCTGATCAACATAATATTTATTGACATCAAATCATATTACTTTTGCGTATACCTTCAAGGTGCAGCTCTGTTTCTAGACTATATATTTAGTTGTATGTTGTTTGGGCAGAGATTGATCTATCTACGGAGTGTGCATAGAGTGCCTAGTACAATAGAAGCCCATTTTTATTAAGTAACAAATGTTGTTATTAAAAAGCTGTATTTTCAGTAGTGTATCCTAAAACAGATATGTTCAAAGAAAAACATAATCAATAGCAAGTACCCTTTATTGGGAATTGCGTAGCTAATTTAACCAAATACAAGCCAGAAATTACATAACCTTGAACCTGATTCAGCACTAGCAAATGATTAAATTATAATCTTTTGTTACCTCACTTTCTGACTTCAAGGAATGGTGGAAGTCAGAAAAATATATATTGAATTGTATCCTTAAATTAATACCCCCAAAATTATCACCATCATAGACAGTGGAATCTGTGGAATGAGCAGGAAAGAAAGAAGAAAATATTCTTGGAGATCAGATTCACCTATTTTTCAAGGCGGTATTAATGAATTTGTTGCTTTGGCTTGGGCTCAAGCTTATGCATCAGCTTCCTGTTCCATCATCACTTAGTAGGTACTTTTCTTATAAAGCAATTCAGTTTACACTGCAATTTATTTTTCCTCTCATGTTGTGTTCATTTTAAGTTTGCAAATTATTTGATGAACTGCAGTAATTACATTACATTCTGTATAATTTCAGTTAAACTTTTTAAATTTTGGGATACGTAAGTAAATATTGTGAACAATCACAAACCCCAAATACCAACTGGTAACTAATTGTATTTCTTTATTATCATATATTATATACTATATATGATGAATATGTATTATGCATTATACATTGAAATATATGCCATATTACACATTACCTATTATTTACTATATACTTATGTTAACTAAACACGTAACTTTAAGTATCTATTTCAATTCAGGTATGCATTAAGATAAACAGTATTTTTATGCTATACTAAGTTTTTCATAAAGACATGCTTATGACACATGATTATATTATACTTAAGCTGAAAGACTGAAATGAACTTGGTATGAACTTTACTTTTGCATAGTATTTTAAAAATGTGCTTAGGAAAGTTTTTGTACAGTTTTGTCTAGTTATAGACAACATGTTCATCTTCTACATTCATGTTTTGTTTGTAAGATCAAGATATTTACCAGCTATTGTGCATTTGGGTATTTTGATAGTTCATATCTTAGCATTTAAGAGAAGCAAACTGGACTTAAATAAATCCACAAGCCTGCAGGTTGTAAACATGCTCTTCTTACAGGAGAGGTAACTAACAGTCAACACTCCTCACAAGAATTTCTGGAAGATATGCATGCTGTAGATCCCTATGCAACAGCAGCAGCAGGGGACTTGAATGTGTATACATAGAAATCCATAGCATCTTACCTTTACTAGAACGATTTTATCTCTCTTCTCTAACTGAACTGATTTTAAGTCTTAGAGCTGAACTGAGGAAAGAAACTCCATCAGCTCTATCTTCCAGCATGTGGACTGCCTTTGCTATTGAAAAAAGAACTGCTTGCAGATCAGATAAGCTCTAAAAACTCTTATCTTAGGTTACCAGCAAGTCATAAACCTACTATAATTTGTCTTGTTTCTTCTACCAAATAAATTCTACCCTACTACGAATTCCTGAAAACACTCCACAGATGCAATCAATTTCTATAATAAATAAAACATATATTGTTTTTGTAAATAAGAAATCAGGATGTTAGATAAAGGATTTTTTAAATAAATAAAAGGATCACACATGCATTTTAGTAAAGTTACCAAAAGGTGAAACAACTACCAACATGAATGTCAGTCATACCTATAGGATGGATTCTATAACCTTAAAAACTGTACACTGGAAAAATGTTTAGGGGTAATATTAAGTAACCAACTGAACACGAGCATACAATGTTTTGCAATAGCTCTGAGGATTAACTTTTTATTTTTCCATGTTGGCAGAAGGGTTACTTAACATGAAGTTATGGTTAACTTATATAGCATTAATGGGAGCACAAAGGAATACAGGGTCCAGTTCTAATGCGCACACTTCAGAAAGATATGCTGACAGATTTAATAGACTTCAGAAGAGAAAGTCAGGGCCCTGGGTGTACCAGTAGGCCTAAATTGCCTAAACTGCTGCCCAGAATTACCCAGACCAGTCTTATCTGAACCCCCCCGCCCTTGCCACAGGCCCCACAGGCCCCACAGGCTCCGGGGCCCCAGCTGAGCTCAGGCCTGGGCACCCAGTCTCTGCTCGACCTCGCTCAGGTGTGCCTGTACTCAGCCTCGTCCCTTGCTGGTCCTGACTTGTTGGCTGGACTTCCCAGACTGGTCTTTGACCTCGCTTGTCACCTCACATTTGATGATCACTGCGCTGTTGACAGGAGGTGTTGCTGTAACCCCACAGTTGTGCTCGCCTTGCTGTGGGACTGCGCCCTGCTCAAGGAGGGCACTGCCCCATCCACTGCCCCATTACGGCTAATACCTGTCATTGTTGTTATAGTGAAAATGGTAACTGCATCCAAAATCATTCTTATTCTTTGTCACTTAAATCTGAAAGCCCTGTGAGAACACATACTACAGTTCAGAGTTACTGATTTGAATGTGGAACCTCAATAAATTCGGTAGTCTTTTTTGGTCTGGATCAAACTAAATGTTTGTCATACTGCTCTCTAGCCTCATAAAAGCTATTAAATAAGCTTTAGCACATAATTAGTGTGCAAATTATAATTATGACAAATATAATTTATTCTGTCTTTTCAAGGATAAGCGTGAAAGTTGGTAAAAAAAAATTTAGGAATTATTCTTTTCCTATCTTATACACTTGTCCAAGGAATAGATAAAGCTATTGTGACCATGCAGAAATTGTGGAAGACAATAAAGGAAATATGAAAAAATAAATAGTCAAAATAGAGTGAATTGTGTGAAATGCAGATAAACTAAGGCAGGCAAGAACTTAAACCTTTATTCATTCCTATTCATAAAATAACATGCTTAATCTTATATAATTTAGCATGTCTGACATTAAGCACACAGGCACTAAAAGTATTCTTTCTTGAGTCAAGAATGTGCTCATGGCAGTTCAGGAGCTATTTGGTATGCCCCTGGTTGTATACCCCTTTAAATCTTTTACCTATTGTAATTAGTCCAAGGCTTCCAGAGATAAAACATACAGACATACGTCCAGATACACGTTTAAAAGACAAAAATAGAGCAAATAACGTGATTTTCCAAAAGTGCCTATACACACTAGTGTTAGCCCTTTTCTACTTCTCAGAATCTTTTCTGTTGTGCTTCCCTGTAAATAAAACACATCAAAAATACAATATACATTATCATCTTCTTCTTCTAGCTGGAAAAAATGTTGTTCTGATAGGGATACAAACTGTATGTACAAACAGCTCCTGCTAAGGTAACTTCAGTTTTGTGAGAGACTCATCAGCTTCAGGTGCTATGTTCATGCAGAAAGTCACAACTGCAGGAACCACATCCTTAGCCTCTAGAAACAGCCATAGTTGAACATCCAAGAATATGTATTATGTGGATAGCTGGGAAAATTACATATAAAACCCTTCTTCCAAATGCTAATGGAAACAACAGGAAATAGGTGCAAGCTGTGTAGGAGGATGCTTCTTGAGAGAAAGAACTACACAGAGCACTGTGCTGCCACTTTTTGAGGTACTGAAATAAAATCTTCTTGTTTTCTTTTAGAAGTAGCTTTTCCCTCCAAAAAAGTATCAAAACTTTTTGTAGTGGGGAAAAAAGAAAAGAAAAGAAAAGAAAACACAAGCAAGAGAAAGACACTAACCATATTAGCATTCAATAAAATAAGCAAAATCCAACTGAAATATAAGGAATAAAACTAACCAAACAGTGGGTTACTAATCTTCTGGCTTGTGATCCAGTATTCTTAATTACACAGTAACACCCACTTATGTAAACTGCTGCATGGCTGAAATTAGACTTTACAGTAGCAGAGCTGGACACCGAGAATGACTTCTGCATGAGTGCTGCTCTGATGCAGAACCATCTGATGCAATTCTACGATACCACTTCTGCTACCCCAATCTAGTTTCTTCTCACTTAGAAATGGGATCTGCATTGCAAATCTACAAAATAAAATTTTCTACTTTGCTTGTCATGGTTTGGGATGTCAACCCTACACTGATTCTGATTTGATTAATACTTGTTTAAGTAGGACCCTCAGTGAAGGATGACCTTGTCACCTAGGTTTCTCTGTATTATTGACATTGGTTTCAGAATACCCTGTTGCAGAAGACAGAATCCATACTTTGGATGGAATCCCTCAAATGTTTTAATTGCTAAAATCATTAAATTGGCACTTGAAACAGAAAATATCTCCTCAGTCTGAAGGACCCTGAAAGGACTCTGATCTAGCGGCTCAGCAATATTCTGCTTAAAAGTACCGCAAGGAGGGGCCAGATTGAAGGTCTAATCACCAGATGCACAAGATGTACAACAGAATGTGCCGTGTGACTGTAGGAACGATTTATCCTGGCACAGAGAAATACTTCTTGCATTACCTTACTGGAGTCTACACCAAGGTACCATGAAGACAGTTTGGTGATAACTGGGAATTCCTGGTAGCAGCAGAGCTGTTCTCAGTTTTCTGAACCACAGAGAGCTAATGACCTTCTTAGCCAGATGAAGAGTGTGAAGCATTGTTCAGATAAAATTTCCATTCCGTATGTCCTTGATTAACACCAAATCTAGCAAGGGCATAAGCAATACAGTAAATTCCAGCTAAAGCAACAAAATACCGTAACTGAAACCATGGTGAAGGAACATTGTAATTAATGTAAATGAGGCTGCCCAGACCTGGCTTTTTGCTTGTACCGGGGAAAAGAGCTCAGTCCCTCTATGCCTCCTAGCTTGTGGGCTTATGCATACATTAGCTTCAGTGATCAAAATAAAAATTAAATATACTAAACAAAACGTATGAGTCCATTACAGGAAAGGAGTTATGATTCTTTTGCTATCATTTAAAATGGAGAAGTAAGTTAAAATTCCATGTTGTTATATTCATCTGAAAAAGAAGAGATATGCCTATGGAAATTAAACACTTCCACAATTCCTAGTCAAGATCCAATGAATACTGCTCTGTTATCATTTCATTATATGCATTTTAAATAAAAGAAAATTCAAAAGTTGTAATGCCAAAGAGTTAAAAAGTATTTCTGAGATGTACAGCTTAGCTGAGTTGAATCTTATACAGAAAAAAAGCTAAGCAAAGGTAAAACAGAAAACAGATGTGGTGTTACTATGACTTAATATTCAGAATATAATGGCAATGAATTCACTTCAAAATATGCCTAGATTTTGGGCTTGATGCTATGTGAGATGCCAAGAAACACATTTTATAAAGCTCTTGTAAATCTCTGTAGGGCACAAGTGAAAAGTTTCTGGTGAAACAGAGTACTAAGTAACTGCGTAACTGCATTAGTTTACCATAGATTAAGTGAAAAGGAAGTAGTCATAAAATATATTTAAAGAAAACAAGAAGATATATCCTGTCCTAATCAAATTAGAAATTTGTACACTGGCATACTAGCCAAGGTTGCAGAGACAAAACACCGGAGCTCTTCATGAAACAGATGGCATCCAGAAGGACTGACATACTGAAAAAGGAAATGATCCAAAATGGCCTTTACTTGATCCTGTAATTTTCTTCTATTGGTTGCTGCAAAAAAAAGAAAAGACAGAGAAATTCCGTCTCAGGAAAACTGTATTTCTAACAATTTCATTACTTTATCTGTGAGTCCAAGAATATATTACGCTTGAATGTTAGTATTAAACAGTTATGATAGAGTTTCCATTACCCGCTCTACAAACTTAAAATTTCTCTGCAGTTTGGCTCACTTTGTAGCACAGTATTTATACAATCAGATATACATATATGCATATATAAACATTAAGATAATGTTGCCTTAACATATTACTATTTTTAACATGTTAGAGGAGAATGAATGTTTCTGCTTTAATAAATATATGCAATATAAACTTTATTGTATTCATAATGAATGATGTACAAATGCAGAATATGAAATTACTGTATTTCAGATGGACTCCACCAATGAGCAGCATATATTCAAAATGATTTTTTAAGCTATATAAACAGATTCCAGGATATATATGTAAGTTAGTTATTGCATATGCAAAGGATAACTGTGCTTCTAAGTTGCCCCTTATATGAGCAAATATTTGTAAAGAAAGATGTATTTATCTTTCACAACAGTCAAAGCAATTTGAAGGAACCATATGGTACAAATAATCAAGTGTACTACCTAAATATACTATGCAAGTATACCTGCAAGGTCCTGCAGGCCACAAATAAGCTTTTTCAAGAGAAGGCCAAAGTCTCTCCTGAAAAAGGAGGATGTGCCAAATATAGGGATGGCAACGTAAACACTCATGCTACATGTTTGTCATGCCATTGTGGCTGCTGGCTTCTGAAACATGCAAGAACAGTGGAGGATCAGAGATACATTAATTCCGCTCCATGGACCCTCAGCATTTTAACTGTTCTTTACAATATGCCTGAGAGTAACAGAATTTAAGTAAATTCAGCATGTTAAAATCATGTAGTCATGTTAATCATCAGGTACAAGAAATTATGTTATATTGTTTCTTGCAATCCCACTTTCTTTTCAATTTCTGCTTCACTTCCACTACTTTGTTTCAGTAAGTAGACACCTCCCATCCCCTAGATATTGATTTAGCAATATCGCTGGTTGGCAGCTGACACTTCTGTTTTGCAAGGAAGTTTAAGCTTTCAAATTTGTTTTCATTCTGTGCAGAACATTTTCATGCAATAGAATCATATCAGAATGTCAGTTTTATACCAGATCTTCCTCTCCACTTCTTCTTCTAACTTCTCAAATTGACATAACTCTCTGACAAAATGGCATTATTTTATGAAAGCAAAATATTCTGAACATACTTCAGTTAGGTCTATCTTTTTAAGTAATCCAAGTTCAGGAGTTTCTTTTGGTTTGGGTTTTTTGGTAAATCAGAATATTACATTATAATGATGTGGGTAATTCCTATTGCTCACAGGACCCTAATCTTAGCCAAAAACTCATTTTTAAGCCTTTCTAAATCTGCTCAGATAAAGGAATTTAATACATTTCTCCTTTTAAATCTTCATATTAAAACAAACCCATAGCTGTATATGAACTTCAAAACAATACTTAATGACTTAAGTATTAAAAATGCCTAGCAGGAAATATAAAACAAAAAAAACCCCTTCTTTTACAGCATCACTTACTGACTGAGTATATTATACTATATTTTAGAATAGAATGAGAAATGTTAAATGCTCTGAATCTTAATTTACAGAGTTTATCTTTAAAAGTTGCAGCCTCCAGGTAGAAAGATAAATTCCCTTTTTTTTTTTTTCCCTCAATAGTAGGGAAATTTCTATGAGAAATATATCCATGCAAAGAAAGAATAATCAATTTTATCTGTACTAAAATCTTTGCCACAGGTAATCATTTCTACTACAGCTTATACCAAAGTCTCTCAAAACTTACAGAAAAATGATACAATGGTTTTATTTCTTTTCTCTTTGTGTATTTACACTCTTTGTCTCTGAAGTATACGTATTAATGGCTTATGAAAGATTTCCATGGGAGTTCTCACTATAAACAAATGACATCTGTAACATCACAGAATCTCACTAATTTGTGAAGCAGAAACTGAAATATTTAAGGCCTAATAGCAAGTATTAAATAATGGATAAATTTGAGAAAAAGAATGTTATCTTATGGTTACATGTGGGAGTCATGAAGAGAAGACTTCAGGTCCTGACACTTTTTTAGTCGTCTTATGTGATTCTGACCCAGCTACTTGATGTCATGGTGTCCAAAGTACCCACTGGAAAAATGGGAATAATTTTATTCCTCCTACCAGCCTGTCTCTTTAGATTATCAGATCTTTGGTACAAAGGTTGCTTATTATTATGTATGATGCTTGAAAAGTAAGGTCCAGATTCCATTTTGGCTGAAAGACACTACTGTTATGCAAATTAAAATTTAAAAACTCACTGAAGATATTAAAAAAAAAAAAAAAGGCTCAGTAGACTTCTGATTTTGCTGGCAAAACTCTCACTTTGTTTATGCTGCATCACATTTGAATTTCATTTCCTATATCTTCTAAAAGTAAGTACATTTTGTAACCTTGTTTTATGAATTTCTCAGAAATATTAAATTAAAAGGACCATTTAGCATTGGTATATGTATTTATACTGCTGTATTTCTTATACACTAATGTCTTCCTATTGAATTAACTTAATCAGCATGTAAAAGGAGATTAATTGCAGTCATCAGAACAACTTTAATCCCTGAAAATTTTTTGAAACAAAATAATGAGAGAAGGGTAATTTGGTGCTGAGTTCAAATCTTGTGAATTTTTCCCTTGTGCAGCATAAACAAAGAATGTTATTTTTGTTATCCATTCCTCCTTTGTACATAAGGATGGCTACTGCAATCACAAAGAAGATCCTCTGATTATTTTTAGATGTGAAATCTTTGCTTAATGGATCCTGGCATTTCTGCAATCCTTGCCCTACTTTGCTTTTTCATTTCCGAGGAAAGCACGGGTAGGGGATGATAATTTTTCGAAGTTTCTGCAGATGAAAATATGGATCTTACACATAAAAGGCCAGGTTTTGACCACTTCTGTTGAAGGAGGGCCAGTCATCCCTGAAATTCTGATGATGCAGTGAACAAAATCAAGCTACATTGACCACAAATTCTCTGAATATTTATTTATTTAAATAAATAAGAATTCACATCCTACATTCCTGGTAATGTGCATGCTGATGATAGTCAGGGCTCTGCTAATCTGTGATTCAGTTCTTTCCTTTTCAATTTGTATTGGATTTTTATGCATGTCTACATTGCACAGTGGGATGCAGGACAGACAAGCTGTGTCTGAGACAGTACATCAACATGCGAAAATGAAGCAATGCAATCCACGCAGGTACGATACCTTGGGTTTCAAAAGCGGTGAGGTTGAAGCAGCATGCACCTGAATCAATTTATCTTTGTTGATGGATCATTAATTTCCATACTGTACCACTATGATGTGGCATGATGGCTTGCAGTATTGTGTCCAGCTCAAAAGACTCTCTGCAGGAGCAGATTTACCAAGGGGCTAATGGAGTTGTTATACTCTCTCTGTCCTTTCCTCTTCCTCTCCCCACAGATCAGTGCAGTACAGAATTGTGTCTCACCTTGCACGACTTTGCAGTTTTGCAAATTCCTATTTAGACGAGAGCTACATACTCTTCCATCCACACTCTCATCCTGGTAGTTTTCTCACCTCACATCATTATATAGATCAGGCATGTTCATTGATAGACATTTGTATGTTAAATCAATCTATTACATTTCTAATTATAATTTGTACCTAGCTCTTTGAGGGAACGGTCACCTTTTTATTATACAGAAGGACCTTATGTGTTACATGTTTAACTGTTCTTTAACTTTTAGAATAGGGCATTAATAAGGAACCTACGTTATATAATGCTGTGATAAAATATACTGCTCCAAGGTTGCTTCCCAATAAGAAATAAGAAATAAACCAAATTCTCCACAACACGAAAATGCGTGAACAATCCTGAAGGTGATTTAAAAACTATTAGCGAGAAGTGTGAACTCTATCTGACATATGCTGTGAAGTAGAAGAAATCAGACAGTCAGAGAAAGTTTTTTGCAGTTTGGATTTTTTTTTTTTTACTTGCACAGAATCAAATGAACTTGTCACCTGTATGTAACATCTTCACATCTGTTTCAGAAGAAGAAAAGAAGTTATGAAACAGTTGTTGAAATGTATGAGTAACCTTGTGCTCTTAGAGTATTAAATGTATCAGGTAGATGTACTTTTAAAGATCTGGTGAATGAAAAGTATTTTGAAGAATCAACAAAACTGACACAGACCTGAGATTAAAAATCCAGTCTTGTAACTTTGACATATTCTTTGATTCTCTTGGCAAAACTGCCCTTGTAACAGGCTGAGTTATGGAGAAAAGCATGTCTGTACTAACAGACAACGATCTGAGTTTCCAGTATCAATGCTTTTAGTAGTTACAGAACCAAGACAAGCTAACTGCAAAAAAACAGATTGCTTTCATTGTGACCAGACAGTATATCAGCATTTTACACTTGGTGTGCATTCAGTCCGTTCAGATGGAAACAGTATCATGATACACAAAATAAGGTGACATTTTAGAAGATGTCGAATGGTTGAGAGATGCAGACACAGATTCATTTACAAGTAGACAAACATGACTCAGAAATATAGGAGTGGCCTTTGTGGGTGCTTTTTAACTGCTGATTTTCTGTCAGGACCCTGCGGGCACTGCCTGGCCTCACTGTCTGTGCCCAGGCCCCTGCGGGCATCCTCTCACCCTGCCCAAGGCCCAGAAACCCATTTCAGCCCAATATGGGGTTCTGCCTGAGCTATGTTGGAGGACTGCTGGTCTCCAGCTCAACCACAGATGTGCCCATGCCTGGCCACGGGCACCATTGATCCAGACCCTGGCCTGACTTCAGACCTGCCCTGTCACCATGAACCTGCCTGGCAACCACTGGATCTGATCCTGACCCTAACCTGCAGACTGACCTCCTGGCTTGACCTCCCTTGGACATGCCTCATCACCATGAGCTTGCCTGGTGATCTCAACTCTTGCTTTTACCTGGCCACCTGGCCATGATCTCTTGGTCGGCCCTGCTCACCTCGCTCAAGTACTGTGTGACAGGCCCTTGCTGGTGAGGCCCCAGCCCTGCTGGCCGTGGGATTCCCCTTGACTACCCATCCCTTGGGGAGCAGCTCGCTCATGCTGCTCTCTGATAGATTCAAATGAACATCAGCACTACACTTTTAAAGAGAATCTCCCAGTAGTCTCAACTTACTGTGCTTTGCTTTGCACTGTGGAGCAGTTGCAGCATGTGTGAACCTTTCAGATGAAGCTAAACTATAACATATGCTTCAGGAGCACACCCCCTGCATTCTGTTGATGGGACCAGAATAGAGATATCCCAAAGTAAAAAAATACCTGATGTGTGCATAGTGTGGATTTTAGGCCTTTGTTTTAATCTACAGGCCCATTCCCATTGGTCTGCACTACTTGCTAAGGCAGGCAAAGCCACTGACACCATCTGTTTCCTAACAGATAAAATCAGTTGTCTAGAAAATAAAACAAGAACAAGACAAGCATTTAAGGAATGGGAACTTCTTGAGACAGTGTCTGGATTTAATAGCACTCACTGAATTTCTTTCATGAATTTGATGTTATAATACACTTTTCCTTAAGAAGAGCAGCAGTTTATAGTCGTATCAGCATGGTGCTTCTCAAAATGAATTAGGTGTTCAGCAGTCCTTTCTGAAGGTTGTATTTAAGCCACTTTTGAGGTTGCAGTGGTCACCATTAAAACATCAGCTGCCATATAACTGTCGCAGTTATTTCTTAGTTAAAATGAAACAGTATTTCAGAAACACTGTGGTAACTGTTGACTCTTTAAATGGTGACCTGATTATTTTACCATTTTTATCATGCACCACAGTTTACAGTGCTTAGCGTAACAGAAGGGATTTGCTTACACATTGCTCCTAGCATAAAGTCACTTTAAATTAGATGTACTAGTAGAGAAATGCTCTTAAAACCTCCCAAAGCGATATATTGTTATCTCATTCACTCAGTAATGAGAGCTAAGCCAGAATGGAAGATTTATGAAGATATTAAGCATAACAACTGAGGATGAATTTTTCTTATCATACACTCAATACTATTTAGTTTGTTTGGCTTAACCAATAGGAAAGAGAAATTAGTTTATACCCATTTGCGAGAAAGAACAGAGTGCACACTCCACATATACCTATGAGGTGATACAGGTGCTGAACACAACCAGAGAATCCAGGAAATACAAGGCTAAATAATAATAAGAATAGTACAAGTCTGGCTTTTTCTTTCATTATGACCTCTCCTGAATCAGGGAAAGGCAAGTATGGCATGAGAATATAATATAGCAGGGGATACAATTGATACTCCAATTAATATTTAACTAGTTTGTATTAAACATGAGCAGGATCGGTAATCCTAATCTCCCTGTATAAATCCAGTGAATGTCTTAGCCATTATACTAGACAGCTAAGTCCACATACAAAATCGTTCCTTTCACTCCCTTTTCTGTCTCTCTCTCACCTGCTCACTCCCCCTCCCTATCTTCATTTGTTCCTTCCAGTGAATCTCTCAGTGTTTTTTTAAATAAAATATTGATCTCCACCAATGAAATCCTAAATATCCTTTTGTATTGAAAGACATTCAAATGCAAGAAAAGTAAAAATTGCTAAAGACAGGAAGAAAAGAAAGCTAATCTCGAAAATGAAAAAGAAAAGTAACAAATATAAACTAAGCAGCTCTCTTCTAGATTGTAAACCAAAAGTCACTGTGAATATCTACTGGGAAAAAAGCAGAAGACAGGAAGAAATTTTAACATTTCACATCCATCTTACAGGAAACATCACTTTATCTCTGTTTTTAATTTTTGATCTTCCCTTTAACACTCTAAGTGATTGGCCTTTTTTTTTTTCCTCATTCTCTTCTAATTTCCAGTAATAGCCCCTCTTTCTTTCTCAGCTTCTCGAGAACTTAAACTGGTCTAAACTGATTGCAAAATTTATTTTTATACTAAAACTGATTCATAACAATTTGTTAGAAATTTATTGCAATATATAGCGTACTCTGAAAAAAGGTTAGTACATATTGAAGAATGGGAGTAGATTAACAGTAGATAGCAAGGTGAATCTGATCTTACTTTGGTTTATTACCTGTTCTGGACCAAATCTTTGCCCAGTATAAATTGGCATGATTGCAAGACCACTTGGAAGCACACATCTTTATAACAACTCAGGGTATGGCCAATTTAGAAAGTAGTGGAGGATGCCCTGCAAACCCATATAGAAGAGATGACAAGTTTCAGAGCAGACTGAAACTGGGATGCAAGAACTCAGGTGCTGGTACTTTTAAGACTGTTTTTTTTTTGTTCCTTTCTTTCTCCAGCAGCCAATTAATACTATTTTTTTTTAATTAGAATATCACCTACTGCTAGTGCTCCATTACTATTAAACAAATCACCTCCATAAAGTTACCTCCCTGAATTATTTTTTTTTAAATACAGTATATTCTTCTAAACATTTAATAAAAACTATTTACTAATTAGCAAACTGATTATTTCCATGTTTATTACAGTCTTCTTAATGACTTTAGATAATCGTTGGTTTCATGGATACATGAGAGATTACATTAATTTCTACAATAATTTTTACATTAATTTTTACAGTGGTATTTTTACCAATGCTTGGGTAACCTTATAGGTTGAAATAACAACAATAGTCATTCACCTATATGAATGGATCTCTTAGGTCATGAATATGTCACATCAGAAAAGCCATCCAAGAAAACTACTTCTAAGGAATGAGCTTTATCCAGTGATTTGGAACTGTGCTTCATAAAATTTTATCACATTATAAGAATCCCTTCACATATTAATAAAACAAATTTTCTTTGGAATAAATATGAAATTTAAGCTTAGTTTCTAAAAAAATCATATTCATCATAAGACCATAATCTTTTTTGCTCACAGTCTGAATACAGATGAAGCCAAAACAACCCAAAGGGTGACCCAGCTATCATTACTTGCATCTCTTTATTGCAATGCCAAGCTGCTGCAACTACCTAGTATGTCACTAGAGACTGAGGAAATTATGACAGTGTGCCAGGACATATGGAAAGAGAAAATCATAATCAGAAGAAGAACCCCACCAAAATGCTTTCATACAACTTTTTTATATCCACCTTTACTGAACAATATCATTATTTTATCTGCTATAGGTGAATTTGGTTCATCCTTCTCTGAAAAGCTTTTTCACACCAGAACAAAACCAAACTAAAACAAAAAAACATTTTATAGATTTTATGTATCGAAAAAATAGAATAAGGAGGTACACACACCTCTATAAACTAGTTTTATTATTTGTGTTAAAAGTTGTGATGTTCTGAAACACTCTTAATAGCTGTATCTGCTCTTAGCTAATAGTGATTACCCTTTAAGCTTGTAGTACTATGTGTAATAACGACTCTGATATATAGTAAGCTCTGTTTAGTAGCCCTTAGCACTTCTTCAGCAATGATACAATTTTAGTGCTTAGTCAAAACAAATGGCAACAACCCTTTTCCTCCATTCCTCCCTTCCAAAAGTAAGAAACAATACCATCCTTCACTCAGCACCATCCTCTGGGGAAAAAGACAGATAAAAACAAAAGAATGGAAAGGAAGAATATAACTATAGATTTCCTTTGCAATATTTTTTATAGAAAAGGATTATATTCACATTGTTTTTATTGGTAAATTAGTCAAAATCTAGTAAAAGAGGTCATGTCTAGATATATTAATAAAATAATCAGCTGAAGCAGGTCCCCCACACTTCATCTCCAAAGATGCTTACTTGTCTGTTTTCATGCCCATTTATCCCCATCTATCAGTCTGGGGATAAAGGGGCAGCTCTTCAGATTACCAGTGCCTTTCTCTGATTACCTAGAATTTACCCTTTCAAGAATCCAGCTGTAGTTCCTTTTATTTCTGCTGATTCTAACTGTATCAGCTTCCTAAGGAACTCTTAAATTTACCAACTTCTTCTAAAGCAAAATATTGAGTTCAATTCAAAATTCAAATTTTCAAGATTTCAAAATTTAGTCCTTAATGACCATTTCTGGATTGTATGTGCCTTAATAATTTAAACTATTACTGAGAAAGAAAAAATCTAGGTATCTCCTTCTCTCTCATATGATGACTGGACAGGTCTTTCCCTAAATATCAGTAAGCCTCCTATCCTCTACACATGAAAGCATGTGATGTATGTGTTTTGCTGAGCAGTTTTACAGGACATAACATGACTATGGCACAGATGGACAATTATTTAATTGTGCCGTGTTAAGTGTCATGCAGTTTTTGAAACAATTATAATAACTGAATGTCATTAAATATTATCTGATACTAGAAGTCTAAGTTGAAAAGAAACTGTTCCCTACTCCATGAGTGAATTAAAATAAAATTCTGAAAACAAAAATCTAAATGTGTCAGGAGGAGTAGTGGTTACCAGTGTAATTAAACCTTGCTGATAAGGGACAGGTTTGTCTAGTACTGCCACTTCCTTATTGGTGGTCAAGTACCCTGAGTGCCCTAGCCAAGGATTTGGTATAACACACGATAGATGATGGAGAATCCTTTAGCAGAAAGTGGGCTGAGATACATTGAGATTCATGGATTATTTGGATTTCAAAAGATTTTTGTACCTTTAAGACCTTTTTCGTAAGCATTCAAGGTAAGTGTTGGCAGGAAACAATGATGTGGAGGGTGTCTAATTACAGTAGCTATTACTAGATCTTCAGAACAGTTCGTCCCAATGTCTATAACCCAATCCTCAGTTTTGTGTTCCAATATTTTACCATGTTTCTGTCAAAACCTCTTAATATAATTAATAAGCACAAGCCCACTTAATTCCACTTAAGATTCTTTATTTTTAAAATAAAATGTTTTGATTCTTTCTTTCCTTTTTGTAACAACACTTAGTCAAGTCCATAATCAATTAATACAGATGTGTAGAACGTGAAGGAAGGAGTACTTGCAATGCTTGTTTGTCTTCTATCTTGCATTATAACCAGCTTATGCGCCTTTCTAGCCAATGGTTCATTTGTAGAATATCCCCATAAGGTTTCTTTGAATCAGGGTTTTCCATCATATCGTAGCACATTAAATTTATCCTGACTGATACTTCTCTCAGTTTAGAATTTCACCTTCTGAAGAAACAGCATCCAAGTATGCAGAGTTTTTTATTAATAAATTAAATTATTCTAGTATCTGAAGAAAGTGCAGTACACTCCATAAGCAATACAAAAGCCTACTGATATCCTCTCTGGTATTGGTATACGCTAACATTGGACATTACCAACTGAGAACTCTGAATCTTGGCTCAATAATATACCTTACATTAACTAATGTGCATGCTTGTAAGAAATGCAAATTTACAGCTATTTTTGAAAAAAAAAAAACTGACCACTTAATAAAATAGCACTCATGACATAAAAACTGATGCTGTACTATAGTATTATATTGGTATGTATATTTAGTATTTTATATATATATATATAATATTATATATATATAGTATTATATTGGTATATTCACTTTTATTTCTTAATAGACGTCAGTAATCTAGGAGCAGTTTAAAGATCACTGTTAGCATCACTCAGAAGCTGATCAGAAATGAACTGAAGTAGTTAAATGAAAGCAAATAAGCTACCTTGTATTCTGGTATTTCAGCAGAATAAGAAAAGAACTATTATTTTCCTCCTGCAGAATAAACAGAATACATAATAAGCATTTGCAGCACTTCATGGAATCGATTTAACTGGAGAATGGATACATTTGTAACTTACTTGTGGCTTTGGCTTGAGTTGAATTAAGAGGTGCTCCCATTACTTGTGGAATGTGCTTGCTATTCTACAAGTGCCTAGACATCCTAATGTGTGTACATTAAGCTTTGAACTTCATAAAAGAATTTCTACTAATCCTGACTACAGGCTTAGTAGTCAGAAATGTATATAGAATAAAATAACTAAACATTAATGGCCAGTCCAATCTATAACCAATACAAGACCTCATCCATGGTAAAAGAATTGTAGGGTATTACCCCAATACACCCATATTTGATTTTAATATTAATAGAAATTAACAAAAAGCAATACTACTTGGTATTTCGACAGGGACCTTTGATGAAAAACTTAATGATCTTGTAGCATTTAGCAGGCATTAAAGCCTCACTTTATCAAAGCATTTCAGGAGGTGATATTTTTAGCCTATATGGTTGCTCGGCCTATGCTCTGCGCTGCCCCAAGCTATTTGGACATACTAGTCTTACGCAAACCTGAATTAAAAGCCACTCCCCCTCCCCGAGATTTCAGGAGGTGTTACCCTGTGCTTGGTCCTGTATTATCGTTATCACATTGCATTTGAATTGCTAGTAGCTTGTGTCCTTTCTCAGAGCATCAGCAGACCCAGCTCACTTCTACCAGTCATTTCTTAATGCTTAATAATTTATCCATCTATTTGTAAACAGTACCTGAGTGCTGTTACTGGGCTTGATGGGGTACCCTAGATATACCTACAACGCACAGAGCTTTAGCTGCTGGAAAGCATACCAGTGATATTCATCCTTCATGTCAGAAAAGAACATGTGCACTAGGACTTCTGCCAGCATCCCTTGAGCGAGGCTGTAGGCAGTCTGTACCAAAGGTCATCAAAATGGAGACAATGGAGAAGATCCGTGGGCCAGGAGTATGCTAAGTGAAAGCATAAGCCGATCCTAACGCATAATGTAGGCTCCTCTGCAAGAAGTAGGGAATAACACTTCTGAAAGGAAATAATGGCTCTCAGAGGATGACTCTAATCTTCATTGTGTTGAATCACATGGGAGACCTGTCGGTTTTCCTTGACTGTAGACTGATCTAACTAGGCTCCTAATTGAGGCAGTTTATTAAGTTGGGTGAGATCAACAAAGTCCTGAGTAACTTACTAAATAATGATTAATTTCCTCATGTACTTAAGGTTAAGCAAGTAAAAACCCTTGTTAAATAAATTCCTGAAAACTCTATTTAGATAAATGACTACTGCATCGTGTATTTTAAAGGTGAGTTAAAAAGCAACAACACACACAAAAAAACCCAAACCAGAATAATATGTAATCAAATCCACACATACAACTGAAAGCCACAGCTTGTAAATTCAGGAAAGTGAATCATTTAGAACTAATTTTGGCTACCCCAAATATGTTTCTTAAAAACACTACTTAGACATTTTTTTTTCTGTAATATTAAAAATTTAAATCTGGGAAGAATCATGTAAACTGGACTCTTTCTCCTTAAATTGTGCTATTACTGAAATAGGTTAAAAACAAATTATTGGCAGTTCTTAAGTCGGTTCAGATATCCACATTCATATGTATATGGATGTATATGATACATATGTGTTTATGTGTGTAGATATCTATATCTCTTCAGCTGCAGTGGAGATACATGCAGTTATATCAGTTGAAATTGGGATAAAATGCTGATCTTAAAGTTTAAACCTTTTGTCCATTTTCATTATTCTGCAGGCTGTGTAGCCTTAAATTTTATGGAAGGAATCCCCTTCCATAAAGGAAGTGCCCACATTGTCTAATTCAAAATTAATTTATAAGCAAGATAAACTTACAGATCAGCAAAACAAGGGCTACACAAATAAAAGGAATTATTCACCTCTCACTTCATAATTTAAATTATATATATATGCCCTAATGAGAAATAATTTAACACGCATTTTTAATTACATTTTTGGATGAAAATAATGTACGTAGAAAAGTGTCTGCATTAAGAAAGTACACGATGAAAAAGCCATTTGTGTTCCATGCTGTTTTCATTTTTATTGATTTGCACTCAGACAAGCAGTGTATAAATGGATACAGTGTTGCAGAGTGTTTTAAGGGTTTATTGTTTAATTGTTGCATTATCTCTAATTTGGGCAATTTGTTTTTCCTGGACTGAAATTTCCTGTATGATCTTAGGAAACTAAAATCCAAACCTCTGAAAGTTGTGTAATGGTTATGGCACATTTTTAACAGCAATAGCTCTAAAATAGCTACATAATAATTCAGGTGTATTAAAAGTATTAAAACTTTCCTTTTATTTTTGCAAGTTCTGGGTAGATTTCACCTTTGAAATTCTAAACTTTGTGATTTCATGTATTTTGCTATCCAGAAATACAGAAATGCTACTTGGATTACTCTTCTTGTTCTTTCATAAAACAAGTTATGTGACTTGTATTTTGATTTGAATAAAACCATACTCAGAGTACTAAAAACAGTTTTCCATAAAGGTCTCTCTAGCTGTCACAAACCCATGTATGGAAATTGCAAAGAATGTGACAAAGGTAAGTCATTATCCAAAACAACTAATGTTCAATGCCTGGAGAGGAAAATGTGTACACTAACTTACTCTGAAAAGTTTAGATAAAATTGAAAAGCAAACTGCATAAGGCCAGTGTAAGCTATATTCAAAACCTACAGTGAAATGTAAAATGACATTCTTTTTGTAACTTAAAATATATGTAAATATAAGGCAACATGATGTAGCAGTAAAGAACAATTCTAGATTTGTGTCACTTTCACCAAAGTTGTTTTGACAGAGGCCAGACACAAAGTGTAGCCCCCTTAGGCTACCAAAAAATTAGTTTAAATCAGATGGCCGTTGTTGGAATGTAGTTTACATAATGTGAGAGCAATGATACTTTGAAAATAATGTCTAGAACAAACCAAAAAGGCAAAATATTTGATATTAACAAAGATAGAGAACGAACCTACAAAACTGGTAAGAAAATGATTTATGTTGTTATCTCTGAAGACAAAGCTAAGATAAAGGAATTCCTTTTTACATGCACAATTCCATTTTCCCACAATTTTAAAACCTTATCTGTTAGAGATATTCCTTATTTAAATATGGAGAGAATTGCTTTAACAGCTAATCCCTCTCCAAATTTTTCAGGAAAGTATATAGACATTGTATTTAAATTTGTGTGTGGAATTTTTCCACTGTATTTCCTGGAAGGATTGGAACTGCATAAAGCAGTTGTACATGTGCTATGTGCATTCAACACTTCCAGGAATCTTTGAAGCTACCACACATATGTACAGCAACAGTATTGTGAAAGTGATCCTGGGATTTTCGGACATTTGACAGCCTAGTAGTTCCAGGCAGGCCATCCTTAGACCAGGCAACCTGGTGTGTGTGTGTGTGGGGGGGGGGGGGGGGAGAAGGGGGTGGTGAGTGTGTACACAAAATTTCTGAGAAGAGAAAGAGTACATGTCCTGGAAAGCCAAAACATATGGTAGCTTTGGGGAAAAAAATTCAAGAAAGTTGTAGTTATTGCTTGGTACAAAAAATGCTGTCATTATTATTGACTAAAAAAATAAAGTGTATTTTTATTTTTCCCCAGTCAGAAAATGCTTTGTCAATGGAAGAGAAAAAGGGAAAGAGGCTGATTTATGGTGATTTATGGCACGATCCTCACATAAACAGTAATTTATCTATCTTATGTGCCATCTCTGTAGTACATGCGAGCCTAACAACTGTTAATGTATTTTCTCCAGCTCTGTGACATACTTTCATTTTCAGAAGGACAATGGGGTTGCAGACAAAGAGGTGTTTAGGAAGACAGTTCTATTTAAGCAAAATATTCAAACATAAACCTTTAAAACTTCTATTCAGCTAGCACTAAACACTCGAGGCCACCAAGGTTCACAGGAACCTACATTTTCTAATGTCATGCTTCAATATGAAAGGAGCTCAGTAGTTCACCACCTAGACCCTTTTGGGACTGAAGACAGGTATTCTACCATCCACTCTGTTTCAGGGGTTTAAGCTGTGAAGTACAAAATTGGCCTTTGAATTGCATTTAAAATAGAGTAAGAGCTAACTATGGTGACATTTCTCCCTCTCTTAACCACTAACTGATATATCACCTAGATGTGAATAACTGATTCTGAACAGATCTTGTGACTGGAAATTAGGGCTTAGTCTTAACAAGCAAGTACCTGACCCCTATGTAAGGAGCTGTTTCACTCTATTTTCTTTCTCTTTTTATGGTCCAACTTCTATTAAATATTTCATGTCTTCAAAAAGAAGGTGTTCTGAACCCAAATAACTCTATGTTTTTATGAGGAATGAACTTATTTGGTGTTAGGAATATTGAGTTTTATCCTCATGGACAGAAGCAGGACTGAACTGTCTCAACACTCTTGGTGATTGTGCTAACCATGGATGTAATAAATAAATATGGAAAGGGAGCAGAGTCACTTGCAGAAGGGACTAGAGTTGCAAAGCACAAATTGAAATTTTTGTAAAAGAAGGATATGAATACTATTAATCTGGGAAAAAGGTCAGTTTCCTGGTGGTTTAAGGCACAGTCACTCCTCACTGCATCTTAGGTAGGTTCATGTTTTCGTGATGTTTTGGGGATGTTTCCTATTCATCGTACTGTGAATCTCATTTGAAGGCACCTAACACCCTGCAAATGTTGCAGAGGCTAACAACTGTGTTTTTAGTGTTATCTGAGCTAGCCAGTGTTACAAGTGTTTGAAAGTCTCGGCACTCTTGATATCTGACTTCTCTTGACTGCCGTCTTTTGTTTTTCTAAATAATCCAAAGTTTGTAAGTTGCTTATGTGGTAAAGGTCATTGGAGGCCATTTTTGTCACCCCAACAGCAGATCAGATACACAAGCATAACCAAATAGTGTGTTATGGGGCATATGTGCATTGCATTTGCTGTATATAATAGACATATATTTGCTGTATATCTGTATGCTCAGGACTTGTTCTGAGCATAAATGATATGGATATATGAGAAATGTGGTCAAAATGTGACCAAAACACACACACACTCAAAACATTTTTATGCCATGCAACATAAAATAACGTATCTCATAAAGAACCACAGACTACTTTTCTGAAGACAAGTGCTCTGTATGAGGAATTTTTTGAGGAGACAGGCTTTGGTATGCTAAGCACCAAGTCCTTTAGTTGGCCTTGGCCAATTGGAAACTTAATTTCAAAGCCTCACAAAAAAGGGCAGGCTTTGGCAGAAGAGACACATAGAGTCTAGTAATTCTGAGCTGCTAACCTGTTTTTGAGGTTTAGGAACGGCAGAGAATATCTGCTAACAAACTATGATTTTGAGAGCTGAAAGTGTGCATCTAAGGACGATGCTAATCTTTTAACCTGATCCCTAAGGTTGTGGTCCATCCCATGGTACAGGGTCCAACAACACAAAGCAAGCCCCCCCATGCAGGAAGACTCAGATCCTCCTCATAAAGAGGACTCTCTCTCCATCAGCTGTGTCAAATGGCAGATGTTAATGGGATACAGGCTGAATGGTAGAGAGCCCCAGTGAGAGTAGGTGGTAAATGGTGTGCAGAAGAGACCATGAAACCAAGTAAGACAGCACTGCCAGAATTCTGACCTTTAGAATCGTGACTATAAAATTGGAAGGGTAGAAATATCTCTGACACCTGTAAGCATCTTGTCTTGTGAGCTCTTATTTGATGGTGTTTTCAGGCCTCACAAAGAGAATTAGGAGGCAGCCTTTTCATAGTTCCTCTTCCAAATTTAAGTCTTCTGGTGCCAAGAATGAAGTGAGAGGGAGCACTCTAAGAAAATGCACAGCACTGAAGGAAGGTATCCCAGATTTTGAAGCAGATCAGGATACTTATGCTATGAGAAATTTAAAGCAATTTTTTATTTTCCTAGTTCAAACATCTTTAGCAGAGCACTATTCACACAAGACCAACAGCAATGACCTACTGTTCAAATGATCCTGTCTTGATGCTGCTTTCAGTTGGAAAGTGTGAAGTCTACGTGAACGGGCAGATATGAAGAATGAAATCTCTTATAGGCCTATAGGCCTTCCTGGAGAATAACCTCTAAGCCAAGAACAGAGATACTTAGCTTTATGCCTTTTCTGGAGCAAGTCTCTCTGTCATGAACTCCAGGTGATGAGCAATACTGCTGCTTGCTATAAGCATGGAGGAACTCATGGACTTGGAAAACTGATATTCCAGAAGCAGTCACTGACTCTTTTTTCAGCCTTGGTTCTAAAATCTAAACATATAGGATATGTGGTTGTGATGTGCACTCGTCTTGGAAGAGCAGCAGTGGTTGTTGCTGTCTGAAATTAAAAACCTGAGCTTAAAACTGATACAAGTTTTAAAACACGGTGCCAAATTTGCAGCCATACAGTAGTCTTTCAAGCTACCAAGATAACCTGGTTGAAAAGAAAAGCTAAAGTAAGAAATTAATTTGCTTTAGGCAAATCCTGGCCTGCATCCTAAAGAATGAAAATGAGTAAGACAATTAATTTAGCATCTAAAAGGTGTTGAAAGAAAATCCGTAGGAAATTAATAAGACCACTTCTAGAACACAATGGAGAAAAGCTTCCCCCAGCCAACCAGCTGAGGATTGAGATACAAGGGGAGAGAGTTAAGGTGCTTCCAGGGTAAAAATACTTAAATGTATCCACAATGCAAATGCATATATGCAGACAAGAAGTGGAAGAATAGGCTTTATTCACTTACATGCACTTAGACTTTTAAATATGAAAATCAGCATTCAGCATCTCATATCTATGCTGAAGAAGCTTCCTATAACAAGTAAATATTCAGAGTAACAGTTGTGAAAAAAAAGATTTCATGAATAACTCATGAAGCCTGAATTTACATTCTGCTTTTCAAAATTCCTTGTTTTCCTAAGTAATTTTTCCTTCTGTGAGTAAATAATATAGAAACATCTATTGTTTATGCTAACTCTTTCAACTTGCTTAACCCTTCTAGTTTCAATGTTTCAGCACTTTTTCAATTTCAGTGTTTCAGCATTTTGAACCAAAATTACTTGTAATGGAAGGATCAATTAATGCACTGTGAAACTGAATGATACCTGTAGGACTCCACCATACAAATGCAGGGTTAATGTATGTTCTTTACATCTACCAAAACTCTCACAGATTTACTCAATTACAAATTATATTCAACACAGATTTTTTAAAAATATTTCCCAGATATTTCAAATGCAAAGAATAAAGCTAAAAGATAAACAAGTTTAAAGAACATTGAAATTCTTAACTCTGATATGAAATTTCTCATTTTTATCTCTGATACCAAATTGTGTGCTTACATTCGTCTGCTTTAGGACTTTTAAAATGTATTATAATTGTGATTGCAATTTAATGTATTGCAAATGTATTGTAATTGTATTTCTACAACATTTAAGCAAATGTTAAGACTTAAGATCAGCAAATCAGTAAACTGAAGTTATAACAAATGCATGCAGGGTTTTTCTTTTTTCTTCCAGAAAATGTTGGCTACCTCTTTGCATTCAGGAAATTGTTTAACTTGGAATTAGATACCAAACATTTGAAATGTTTTATCACATCTTTAGAAGAGAGGTGTAATCGCAGACGATATATTATAAGTTATTTGTATTTGTATACTATTGGTAGAAAGTCATTAGTATTATGGGACAGACATAAATTAAGACTTAAAAAAAGTGACTACACTTCTGCAGAAAAACACTGATGGGACAGAAGAAAGGAAAAACAAGTATGTGCAGTAAGAATGTCCATTTTAAAGCACGAAAGTGCCTTACTCCTTGTCCACTGACACAGTCAACAGCTACCCGCTATCTAAACCTGCTGGCTTGATTTCTGTCTCAGTTAAGTAACTGCAGCATTAATTCACAGGAATCTAACACACAAGTGTATCTTCACTTAGATGTGTGAACTTGTCTGGCTTCATTTCAAACTCGTCTGAATATTGTGGGCTAAGTTTGTTTACAAAAAGTAACGTAATAAGAAGGGGGAACAGGGCAAATATCTATGAAAAGATCATAAGGAAGCAAGCAGAAACAGAAGCACAGTCATTGCATGAGTACTAGGTGTCTGAGGAGTTCATGGAAGAAAATACACTATGTCTTTCAGATGATCAAAGAGATAACAATCATTTAGATTCTGATACCTTGATATTTCAGAAATAAAGTGTTTCTTTTCAGCTCCTTGAATTACCATCTCTGAATTTGACCTTGACAGCAAACTGAAGGAAGTTGTAGCTTGGCTGAACCCAACTGTAGCATGAGTTAGTCAGGAGATTTTTTTTTAACTGGTTTTATGAGATCAGTTGCATCTCTTTTAAATACTCAGTGAGGCAGGAATCAGTTGGAAGAAGTGTGCAGAGACACATGAGTGGAAAAAAAAAATTTCCCCCAAAGCAGAAAGCGTGACTCGACAGCACAGTTAAGACCACCACACGGCCCAGACGCTGCAACCCCCACCGCTGCCCCCCGGCCATGTGGGCGTTCCTTCCAGGCAGTGCCAGGCCCTTCTGGAACCTTCTGGAAGGCGGGGCTTGGTGAGTGGGCGGCAGGGCAGGGCTTGGCAGCACACCCAGGGCTTGGGGGCGGCAGCAGACTAGCAGCAGGGCCTTGGAGGGGGTGGAAGGCCGCTCGGGAGCAGTGGGAACTGAGCAGAGTTTTCTCTGGGTTGTCTAGAAATGGGCCTGTCTTCCAGGATACTCTAGGCAAGGGGAGAGGTGGCTGTGAACATTTTTTATTTCTGTTAATCTGATTCACCGCATTCTGTTTTTAAAGCCTCTAGTTCTTATTCGAATAAAGTTTGGAAAGAGTTGAGTGGAAAGGCTTTTCACTCGTTTTGGAGGAGTTGCTAATAGTAAGTTGTATTGGCAGATCCTCCTCAAAACTGTGACTGACTCAGAGACCTGTCACAACATATATTCGTGTTATCTCTTAATGTGAACCTACGGCCCTGACTGAAATTTACCGGAGTTGGACAGTTGCACGTTTGTCACCATATCACATAAAACATGGAATGGCCACTGAGATCTTCCACCTTTCTATGAAAATGATATTAATGAAGTTTCCTGGTATGGCTGGTGGGATGTTGTTCTACTTCTGTCTTTGTGAGTGAGGTCATCTGTTCATTTAGATAAGTCACATGCAGTACGTATGCGGTCAGAGCAAGGCATTTTGTCTTAAGGTTAAATTTTGTTTCAGTGATCCACTTTACCAGTTTTAACTTCTTATGAGACTGACTTGCCTTAATCATTATTTACGATGCTAACAATCTTTATACCATTTGCAGGCTTACAAGTATTATGTAATAAAACTCTCTGAAAATACATAGTCATAAAGATCAGAATTAAGTTTCTCCGAATATATGTGAAGTGAATACTGGTGATATCTTCACTGACTTTTGAATATTTATGATCCATCCCTTCTGGGGCAGAACCAAAGCATGGATGTTTTTAGTCCAAAACGTCAACAAAAATTCTAACCAGCAGAAAACAAGGATAAATAGACAGCTTTAGGAGTACTTTCATAGCGGTTATAGTTCTAATTTTAAGTCTAAATATAGTCTGTTGTGTCCCCTCATGTTCTGGATAATCTGTAACAGAAAGGAATTCTGAAATAACATATGCTGGAAGAAGAAGGAACAGGCCTCTTGATAAGGCACAAATTGCTGGAGAGGATGTGGTTCTTCTATTCCTGGGTTTTCTATACAGACTTGTGTTCTTTGGACAAGCCATCTGTGATTGCTTTCTAAATAGTATGCTCAGATTTACAAAGTGGCAGTGATAGGTAGCATATTGTTCACCCTTCCCTTCCTCTTCATATCCACAAATATGAAAGAAGCATATCAAACTCTTTTCACATTGATCAATTCCCTATATTTGTAAAGCTGTCTGATTTTTGACAACCAGATGATTTCTGTTTTAATATTTTAAGAAATGAAAATGAGCTTTAGCTAATTATATTCGTCTTCCCCAACTGATAATAAAGAACTTTAATAGTGTGCCAGATCCTCATCTGTCTTTAAAGCCCTTTGCAGATTTTTATCATTATTCTCATGCTGATAACTACATGCCTGTAAGAACAGTAGTTGAAGTTACTGGGGCTACAAAAGATACTACAAAGAGAAACCTACAGTCAGAGCTCTTCCCCCTACATGGGAAAAAGCAGAGTCCTTTTTATCTTTCCATCATAATGGCCTGTACAAAGCAGAATCATTTCCCCATTGTTTGAGTACTGATTTTTAAGAAGCGGTATTTCAGAATTATGGTGTGCCTAAGAGATGGGGTTATATGCATGAAATTGGAGTAGCTATAATACCTACTACTTAAGTACAGCATTAATTGTTTGCTGCAAGTTTTTTCCCCAAAAGTCAACTTTTTTTGTAAATACTGTGTTTTGCAGCTGTAAGGTTACTAATGTCAGAGATATAAGATATAAACAAAAACAAAGTTAGCAGACCAAGACTGCAGAATGATCCATGCAAGAATCCAAGCTTAAAATATAAGTGAATTGAATGATGCTACTTCAGACAACTAGTACTTTAAAGGGATAAGCATCAGAACTTTTCTTTAAAAGAATATAGGTATCTAGGAAAATACAATGCATAGGCAAGGGGCTCAAAGTAGCATGTTTTTATGTTTGTAAATGAATTTGCCCATAATTATCCTGTAGAGACTGTGTTCGTTGCTAACCTTCAACGGTTCTTGAAATACAACTCTAAGTGAACTGTTCTGGAACTTCCTTGATAAAATGCCATACAAGTGCTCATGTTTTTCCTACGTTGATCTCACATACGGTCGCTACTCTAGTATTTTATAAATTAAAAGCTAAAGAGTATAGTAAATGGTCTGCGGATTTTAGATTAGACAGATAGCATCTCTATAGTGTGCCAGGGCATATAGCTAAATAAATGAGCTTGACTTCGTTGTGTATATTTAAATGCAAGCTATATAAGGCATACAATTAATGAAGCACATAATGCAAATCATTAGCAGCACTAAATGATCTGCTTATCATTTACATCAAATCATCTTTTCCTATTAAAATGCTAGCATCCCATAATAAATATAAGCCCCTTGTTTCAAAAATGAAAACACCAATTTTCTGGATTGTCATTATAATGTTAATGATAGCAGTACTCTAGAAAGGAAAAGTACAATAGATATGTGTATTATACGAAGGGTGTTTCCTCCTCCTCCCTTTTTTAAATAAATGCTGCTTTAGTTATGGAAACTTCTAGTATATGGAAAAATTAACTGATAAAATAATTGACTTTCTTTTCTGGAGATTCTTAAAAATTTAATTTATATGTTGATTATGTAGCTGGAAAGATGTCTCCCAGTTTCACTGAGTAAAGCAGAAAGTGCCTTAGCGTAAACAGGTATCTGAAACTGGAGAATGCACTTCATCTAATTGTATTAATGAACTACACTGAAGAGGTTTGTTTAGTAAGGAAAAACCCTTTTGATTTAGTGTAAAGTAGAACACATTATATCTGGATCTTCTTACAGTATTCTCTTTATGTTCAGCAAAATCAAACACTTTTGTAACACTTGGTCGCCATGAGAGAATAATGGAGCAATAAAGACTTATAAAGTGACAATTACATACAGTGCTTGTGAAGCTTTGTCCTTATGGTTGTTTTTCTGGTGTGAGATCCAAATTGCAAGAATTGCAGTCGTAGTCTGACACTTCTCATGAACAATATTTGAGAATATTTTGTCTCTTAACACTTGGCATGGATTCTGTGGTATGCGAGAGCTAGTAATGACTTTTTTTTTCAGCACATATAAGGGTTTTTTTTTGTTTTTAAACATCAGTGAAGTTAGTAAGTTTTTCCTAATGATTTATATTATGCTTGTTCTCTTAATAATTATACTCTCTCTGAGTTTGTCCCTGTGAGGTAATTGTGTGTATTAGAAAAATTTTATGGATGTGAATAGATTAAGGGAAAAACAGTAAAACTAAAAATCAAATATCAGAATTTAAAACATCTGAAATGTCAATTCTATTCAATGATTGTCTGAATTGTGCTCATACCTAAATGTGAAAAAAGGTGATTGTACATAATTTCCAAACTTTTACGTATTTGCAGTGTTTGACCTTCTAAGGAACAGTTCTAAATAAAAAATCCCAGTTTCTGTGAGATGACATTTTGCTTAGAGAAACAGATTTCTCATCTTCATAGTATGGTATAGAGGAGAATAGACACTCAGAAGTTGAAGGATCCAAGAGTATTCATAGCTCTAACATCAGCATTTTCACTATCAAACATGAGAGTGTCACAGGGGAAATGGAACACCAAACAAAGTGTCACAGTGAATTGTATTTGCAGTGTTACTATTTCTCTTTGTATCTAGACTATTTTTGAGTCGTAAATTTTCTTCAAGATCACATTAAGTATATGACTTTCTTTTTCCTAGCATGCGTGACATGCCTACTTGTCTCATTGGTTGCTACAACTTCATCATCACATTGCTTCCCTTAATCACTTCTATTTCTTTATTCTAACTATAGCTCATCTAACTATAGCTCACAGTAAATAAACTCTCTTATGTGTCAATTGGGCATTATTATCAACTTTTTAAAAGTGACTGTTCTTTGATGTTACAGCTGATCATCAAGCTTCTTTCCTGACCTTGAAAAACAGTTCTAACTCACATTAGTTACTATATTTTCTTATTAACTATAGAAGGAATGCCATATTGTACTCATCCTCCATTTTCATGTATTTTGAAATGCTACGTGGAACAGCTCCATTTCCAGCTTACCATCCAACTTACCTTTCTGAAAGACTCTTTTGGTGTGATTATATCAGTCAGCTCTTGTCTCCAATTCAGTGTCTAGGTTTTCTTAATTAAATGAACCAAATTTTAGTAAAAAAACCCTGTCCTTAGGAATCGTAAGAAATCATTATTCTACTTCTGATAAATAAATTATCCCTCTGTATGTTGATATTCTTTTACTGTAGCTGTAGGATGATCTAAATGTCTTAAACGAATAACAAATCTTTCATTCAGTTCATTCCGATATTCTAAATACATACAGGAAAAGGGAATTTAAATGACACCAATTATCATACCAAAACTACAGAAGAGGATTCTACTGCAAATATAATTGAGAAGACTTACAGACTTAGAGCTACATAAAGCTGACAGTTTACCACTATTATAGATATTATTTCTTGCTGCATTTTTGCTCTTATTTATTTGCATTGTTTTGGTCTGTTGCTTATACTTTAAGACTCAGCATGTTGTCTCTTTCTGCAGGGCTCCAAACTCATTTGGAAAAAAAAAAAATCCTCTGTTAGTGATGGAAATTTCACTTTGCCTGGGACATCCAGAAGATCTGATTAACCATTATTTAGCTATATAAGCATTATACCAGAGGGATACAGGTCATTTCTGTGTGCAAAATATGTCAGAGTTAGATGAGGACTTGATTATACTACCTATCGAAGAGGTCTTCCTTCAGAAACATACATGCCATTGTAAGTTTCCACGTGGCATCCTAGCTTGTTTCCAATTTGAGCTCCAAGTCATAAGGTAGGAAATACATTATCAGAAATCATACTATTTTTCAAATGTAGGAAATAATTAAGCAGATCATCTTCCTTCTGAAAATCATTGATTATTTGCAACAAAACATGATGCCCAAAATCAAAGCATGTCTATTCTTAGGAAATTTATCTATGATGTGCAACGTTCAGATGGTAGGTAAGACTAAAATGCTACTAAAGCCTGAAGCTTTTGTAATCGCAGGGGATCAGTTAGATGGAACATACTCAGATAATTGTAGGAGTTGAATCATGTCAATACTGCGGAGAGGGGGAAAGGGAGAGAAGAATAGGAGAGGAAGATGAGAATAGAATTGATGCAAAATTACTCAGGACTGGTAGGAACAGACTTCTCAGACTGAAATTTAGTTGTCAGGATGTCCTTAAGTATGTGAGCAAGAAACACCAGCAAGTTATCAACGTGAAAAGAATTCTTTGAACTGTCTCTTATGACTGATCTATCCTCTGATTTATCATGATAGTATCTGTTGCAGAGGACAGTAAGATAGGAAAAGAATAGATGACAAGCTGACTGTGCATCACAGACACAAAAATGAATGCAGAGAAAAGCAACTGATACCCTGGGGTATGAACTTCTGTTTTACCTGAGAGCTGTAACTGTCACAGGCACACAGCACACGTGGCCAGTTCTTTTCTTTCTGAGGCACACAGAAAGGGAAAGAAGTTGCAGATTCCAAAACTCCCTATTTCCAATGCCAGGAATTACCATTATGTACAAATGTTGCTGAACGTTTCACAGAACTGTATTAGAGAATAGCTTTTGAAAGGATAGCTAATCCTGTTTAGAAGACTTTGAACACTGGTGATTTTAATGCCTGCCATATTTACATTGTTGAATTACCCTCACACCTAGGAAGTTACCTTCTGCTGCATGGCTGAATTTTGCTAACTTCTGGTCCCTGGATCCTTCCATACCTTAGTCAACAGGACTGAAATGCCTCCCATTTACATTTTCCATGTGTATGTATCTATAGATACAGACCAAATTGTCTCTCAACTTTCTCTTTGATAAGATGACTTACTTGGACTTCTTAAGCCCCAGCTAAGGATGAAATGTTCAAGCTGCTGAAATGCTTTAGCTGTCTTTTAAGATGTGTAGTATTTACACATCTTAAATGTCTTTGCATTTTCTGGATGTGAAAACCAATACTGGTTGCAGGTCTGTGACCTCCTGAAGCTATTACAGCTATAGAGGCAAAATGCTATTACAAATATTTCTTTTACGTATCTAATGATCACTGCAGCTTTCTCCTTCCTCAGCATCTTGCCATCAGTTTTTGTAGTGAGAATACCTGCTGAAGAAATCTTGTTGAGATCCCTGAATCTTTATCTACATAATTCCTTTTCAGGACATAGGTTTGCCTAATACAGGCATAGTTTGTGGTTTTGGTTTAGCTTGGCTGTGGCTATACTAAAGCATATTTTATTGGATTGTTAGCAAGCTCATCAGCCAGTCCAAGTGTGGTTCTGTAGCAGTAACCTGTCTTACTCATTATTTATTATCCCATGTGTTAGATTTTAAATCAGCCCTGGATTTTGATATTTCAGTTAACATACCACTGGATAAAAAAACTCATTCTTTGGAATAATTCTAATACTAGCTCTCTGGTGAATATGATCCAGTAACAACAGTATTTTGAGGTATGCTGGTGAGCCAGTTTTTACTGTGTCTAATGTTTGTCCTTTTTGCCAATTCTGTTCTATTGAAATAAATCATATTGTCACCTGGTCTGAAATCAAGACCCTGGCAAAAATTCAATTATGTTGTTGTATTGAGCAACCATGGATGACATTTTGAATTCACAACACTCTAAAAGAAACTAAAAATTAAATTAAAATGATCTGTGCTAGAGTTCAGAAGTGCAATCAATTATCAAAACAATATATTAAGCATATGTTAGTATTTATACACAAACTGTGAGACTTCAAGTGAAATCAGTGAGGAGGAAGACCTGACATATTTCCACACGTTTCCCATGCTTGTGATGCAGAAAAAAACAGCTTTCTGAAGTTTCAGCCCTACCACTGCTTTTTTAAGTTGTTCAGAAGACATGAGAAACAAAGTGCTCAAACTGTACAGAGAGACAGCCTGATCTGATAGATGCAGTTGGATTCCCACTGGAACAAATAACTGGCAAATTTATGAACAGTACCTGTCAACATCTTATATGAACCATGATTAATATCTGGTAGGTCTGGGGTTTCTGTGAGCTGTTCGTTGTTTTATGATGTATTTTATCTGTAATGTTTTTGTCCTAAATAAAATGTACTGTTATTTGTGAAAGCTGGGTGCTGGTTAAACTCCCTCATTTTTCCTCAGCTCCAGGTGTTAAAATGAACTCACACTTGCTGAGATAATCGCAATAAATTACGAGAGGATTATAGCTCTAAAATCCTGCTCAGAAGAGAGAACATCTTAAGTTACCTCCCCAAGAAAGTGAAGGCTGGAGGCTTAAGACCTAAAGGGATTCTCCAGAGAAGGTCACAGTCTGTAAGAGATGCAGTTACCCTGTTCTGCTAACAGATAGGAAAAGCAAATCTTCTTTTTGTTGCTCCTAAAGATAATCTCAGTTGACAAGCAGTACCTGCCTTAAAACAAAATTGATTGACGTTAGTGATATTTTTAGTGTCTGATTCTTTATTAATCAAGTCCTGAGTTTAGATAGAATTATTTTTACCAAGAATTAGTATATACTTAAGTAGTCTGTCCTTTCTGGATCATCCTTCTGAAGTGCCAGAACTTAGAAAATGTTCTGCTATATTCAGAATTTTCCCCCCAAAATAGAATTAGTTTGTCAAGCTTCTCAGCTATTCTTTTACTCTACTTGGTGCAACCAAGTATCCAGATCTAATAATCTTAAAATCCTTAATTTAGAAGAGACTTGTTTCACAGCTCTCTTACGAATAGTATAGGCAGTATGCTAAATGATTAATATACTCTCCTTTAGTCCAAATTCAGCATAAGAATTATAAAATTTTGCCCTACTGATATCAATATCTGGTTCTGGTTTTGCTATTTATTATTTTTTTTTACCATTTCAAAATTCTTCTTATCTTTGACTTCTTTAGGTATTGATAGATCATTGGTTCCTTCAGTCTTCCTTGTCAGCCAACTACATTTTTTTTTTTAATTCTAATCTCTTTGCACTTGTCTTCTGGTACTTGATAATTTAGAGAGTATTTCTACACCCTAGGAGTTGTCAAGCTTTGTTCTCCAACATGAGAATGAGGATAATTAGAAATTCTCATGCATGTCTTGATTGTAGAAGTTAGACTTCAATAAAATAAAATACACTGTTGTGTGATTTATCTGGTATATTCAGACTGGAAATGTGTTGTAATTGTTAGTCTTTATATTTCCACAAGGGTATCTGAAGCTCAAGAAAATTACCTAAGTTAATTTCCTTTTCATTTTCCCCAGGTTTTTAAGTCACTAAGAAAGCTATTCAGAGGTACAAATGACATAGGTGCACCAATCAGTAGCACACAGGAACTTTTTATTATTTGGCCTCTGACAATCATGTCACTATTTGCGTTTATCACTAGTTCTCTGTTAGGATAGATTGCAGTTCTGTTTATCATGTTAACTAGACCCAGTTCCACAGACGAAGATCCAGATACTTTTCAGATGCCTAGCATTCCACGGTGTTAAAAGAACAAGCATTTCTTCAGCTAAAGACATGCTCAGAAAAAAAGTCCTTTCTGACTTTCCCCTGTCTTCTCACAGCTGCATTTTCCCTTGTGCGATATTCATTTGTTCTTTTCACACCTGAAATTCTCTCAGATAAGCACAAAAAGGCACATTTGGGTTACTCTGAAAAGAGGGTCAGAACTACTATTTTTTTAAAACTTATAAAGAAATCTTACAAAAACAAAAATACGTATGTGATAAAGTTTGTGGTAACTTGAAAATTGCCAGAGCAACTGCATAGTTATTGGCGAACACATTGTAATTCCTACTGCAATTTTTCACTGCTAACACCAAGACTATTTTTATAAAATACCTGTAAGTCTATTTCAGTTGCAGCTTCAGAATCTCGCTTGCTCGTCTGAACCATTGTAGGGGTGGGGATCTGGGATTCTATTGTTTCAGCTTAAACCCTGACTTGAGAATACAGGTTGAGTTAAATTCAAACTCCAGAATTCCATTGAAAAGTCTTGATTTAAATGATTTAATTCACATAATGAAATCTGAAGAGGCAGAAATTCCATGTCAGGAATCTCAGGGAAAAAACTCTAATATATTTCCGAATCACTGATAAACTTCGGTTGCTTTGCAAAACAAGAAACTCAAAGCAGTCAAACATACTAATGAATTTGGACCAAATTTCATAACACCTTTAAATTAAAGCAAGATAAAATGCCAACTGTACCTTAAAATGTGTAAAGATGCATTGTTACATGAAGCTTCATTAATATTCTGTATATATTTGTAAGTTTTGCTACAAATGCATATTTCCTTTTTCATTTCATGACCCTGATGCCAAACTTAATAATATACTCTCAGAAATAGTGATTTAAAGTATCCGTGACTCAATCTTTGATTTTCCTAATATACTATTTATCTTCCCTAATCAGTGTCCATTCCATTTTTCACCAACCAAATAAAGGAATTTAGTATTTCATCCTTTCAAAAGGGTTTTAAAAATATATATGATTTTGGTGCTTTCTTGGACTCCAAACAACATTTTTGTGTGCTATCTGGCATTTTTATCCCTTTCCTTCCTTGCTTCCACTGATATTACTACTGACTTCTCTTCTAAAACAAACAGATCTTCTCAGTCTCTTTCAATGCATGTACCTTTTCATCAGAGCTTTCATTAGCTATTTCATCTTTACAAGCATCACTTGCTCTCAAAGACAACAAAAACATTACCCTTCCTCTTAGAACAGTGCATTACATAGCTTTAAAGTATTTTATTTTTCTTAATCCTTGATCACGTTTTCCTGCACATTTCCCTTAGATGAAATTTCTTGAGCATGTTCAGCCCTGATGGATATATGGGGTCAAAATGTAAGTCATTGGTCTGGTACTTTTGTCAAGTTCTGCATGTGCCAGTGATAAATGTTATCTGTTTTGCTGCTTTGTTAAGAGTTATCTGGTTGCTTTGCCTTGTCCGTGCTCCTGAAGAAGAGAGTTCGACACACATTGCGTATGACACTTCACTTCGGGACAAATCTGAAAGTGTGTTTTTTTGCATTCTCTCTTCTATTCATAAATGCTTTGAAAATAAGTGAAGTCCCATCAACAGTCAGGACTGGAGGTTGTGAGAGTGACAGGATGTTTTAGACACATACACACCAATGTGACAACAAAGTCCATTTTTAGAAAGCCGCATGGAGACCTTTTTGCATCAGTGTCAAATTAAAGAGGCTGTTCTGAAATACTGATTACAACTGCATATCTAGCCTGTGTCAGCTGAAGGAATCTGTCTGACTTATCTATCCATCTATTGCTGCCTGCTGCTCAGATGAATGTCATCTTGTCAATGGATTCATCATTACATTCAGCTGGAAGGTTTGCAAACTCTTTCAGCTCTGAGAAAGCACTATTATGGTGTTTGTGGATGTCTTCAATACTAACACATCCCTTTTTAGTAGTGTCAAACTTCTTGGCAGCCTGTTTCGTAGAACAAAAGTGAATGCTTCCTGTGTTCAAGTTTTGAGTCTTGCACAGTGTGTATTGTTCATTTTGTTTGCTTTAATGATTTTTTATGTCCATATAGATGGTCCACATACACTTTTCCTTTACTGCAGCTGTGCCTGCTTGTGTAGTTTTATCTGCTTCCAGAAGTATAGTTCTGTGTGAGATGTGTCTGCAAGACTTCATGTATAAAATACAAACTTAATGACAAGTAGAGGTACAATACAGAACCTTTTAGAAATACTTTTCTTTCACTTGATTTTCTTTTAAACTGTTGCATAGTGGTTTAGATTAAAGTTAATGTTAAAAAAAAAAAAAAAAAAAAAACTATTTCCTAGAAAGCCTACACCTTACAAGCTACCTATCAGGGTTGCTAGGGTTACAGTTCTTTTGATCCTGAAGTTTTTCAGGTACTGGATCACTTCATTGCATTATCCAAAAGTTGCAGCAGACAGATCTTTTTGGTTCTTTTGAGTGTATGAATACGAGTAGCTAAAAAGAATTGGGTATTTAGATGACTATATACACTAAACTTAGACTTTGCAGGAAAAAGCTGCTAGCATGATTAATTAATTGCCTTTTTCCATGTCATAAGTCATTGCAGTATTTAGTGTTTTGCTTTTTGAAATTAGTGGAAATTGAGAAATGCTTTTAAGGATGATCTAAGCTTATTAATCTTGACATATGAAAATGGTATATAAATTAAGAAAAGATCTTAAAAGAGTGGCACCCCATAAGGTGGATGATATAATGTGCTCAAAATAAATACTATAGAAAAAAAGTACAGAGATTTGCTTGCTGACTTTTCTTCGAGATCTGAACTCTAATGTTGGTTACTTTACTGAACTATACTCTTGCAACATCAGATGTCATGAGGTGATATGACTGAGCAGAACTAGGTTTATTAAAGGGCATGATAAAATTGCACAGATGAAAACAGAACTGACAGCAATAGATCAGAATAGAACCTGGTAATGTGAACATGAAAAAAGAAGCAGAGGAAAGCTTTTTCCTTCTGGCTGCCATTCACCACTGAAGATAACTAGATCAATACATGAGATGCAAGTAGTTGAGGACTTATCTGTGTACAGCCATTTTAGGTCCCTACTAAGCATATTTATTAAACATTCTTGTTTTAAAGTTTTTTTTTAAAAAAGTATGAGTGTACTAAAGTTAATTCCCACATCTTTGAGTAATGATTAATTAAAATATAATAAAGTGACTCTGAACTTGCTTTTGTCTCAGAATTGTCGTGTGATTTGTTTTTATTTTGTATTCTGTGAAATAATTGAAGACCATGAGTATAACTAGATAGCTTTTGAGTTAGCGTTAGAGAAGGACTCCACAAGCTATGGAGTATCTCTGCAATCCCTCTCTGGAAGAAACTTTAATTAGCGTTGTTTGAAATAGGAGCTTCCTATGTTGTGAAACATTTTGCAGTTGCTATAAGAAGGCTTTTTTGACCCTGTTTGTCTCTTTCTCTGCTGATGATCTTTAGCTGCAGCTCTATTAACAAAGCAAATGGTTATTTTTCCTGTCATGAAAATATTTTCAACAAGACTACTATTGACACTGAATTAGTCATCTGATACAGAACTAGAGAAGATGCTAGAAGGCCTCCATGATTACAGTAAGAAGTGAGATCTCACAAGGGCACGGAGTGTGGGGATTGTTCTAATTGGGAAGAGACTGTTTGCACAGGAATATTAAATTTCTATCCTAAATGAATATTCACTCCTGTTTGCAAAATGAGATTAAAAAAAATAGCCTGCATCAAAGTTCAGTTCAAAGCATACCTGCCAGAGAATGTGTTCCTGCAAATTACTATCTTTACTTGGCTTTTTTTATTCATATTTCAGTGAGTCATAAAAATGGCATTGTATTTGGGTCATCATGAATAATAGAGAGAAAAGACTGACCATCTGCACTTTACATAACAGTGCTTCCAAATAAAGATAAAATCTGAAGATGCTGAAGACTAATTGTTAATATAAATACATACTATAGTCAGACAAGTAGTCCTGTAAAAGCTAAAGATTTTAACTGTATTTTCATTTGAATTACTTGATTTTGATTTATTTGAATTATTAGAATCTGACTACTGTAGAGTATCATAAAGCTAGAAAATTCATTTTCAGTGTCAAATAGAAAGAAAACTTGAAAGCAAAGGTGGTAAATGTGAGAAATATTAATCATGAAGTCTTACAAACTTTTATTTTTTCCCCTGAATATTTCTGCATTTTATAAGGTATGTTCATATGTCTAAATTCCACTGCTAAGTAATGCAGAGATGTACACATGCAGACTTTAAACACCTGTGTCCCACATACCACTTGAAAATTAGCTGGCTCCACTAACACTTATCAGTCAATTAACATGTGTCGTATTTTACAGGTAAAACCGTTAACTTACTGAGTTGTCCATATTGATTCAGAAACAGGAGAGAAGATGTTGTGGTGCACCTAACCGCAGAAAAGTGTAGCTGTAGTCCTGGAGAAGACAATAGCTTTGCATTGTGAACGTAAGTGATTCATTTTTATATATTAAATGTTTTAGTCATGTAGTCATCCTGTGACTTGATAAAATGAGTAAGAGCACTTGATCAGTTTTCCCTGGATGACAGTGTAAGAAGGAGTGGCTTGATAGCTACACTTAAAAGCACAAACTATTGCAGTGGTGGATAATCTTGAGAATTTCTGTTATTTATTTTAGCATTTACAAAGATACAGCCTAACTCTGTGTTCTGATTAACAGTCAGGTAACTTGTTAACGTGAATCACAACAGGGATGCAAAACTCTGCTTTACATAAAACATTGCTGAATTATTTTAATTTTAATTTATGGGACTGAGAATAAGATAAAGTTATCTATGGGATATATTTTAGATTTTCATTAGGAATTCAGGCATAGTTGTTGGGGGTCTAAGGTGCTTCTTAGCAGAGTACGTGATCCCCAACTTTTGAATGTATTTATAAAATCTGTAGACAGCTGTCACCAGCATACCGATCAAAATATTGGAGGGTATACTACAATTTCTTAGAAAGAATGACAAAGAAATAAATCCACCTATTCACAAAGCAAAGGGTGTCAGAGTTATTGGAAACTTTCCCCTTCGAGAAGATTTTTTGAGTATGGATATTATCTAAGTTGGATAATGTATATGCATTCTAGAGAACTGAGAGAAAAATCTAAGCAAAAACTCATAAAAGCCATTTCAGTACCCACTAAAATGAGCCTACTGTTGAGATAATTTGCAGAAGGAGCTTAATCATGCAAAGCAACATTATAAAAATATATTAAGAAAGAAGGTAAATAAGAATGCTAGATTTCAGTGAAACTGCAGAGGGTATTTAGATAGATAGTAATATTCAGACTGTGATTGAGTCAAGACGCTGAAGTTGTTTTAGAAGGTAGTCATGAGATACTTCGTTAGTTTTAGGTGATTCATTTCCTCACCATTCCAAGTAAAGGGAATTGGCCAGTCCTACTGTAATTAATGAAAATTCAATCCTTATCCAGTAATTCAGGTGACTAGACATAATTGCATGTTTTTCATTATTATGTTTGATAGATAAAATAAAGGGAATTCCAAGAGGGAAATATTGTTTAATATGCAAGGTACGAAAAGGAGGAGAAGAGTTATTCAGTAAACTGTAAATACTCTGAGGCATAAGCTCATTACTTGTGTTGCAACACAGAAGAACCTCACTAATTCACATTAATGACTTGGAGACCCACTGTAAATGACAGAAGCTTATTATGAGATGTTAAATGAAATAAATTGTAAAACTCTCATGGACTTCCAGTTGTAGTTTGATTGAAATCAAAGCAAATGAACAAGAAAAATAGCAAGAATAATTGTTCACAAAATATGTACTGCTTCATTGAAATTATTTGGGGGTACTGACATTTTGGATGATTCTCCCTTTTTTTTCTTTTCTTTTCTTTCTTCCTACAGATTTTAATTGAGAAACATGCTTTTTTGTGGTGTATACAGATTACAGGATATGCAGATTAATGAAATCTGAATTAGACTTTATTACATCTCTGAAGCCAGTAGACTCTGCCTGTGAGCGTAGATGAGACAGTAGTCATCTAATTATTCTCTTTTTAAGTAGAAACAATGGAACAGGACATTATTCAGTTCCAGAACAAAAAAACACATTTATTTTTGAGGCATTTCTTTAGCTCATTGCAATTGTTCTTCTGTCTCTGTGTTCAATAATTAAACAATCATCATAAACTTCCTAACAACCTTCTCCGCCATAAAAGCATACTCTTTTAAAGGACAGATACTAAGAAATAGCTACGCAGTCAAAGTATTAAGACAGTATTAGAACAATAGCTGTTGCAGAATGTCTCTTTCATGATTTTTGTGTGATGCTTTTAAACAGAAATTTCGTTCGTGATTTCAGTGTAAGCTGCCATTTCGTGATCAGAGGCAGCAGATTAGCAAGGATACACATCACAGTATGCATCTCTTTTTTATTCTTATGTTTCTCCTGATACAAAAGGAAGAATTAAAGTATTGCTGTATATCTTAGAAATTCAAAAAATAATAGCCACAAGATGTTTTCTAAGGTCCATTAGTGGAAGTGTATGTCTTTATCTGATCATCTGGAAAGGTCTGCTGAAAAAAAGCCATCATTCACTTCCTGTAAGAAGATCATTTCATTTTGTCTGTGTTTTTTCTGGTACTGTGCTTGCCCCATCTGGATATGGATTTAAAGTTTTAAAATTCTGTAGAGCCTGAAGATGTATAAGGGGAAGGAACTAGTTAAAAAGACGATGAAGAAGAAATAAAAATGACTTGAACTAACAATGTCACAAAAAGAAGAAATAAAATGCACAGAGAAAGACATATGGCCACTTGACTACTGGAAAACATCTAGGATTTGTGCCCATTATCTCTGAAAGATGGAAAATTAGTTCATTTAAAGAATCTCACAAATGCAAAGTTGTTTTTATGTATTCTGATAAGTAGCTTTTCCACATCAGTGCAGTTCATTTTCAGGATTCTGGAAGCTATCTTACATAAAGTAAGGGATTTCTAAACACTACTTCTGTCAGAAGCTCCAGCTTCCAACTCCAAGCAACTAAGAATTTTTTTTTTCTTTTCTAAGTTAAATTCAATGTGAAACAAGCAAATAGCAATAACACTGAATGTTTTCAATGCCAGTCATTAGCATACATGGAAGCCCAAGTCCTGAATGATTTAGATGCTAGTCTACTTAGCATTGGAAGGCATGTTTTCTGTATTACCAAAGGAAGCATTTAAGTGCCATTTTAGGTTCCTGCATTGAACAGTCTAACACGTAGGCAACCACTAAGATCTTCAAATACTTATTTATTGATTTATAATAGGTATTGAATGCACCCTGTTTTTTTTAAAAAAATCTTTTTACCTAGGCCCAGAGAGTAGTCTTTCTTTTTCTGTGCTTCCCCGGTGTTACAGAGATGTGTCAAATTCGAAGCAAAAGGCAACCAAAAGACTGTCAACAAGGAGTGTAGCATTCCAGAGGGGAGGAGGGGGTACTCAGGTTTGCTACTGTGTTCCTGATTTATCCAGCTTAGCAGTGCAGGAGTGCTGCAGGCTGCCTGACTCAGAGCACTGAGTTCAGTTGTAGTATTCCACATATTTATTGACTGTCCTAACCATCAGGCTAATACAGTAGTCTAGGGTGAAGAGCTTCTGTCTTTCCAGCTGGAGAACATCTTTTTTTAATAAACCTTTTTGAAGCAGAGACTTGAGCTTCACACTGCCACATACCTAATGACTATAAAGTCGTTATCAGTCTCCGTTTGTCCGAGTACTTGCTCCTTCCATAACTTATAAAGCTTCACCAGTAATGACTCATGCCAGATTATTCAGTAGCCTGATAGCTAATACACCCTTCCATAAAGTGAGAGATCTTAAGCCATGGCTCTTTTTCAAAGGGAGGCAGTGATTCAAAGACATGAATTACCTCAATAAACTGAATATATTTTCTACTAAGTGTTTTTCATCTTATTTTTCATCAGAAAAGTCTAACTTCCCAAGAAGACACTTTCATTGCCAAGTCTCATAAATGTGCGCTGAAAGCAGGCATCTTATGGAAGACGGAATAAACATACAGTCTAAGGTGTCTCAGTTAACAGTGTTTGTTACAGGGAGGTGCTGTATTCAACAATGATGTTAAATGGCAAAGTGGAGTGATACAAACCATAGCTGCATAGGAATACATACTTTTAAAGATAGCTCCAACATTTCAATTGCTGCAAAAGATCTTCAGTTCCTCAACCCATTCTCATCCTCCACACATCTCCAAATTTACCTCAAGAGCTTAGATAGTTTTTTGACATCTGAGTAATGACATACAGTTATTTTAAATTCTCTTCAGTTAAATGCAAAGCTGTGTAAATGCTGCAGGTTCAAACTACAGTCATCTTTAAAACATCCCATTGCTGATCGTGGTTCTTACACACTGAAATATAGACCTTTTTGTCAATTTTTTGTTAGATATCGCTTCAATTAACAATTTATATAAGTATATATAAATTTTTTTGTTGTAGTTTAAGTGTCCAGTGCAAAAAACAAAACAAAACAAAACAGTTGTTCAATATACCTTCTCAGTTACACTGTTTTAAGTTTAGTTGCCTTGTCTTCTGTAATCTAATTATATGATGTATAGCTCATTTATGCCTTCTCCTTGAGAGTGTTGTATTTTAAGATTTACCTTGTAAACACAATTTCCTGTTCTGGTGTATGTTCTGGCAGGTATATTTAGGTCTCTTGAGAAAAACGTATGTGGACCCAAAGACCAAGGTAACAAATAACTAAGATGTATTGCTTAATCCTGTAGTAACCCCTGTTAATAGCAGACATCTCTGTATTTCACAAACAAAATGTAATTTACTTTTATATAGTGTCTTCCATAAAAGAGTGTCTTGCAACTGAGAAATAGTATAGCATAATACAGTGTGGAATAAGCTGGGAACAGAGAGAAATAGGATTTACAAAAGAAAATATAAATGTTATATTAAGTGTTTTGAATGGATAAAAGTTAATACTGGGTTGCAGCTGTTTTGTAAAGGTTTATGTACTTTATTGCCAGTGATGTATACTTCCTTCCAGTGGTGTTATTTTGTTTTTCTGAATGTTTATCATCTCTTATTTAAAGAACAGCTGTCTCATGCTTAGATTCCTGTTTTCAGTAGTTTCACTTTCTGTTTATCAATGTACTGTTATCATTTATCGTGTATGTATCATGTAGAGTGAAGCTACATGGAAATGACAAAAAAATAAAACAAGTCAACTGATTGCTTTCTTTTTATTCCTTTCCAGTTATGGATTAAAGTTAAATCTCTGTATTTATTGAATCCTAATGTGATCTATATATATAAGTTCTGTAACACCAACTTTGAGGAGGTTTTGTATAATAATATATACTTTCTGCCTGTGTACTTCTCTTCCTCCCACCGTTTTCCCCCAAAAGAAGATGATCTACAAAAGGTAACTAAACTTTTTAGCCTTTTAGGAAGATTTTTCTCCATTTTATATATCAGGAAATTGAAATACAGGGTCCAATCCATTCTTCGTTTTTAGCTGGTAGTCACTAAAATCCTTGAGCTTTGAACCAAAGCCAAATACAATCAGCATTTGGTGATTACTTACTTTTCTTCTTTCTTATAATCATCACATTTAGAGCTGGGAAAGAATTAGTTGACTGGATCTGGTGCGTTGCAGTACACTTTTAACTGTGGTTTCTGAACATCAGGGAGCCTAAGTGGAGACATGACTCCAATGAGGCTTCCAGACATGCTGAAATAAGGAAAAGGGTTTTGTACTAAGCATGGTAATGGAGGAAACTAAAGCTTGGGACCTGTTTTTGGGGGGATATACTTGCTGGTATTATGGCTCCATTTTTTACTTGATTTTACAAATTACTTAATTTTTTAGTTAGCTCAGTAAGAGTTGGCTGTCTGTGACACAAAGGCCACTTTTTGACAGTGACACTTTCAAGAGCATAGCTACTTAGAATTACATTATTAAACCAAAAAGAAAAATGCTTGTATTTTTGGTGTCAGTTAAATAGAATTCAAATGAGATACGAGCTCTAGTATCACAAGTACAATGTGCATTCCTTTGTAGTGCATTTCATTAACCAAAAATACAGTTTGATAGCAAACATCCATCAGTTATATTAGCCCAAACTGCATTCAGGGAGAGAAAAGGCTGAACTAAGAAAGAGACAAAGAAATAGAAAGTAGATCCCCCATCCTGTGTGTTAGAAAAAGAGTCCTCTTTACCAAATAAATCTTTCTTAAAGGCACCTTCTGACAGCCAGTCTGACAGAGAAAATGGCCATCAGCAACAACTAGCAGCCAAAGAATATTGAGCTGCTTTGAGCTGTTCTTGAGAGATATGAATTCTAGTGAACAAATCCTTTTACATTGGCTAAAAAAAATTCAGGTTTTTACCTCTGATCACCAGGTATTCAGCAAATAAACCTCTGTTTCTGCATCCGTCTGCTGCAGAGCTTGGTAGCATTTCTTTGAAAGCATTACATTTCTCTTGGCTTTTTGGACTTTAAAATTTTATTTGGCCTGAATTACTACTTTTTGTTGCCTAGCAGTCTAAAGATTAGTACTTCATATCCAGTTCCCCACGATGTGAGAAATGTAAACCCCCTATTCTAAATATTTTGCATGCATTGCTGAAATTGCATAGATCCTTCCCAGTTAGAACACTCTGCATATAAACGTATATATGCATGTATATATGCAGACTAAGGAAATTTTGTTGATCCAACAATTTGTGAAAATAATAGACCTGAATGAAAATGTAATACTTCATGGTAGTTCCAGATACAAATGATATTTCCAGCTTGTGCTGTTGTGTGATAAACATAAAGATGTACAGGCTGTGTAAGTGTGGGTAGCTGCTTGTAAGCACAGAAAGCTGTGACCATGTAGCCAGTATTGCGATTGCTATTAACAGCCGTAAGCTTTGTACTCAATTTGCAATGCCTCCGGACTAAGACTTGTCAGGCTTGTTCTGTCCAAATTCTTCTTTACCTGCTTGTAGCTTTGTTTAACTTGGTTTAACTGTGACAGCAGCTTTTCTAATTGACTAGGCATGTATGGCTAATTTATTTTACTTGTACTTATCTTTTTGAAATAAAGACATACCTTTATATGTAGGTAGTAGTGACAAGCAATTATTCTATGTAGAATGAGGTATTTATATCTAACACAAAGACACAGTGTAGAGGAATGCAGGCCTGGTAGAATAGCAGAGTCCCTGAGAAGTGGAGATTATCCTGTGTAATTGAGAGCAAGTTTTTAAAAGACATTTCGAAAACAGACAAATGGACATCCTGTCCAATAACAACTGTGATTACTCTGTTCCATGGTGATCCATGCTAGCATAGCATTTGCATTATACATGTCTTATGAAGCTACATAAAACCTGGATATAAAGTGTTTCAAGTATATAAAAATAATAGGCTTTTTGGAAAGCTTAAAGCCTACACCTATGAAAAATAACGTCAACTAGTAACTGTGACATTGGCAAGGTGATAACCTCATGATACATTCTTTATACAAATTACAATGTAGCATTCATAGGTCCTGCCATAAATTGTGTTCTAAAGAATACTGACCTCTTTTGCATGAGATCACAGAGTAATATATATCTTTAAATATGGAAATACATATCTTCAATACCCTAGGAAGTTGACAGTGATTCACCATGACTGTATGTGACTTTGTTAGCTCCCCTATGGTCTTTGGCATTTAAATATGCCTGGATATGAAACACAGCGCCCCAGTGTATCTTCTTAGCAGTATATACCTTAGAAGACATATCTTGATCTTTTCTGATCTGCTCACTGTATTTTCTCTCTACTAACTCTCACAATCATTGACTTGTGAATGCTTAAACCAGGCCAACATTTTGGGGACCTCAGTGCTTGAAGTTTGGCTAGTCTAAGTTATGCTTAACTCATCTAAGAACTTAAATAAAGATTACTACAGGATCTTATTTATGTTCAACAGCTAAAATGTAAAGTCTATATTTAAATTATTTGGGTTTTGGTTTATTTACTTACTTATAACATAGTAATACCAGGAGGCTAATGCAAGAATCTGGAACCTATTGTAGTCCGTGTCTTGCTCACAAATAATATTTCATAATCCCTACTCCAAAACATTTTTAATTTCAGGGATGTATTTTCAAAGGTAGTTTTAAAAGCATTAAAAAATCCTTCAGTGAATATGCATTTTTTCATATGTGAGAGAATACCAGTGATATGGTATGTATGCAAGGTATTCTGCTGCATGGCAATCATTCCCTAGTTAAGCAAAAAGAAGTAGGGAAAAGCCTCTGTTTTTTTTTTTCTTCTTTTTTGATTGATTCTTCAGAAAGTATTTTAGAGTTTTTTGAGAAATGCAGTGACATTCAACTTAAACCAAAAGCAATGTGCTGAAAAGTAGCTTGAAATGACTTGAACACATAAATGCCTTTAAAGTGGATGGACTAAATGGAAGCTGAATAATTCTTAAACTGTTTTTGAAAACTTTATCTGTTATTTCTGTATCTCCACACTATAGGTCTAGAATGATGAAACCATATAAATTCTTTCTGATGTCTTGCTCCTTTTTTGTATCCTAAGGTATAATAAAGGGTAGCTTAATTCATAACTTATTTTGCGTTCTTCCTCACTGAGTTTCAATTATGTTTTTTCGTACAATACAAAGGCATGATGCAGTAATATAATGAGAAAAGCATTAATAATTACATGTGTGACAAGAAAAAGAAAAGAAAATACCTGGTGTGACAGAAAATGAATTAAAAAATGCATTACATAATGGAACATCTCTACTTGTATGAGAATATGCAAACAAAGTATGTTTAAAACACAAAGGGGGATTCAAAAACAATTGTAAGTAATTCATTAGAAGTTACATTTTAAATTGAATAAAGGGCAAGAGAGAAAGTAGTTAAACAGTTTGAGTTTATACAGTATTATTTAAATTCTACATAAATATTTTTAATTGTTTCATCCCCAGTTTCTTTGCAAACTCTGAGAAAGTACAACTGCATGCAGCTGTTTTTGAGACAATAACAAAGCTTTCATTAAAAATTTGATTTTAGGTTCCTTTAGTTTCTCTGAATGGTTTTCTTGCACAGATCTGACTTGTGAGCTCTTTCACTATAATGTATTTATATGGACTACAAAAGGCCAAAACATAGGGATGTATAAACCATTTAGGGAAAATAAAAATGTAATTGAGCCTGATCCTCAGTAGTCCAAAATTGACTGACAGCTCTGTTGTGGTCATTGTCCAAATAATTATGTAGAATATGCTATGAGGGTCTGTCACTGCTACCTGTAATGCTACAAACCATTTTTGAAGCTCATATCTACAAGCCAGATATGGTAATTCAAAACCTTTAATTTTATGCTATTCTTTAAGGGGTCTACAGTTCTCCAGGCCCTTAGTTTTATGATCTTACTCAAAATCCTGCAGTCTGTCCTTAACATTTATCTTGCTGGCACTCTTTATCTCTTTTTTCCTGGTTGCTTACCTTTGTCTGTGAGTTTAGGAGACCTTCGAATATAAATTTTAGGACCTCCTCCTATATTAATCCTACTCTCTTTCTATGAGAGAGAAAGAAAAAAAATTCATTAATAACCTACAGGCAGGAATTCAGTTTTGTAACCAAATGCATATTGGAAATAGTTTCTCAGTTTTTAGCAGTTTTATGTATAAACTCTAAAAATAATGCATACAAAAATGTCTTTTATCCTTACTTAATTGTCTGAATCCTTCCTCTTGTTATGTTTTCAAGTGCTGAATTCTTCTACCAAAAAAAAGTAGTATAAGAAAGTATGATCTTTTGTTTTAATCTTCATTTTTAAGTGGCAAACAGTGAAAAGATAGTGAGTCACACAGACAAAGATGTTGAATCCCAAATCAGAGAAAGTATGAGTTTGAAGACGGCTTACAGTTACATACAAATGCCGATAGATATATTTGGTGGAGCTTTAAGGGATTTTGTAATAAGGATGCTTCAGTAAATGATTTGCCAATGCGGAGAGAAAACAAGGAATTGCTCAGATTGCTTGTCAGAACATAAAAAACTCATAGGTTTATGAACAACTACAAAATAACAAGGGCCTTTTAAATCTCTGTGTAGCAACTAATCGTACTTCATTATGTTTTCAGAAAGGTTGTAAATCTCAGAGGAAGTCGTCAGGCTGCTTAATATGAGAACATAAAATAATCTTTCCTTGGTGAGCATCAGATTATTTTGAATACAACAAAACAGTAAATGTAGTTTGCTTGAAAAGTAAGAAATACATGGGAATAACTGATTTTTTGGTTACTAGCAGTTACAAAACAAGTAAAAAATCATTTAAAAACTGCAGCATTCTGGTTAATCTAAAAGTAAGTTGAATAAAATTAGAGTGGATCAAGTAGAAACTTCTGTCCTAACAAAATATTTATTTTGTTTATTTGCTTAAAACAAATGATAGTTGTTTTAATGTTTTCTGTAAGAATTGGAAAAACACTCCTTGTTGCTGTCCTCTGTCCATACTTGATTGGAAGTGGCTGCAGGAATAAATGAATGAATGTATAACTCTGGTTCAGAAAACCACTTGCTAAGAATGTTTCTTCTTTAAAAATGAATGTGTGAGATCTAAGTGCTACACCATGGATTTTGAATGTCAGGAGGAGTTAAGCTCTTAATTCAGTTAAGTGCTTTTCAAATCCAGTGACTATATGCACCTTTAAGTATCTCAGAAAATTTAAAGAGAAATAGTCTTTCATATCCTGCTATTTAGTTGATACAAAAAATCGATTGCAGATGTTATTTAAAATGATGAAGTTAGTTGCTTGCCACATAAAGAGTAAGACACATCTACCAATAGGTCTCCCATACAGAGCACTCAGCCCTTATCCATATCAGACACAAGTTCTTGTAAGGATGGCAGAGTGTAAACAAGCAGCAGAATTCTCTTGCTCTGAAGTAAAAGTTATTTTAAAATGTATCATTTAGGTCAAAAAGTTGTCTTTTGCAGGGAGGATAAAGTATGAGAATAAAAGAGGTTAAGGTATTTGAAACTAAAATTGTTTAAATATAGCTATATTGTTATACTGTTTTTGCCAGGTTTCTTGCCTAGTTATATAGAGTAACATCCGTCTTTGTGAAGGGCAAGAAAAGAGTGAAATCCCCAAAGACCCCTTTGATTTCTTCCATTGGAAAAGAAAAAGAACAAAAGAGAATATGTCTCTAGGGTCTTCATTTTATTCCTCTGACCATGTTTATTTACTTTTGACAGATGGTAAATGTCATGATTATAACTTTTAAAGTTAAGTTTGATTTTGACTTTTTTTTTTCTCTCCTTTGCACTCCTTTTAAATTAGGAGCTTTTTGGAACTGTTTAGAATTAATGTAGAATAATTGCTCCTGCAACAGTGGGGTTCAGAAAAGCAGACTGAGACATATGCTTACAGAGAGCAACAAAAATACCCACATAAGCAAATCTCTTCAAAAAGATTTAGAACTCTACAAAATATGTAGAAATTGAATGGGGGATTAGTTAGTCTTTCTAATACTAACCTTCCCTCCAGCTATTCTTTCTAAATAGTTTGTCCTTTAAAAAATGAAACGTGTATGGACACATATAGCAAAAGGTTACTTCTTAAAGGTTTGCGTATTTTTGATTTAATGCAGCACAGCAAAATAATGATAAAACATGTGCAAGTTCCATGCACCTTCAATGCATCTTCAGCATGATCTGCAGTGTCATGCTGTCATAGTCTGAGTCTCTTCTGGACAGAACTGTCAATCATGCTAAACCGTGTGAATGGCTTAGTGACACAGACAGATGTTCACAGAGAATTAGACAGAGACCACCAAACTCATTCATTTGTGAACCTAACAAGATTCGAGTATAGGCTCCAGTGGTGAAAGTCTTTTCATTAATCTGGTGGTTTCTTTTATAAGACATTTTTATAAACAAACAAACAAACAAACAGACCCCTCACATCATTACTTCCAAAAAAGCAAATCAAACATATTTAGCGACATTCCAGTTGTCAGACTCTGTATCCTTCTATATGATGCAGTGTAAATTCAGGAAATAGCCTTTCATACTGAGCTTTCAGCTGTGTTCCTCAAAATATCTTCTTCAGTGGTGGAGATGCATGACAGTGAAGTTACCAAAGGTTTAAATATAATGGTTTTAACATGAAGCAAGACTCAAGAAAGGAAAATAACTTAAAGCAAGAACTGAAATACAAGAATACAAGAACTGAACAACCTGCAGAAAATTAAGAGATAAAAATATTCAGATGACAAATATTTACAAATGTCAGATTTTCACTCAGTGAAATCCAGCAAGGTTCTTGATAACTACAGTAACAAGAAAAAGTATCAAAAATATTTTATCTCTATGGTTATGGCTATGCCATAGACATTACAAACTGGAACAAAATAGTAGCAGGGGTGTATATAATTGATCTAAAATATACAAGCACTGCACTTTTAAAAATTATTTTTAGCAAACCCTAATTCTATTTCATATAATAGTGTATTTTCTTTGGTCATAGTACCGTTTGTCTGAGATGAGATTCTAAACTATACTGTTTTACCCAAAAGTTTATCCAAGCACCTTTATTGTTTTTTTTTTCTTTTACAAGAGTGTCTATAACCATACTGCAGAAAAAAGCGCAGATTTTCACATATTAATTATTAATAATTTTGCTTCATATTTTGCAGAGCAAATAAACTACATGTTCCATGCCCTGAAACAAAACTGAGAAGTGCAGTAATGGTGAGTAGTATCCAGCTTAAGTGCAATAATGGTGAGCAATATCCAGCTTTTAGGTAACTGTGAGGAGAATACCGAAGCTGAAGTAAAACTCCACCCAGAGCTGATGTTCTCTTTTGAGAATACGTTGTGGCTCATACAGACTCATACCCAATGGTTAACTGGTATGCAGATTTGGAGTTGAGGATGAAGTGAACTTGTTCATTAAGGAAGATAGAGATGTTCCCTGGAGGCCTAGGACAATCTATAGCTCTAAAAAGTGCACGTGAGAATGTGATCCAGTAAGCCTAGAATCTTCAGTGGGGAGCTACCTAATTAGTTGATAAAAATAGGAAGGATGTCTCCTAGATCTTTTTCCACCTCAGGATTTATTTTCCATTACCAATAAAGATTCATAAGCCTGAACTTTCTTCTTGAAGTACAAGTCTATATCCTTTTTATATATTGTAGATAGTCAGCAGATTATTAAGTAATTCAGTAATCACAATTTTAACCCCTATTTTAAAAAGCAAACTACAAGTAAAAAAATGTGAGACAATATTTGAATGTCTCCTATTTCCCAAATAAGACCTCCAGTTGGGGAGGTCTTAACTGGGGAACAACAGTTTCTCTGTGTATCCTATTGGACCGTTACATTTTGAATAAAAAATTGCATGTCTGTTGAACTGGAGAGAGATTTCTTGACACAATCATTAGGATATTTCTTGGAAGAAGGGCAACATGAACACCAAAACCTGCTCCAATGGTCCTTTAAAACTCATATTGGATACAGTTATTTGAGAAGAAACTGAATCTCTGAACTTACTGAACTCTTTAACTAGTGGCTGTGAAGTTATACTACCTGTTTTACTTTACCTCGGTTCTTAATTACACAATGGAAAGCAAAATAGCTTAATTGGGAAAGGCTGATAATCACCCATAGACAATCCTATGTACTGGAAGTTAATGTTTTTGGTAACCTATGGGAAAATGTGAAATTCAACCTCTTCATGTTGAACCTGTCTGTTCTCAGATGAGTGTTTCAGTCTGCTGAGCTAGAGAAATGCAGATGGTGAATGATTATATTTAATTCATGCTTTTTTTCAACAGCCACTGCATATGCTCTGAGACTGACAATAGATACCCAGTCCTGAAAGTGAGATTGATAGAGGGAATTCTGAATTTTGACCCAATTTAGTGACTTCTTGCTCAGTACTGAAAGACTTAAGAAGACTGAAAGAAGTAGTTTTAGTCATATGCAAAAACTTTAAGTGATCATAAAAAATGTTAAGGGAAATCAAACGTATGCATTAGGTGGCTGGTTTATCTAAAAGTAGGCGACAGCTGAACAAGTGTCAATGATGGCCAATTCGTTACATTTCCTTTCTAATATGTGTTTCAAAATTACATTCAACCTCAAATATTAAGTTAAAAGATTAGAAGTGAAACTTCAGACTCAGTTTGATTTTTGAAGCAATTTTTAAGGCACAAAAAATGAAGAATGTGCCTTTTTCTCTCTTTTCATGTCACAAAAGAAATCTCACAGGATTAGAAAACTGTTTCTTGTTCATTTCTAGTTAAAAGATACATTCTTTCAATGTTAATCCTGCTCCACATATTTGCTAATGAAATACTTCTTTCTTATGTAAGTATTCAATCTCCTAGAACACAGTTTCAGTGATAACTACAGAGAGAGGGTAGGCAACAATTTATTTTCAGATGCAAATGAAACTATTACTGAAGCAAAAGAGTTACATACTGTATCTGTAAGGAATGTATTTACATACTTTCATTTCTAGAATGGGCTTCTTGCTTTGAAATGGAAACAGTTTTCTAACTTAAAGTAGGTAATTACATACTCCATTAAACAAGTAATTAACAGATTACAATTTAAAAAAAAAAAACTTTGAAAATGAGCAATTCAAATGCTGAATACGAAGCATGCTGTTATAATTAGCATAATACTTTTTCATTGTGTATTTGTTAATTCATTTCAAATGAAAAAACAGTCTGTTTTCTCCATGCAGATCATATGCAACAAATAGCATTTTATGATTTAAACACTACCATAGTATAAGGAGAAACTAGTGCTTACACCTTGTGTTAAATTACTTTACAAAAGTAACTCTAAAATAAAAAAACTTCTCATTCTCTAAAAAAATAGGTATAAAGAAATTGGTAAAAATTTTAGAATATCACCATGACATATTCAGCATGCTGAGAGCATTGATTATATGAAGAAAAGGAAAGGTTTGATACTGGCTTTATGAGCAGATACGCTTCTGCCATTAACTTGAAGATAAATTTTGCCCTGAGACGTATTCCAGACATGAAATTTTACCTGCTACTATTTGAAGTATGAGGAAAGGTTACAGTAGCACAGAAGCATTTTCCCATACTTTATGCATTTATGTCATGTGTTTGTTTTGCACATTTGATAGAGTTTCCCAAAATTTAATATACCCAGACAGAATGGTGAAAGCTGTGAATGGGTTTATGAACTCATTCCTTCAGCTCCTTTGCTCAAGTTAGCACATACTGGCCGTATATCCATCCCACCACCACAGTATGCGTGGTTAGCCAACTCTCTCCAGCTGCTGCCCTGAAGCAGTGTTAGCTGTGCTTCAGAATTATGGAAATTGACTTTAGCAGGAGCAAAATTCTTCATATGTGGTCAGCTTTTTTCATCCTTTTTCTAGTTTTTAATTGTTAAAAAGGTGCTAAAATCAACTGTAGTCAAAAAATACCCCACCCAAAACCAAGTCCTTGTAATAGTTTGAGAAGAGCTTATAAAAAAAAATCTCCTCAAAGGGCATTTCTCATAAAAAATAAATTAAAAATCAAGTTGACACCATCCTTTAACAGCTTCAAATTCTGCTACAGTAATAGTTCTCCTGACGTACAGGAAGTTTTTACTTATTCAAACAGTATTTTCACATGTTCTTGCTTCCATATCAGGGCAGAATTAGAAGAAATACTAATTTTTAATCTTATTTAAACCAAAAGAATTAAAATAGAATTTTTAATTAGGAAGACAGTAAAATGAAATAAACAGTTAAGAAGAGCCTGCAAAACCAAAACTTCAGGAATATACTGTGAATACATTCTATGACACCAAAAATATTCACAATCTGTCATTTCCTTTTTCTATTTTTTTTTTTTATGAATTCTCCAATCCAGCTACTGGCAACCCAATCTTGCTTAGTTTATAGGATTTGACAATAAGAGCCCATGGCAATATGGCTGCACAGGAGCAATGTTTTGTTGTATGCATTAATGTCATGATAAACTGAATCACTCTCTTGCTAATGAGGTTGACCTCTTCGGGTGTTATTGCTAGCCAGGGCAGTGGAGATATTCAAATATCTTTGGATCAGTGAAGGCTTAATCTGCACTGAAACACAGTGTCCATAACAAAACTGAAAGTATTGTAAGTATTGTAAAATACTGGATGCAATGCAGTGTTTATGAGTAAAGAACACTGAAAGGCAGCTAAGTCTTACAAAAGGGAGTTATAGGGCTCAGGGATATGTCAATGGGATGAGTTACTCCCACATAGGGCACACTAGTTTCTTCCACTTTCATTTACCCCATAGATGTTTTGATGAAATTGATTTATATCTGCGTCTTTACCTGAAATTGTACCCGTGGTACCTTCAGTGGACTTGAATGTATCTGAATTTTTTCTTTTAAAACTCTAGACATAATTCTGAACCTATTGAACTTAGCTTTCTTATTTACTAATGTTCTTTTTGTGAACAAGTATAGGAAACTGTTATGGCAGAAAATGAAGATTTATAAAACTGAATGTATTTATTAAATTCCTATTAAAAGAATCTATTTTTTATGAAGTTAATTTCTGAAAAATTATCAGACAGTGGTGGAAAAAAAAGGTTATTCATAAGTAATTTCTCTCCAAATATAGATGTTTTAATTACTCATAAAGGCCAATTCTTTTCCTATTTACTTCAAATATAGCATTATTGGACTGAGAACTTTTGCTCCTGAGAGAGGAGCTGTTTGAAACATTTTTATAGAGCTTCCAAGAAGTATGTTCCATGTATCCTTAGAAGCAAATTACTATCCAAAGGGCCTAGTGTTTCTATAGAAGAAGAACCCCATTTTTATCCAAATTTGAGTTACTCATCTTAATTTCCTTCATATTAAAAAAAATCTTGAGAACAGAACTGTTAGACTAAGAATGAAGTAAATACTAGCATAGGTAACTGTAATGAAGAGACTTAACATTAGTAAAGCTATTGCCAGGCAGAATTTTAATCTAGAAAAGTGCTGTATCCAGCCAGCAACTCTGATCCCCTTTCTGCACCTGTCAAAGACAAAAAATCCTCTCACTTTCTATCTGCAGATTGTTTTTATGATCAGTCTTCTTTTCAATGTCATACATTACAGTATGACAATCAAGAAGTAGATAAAAAACACAGCAAGAAACAGAAGGTATAGCAGATAACAAAACAAAATAATTTTAGAGGATAGAGCAATGTAAATTCACATGACAATGAATCTGGTTGTTTTTCAATATTCATTCCCTATGTGAAGTCAAAGTAGCATTAATAATCCAGTCTTATTATAGACTTCAGCATAACTCACAGGTCTGGATCACTGCCTTATGAAGTAGTTTTGGAACCAGAATATGTGAAGATAGCTTTTGGAGTAACTTGAAAAATCTTCTTGTTCAAGGAAAAGCAAATAGTTTCTCATAAAGGTAAGTTAGGGAAATACCTTTTTATTTTTTACTAAATTTTGAAGAAAGAGATGACATAGGATAAAATTCCTATTCATTACTAATTTTTTTCAATATAGAAAGATTTTTTACGATATGATTTTTTCACATAATCTTCCTTGACATTTGTAATGAAATTGCAAAAGCAGGACAAGTAAGTGGTTTATTACATCAGAACAATATTTCAGTTGCTAAAAACATGGCATTAGGAGAACACTGGGTATTTGTTGTTGGTCCAGTGTTCCAGCATTGGAATGTGAAAATTATTTTGATTTAACTTTTGATGAATAATGCTGTGAAAATATTATAGATGATGACAGAAAATGATGATCAATATATTTGAGAGTAAACAATCAAAAATTCCATTCTGTGCTTCCCAATTTTCTTTTATATTGCATTAGCAGATGGCTCCCTCTTGCCAGAACTAACCCACATCTAATGGATTCCCTGGGAACATCAATAGCTAAGCAGCAACAACGTGATTTATGGCTGAAGAATCTTTGCCTTTAACTTCAAAGTGACGGATCCTACTTATTACACTTAGATTGCTAATTACCCTGTCATTGCTATGGCTTCTGCTGTAATCATTAGATATCAGAAGTAAATGTGTTTTACTGCTCTTGCTAGATACTGTGAATTCTCAATTAATTCAAGTGCTGAAAGCATTATTTTATTTCTCAGAATCTCCCAGCAGAAATTGTATGCTTTGTTTTGGACACCAAATTGTTGTTTGCATCTTCCAGTGACATTTTGAAATCTCTTCTTTGTAGAGACAAACACATCCAATCCACCTACTGAGTAACTGAGGTAAGCTGTTATTCTACAGATGTCTCACATCTCTTACTGTTTTTGCTGAGACTGTAGCCTCAGGTGATGTTAGTGGAGGGGTCTTCCTTAAAAATTTCCACTACCTATCATTTTGCAACTACTTTTATCTTTAACCTAAAGCAAAACTGCTCAATTAAATTTTAATAAATTCTACTGGATTATTTTATGGAAATCTATTAGTTTTATTTAGGTATGCTTGGTAGCAAGCTGGTCACCTGCTCTAGTCCTGCTAGCCAGCCACATGTGGCATAGCTCCTCTGTACCTACAAACTGTAGCTGCCTACTTCAGTGAAACTGCAGTAATTCTTTAGGCTGCTGTAATAATAAGAAATATAAGATCTTTATAAAATATGAATCAGGAGTATAGGGCTCATGACCAAATCCTTGTTAAGAAACAAACAAAATGAGTTCACAATCTAGTCTATACATGAGTCCATTGTTTGGATTGTTCTGCCAAAGAATGTCAAGATGAGTTAGGAAGGATCTTGACCACATGTCAAATAGACAGCAACTTTGTGGATTTTCAGCTTCCTATATAGTAAAGTGCTGGATTTGCTGGCTGGGATCATATGAGCATCTTCCCATTATGAATTCCCTTACGGAGCTGAGGCTCCAGTAGTTTTGGCATATTGAATGTATTTTGTCTTGGAGAACTCCCATGCTTCTACATTTCTGAAGCATTTGGACTTAAGCTAATATTTCCAGATGACACTTACTATCTAAGGAGGGGATCACAGGTAGCAGACTGAGTCATCAAATACGCTTTCCTAATATTGTACTTCAGGGCTACATCTAACTTCAGGGTAGGTGTACACTGAATGCAACACATAACAAGTTCTAGACTCTTCGTAGAAGACATCACAGCTCCCATTCTTCCTAATTTTCCCTTCTAAGAAAACTAGGATGTGGGGGAAAAAGGAGATGCAAAACATGGATAAAACTGTATGCTTTGCTCTCATCGACACTGAATCATGATCAGATAGGGAGCACACCCAGAGGTGATGTGTAGTTTTAAGACACTGATATATAGCCAGTTTTCTGTATGACATACACAGTTAATGATGTCGTATGACTGTGATCTTTACCTGGATGTGCGCAATAATTAACTCTTCAGGAGGAAGAAGGCAAATATTTGTTACACATTTTATTGAAACAAATATAAAAAGGAGTGACTGATCAGGATGATGGGATGAGGTGGAGAAGTATAATCTCAGTAACAGTTAAATCCTCCTGTTCTTGAAGGAGAATCCTGAAGAGTTAGTATCCCAAAGAAAACTGTGGAAACCCCAGCATTCAATTATTAAAGCTAAAATGGATTAATCCCTCAATTGAAAAAGCAGAATCACAGAATCATTGAGTTTAGAAGGTACCAGTAGAGATCCACTAGCCCAAGCCCGCTGCTTAAAGCAGGGTCAGTCAGAGCAGGTTGCTCAGGGCTGTGTCAGGGTTTCGAATATGTCCAAGGTTGGAGACTCCACAGCCTCTCACCGTAACCTTTTCCAATGTTCGCTCATCTTCACAGTAAAACAAAACAGGGCAACTCTCTCATCCTTGTATTTAAATGGATTTTCCAGTTATTTTGGTTTGTGCCCATTGCCTTTTTTTCTGTCACTGGGTACCACTGAGAAGAGTCTGACTCCATCTTCTTTATTTCCTCCCATCAGATACTTATACATGTTGTTGTGTCCCCTAGGCCTTTTCTTCTCCAGGCTAAACAATACCAACTCTCTCAGCCTCTGCTCATATGAGAGATGCTTCAGTCCCTTAATCATCTTTGTGGCTCTTTGCTGGGCTTGCTACAATAAGTCCATCTCTCTTCTGAACTGAGGAGCCCAGAACTGGACCCAGCACTCTAGATATGGCCTCAGCAGAGCTGAGCAGAGGGGAAGGATCACCTCCCTTTACCTGTTGGCAATGAGCTTCCTAATGCAGCCCAGGATACAGTTGGTTTTCTTCGTCCAAGGTTGCACTGCTTTGGTCAGCCCCCAGAATCTGCTGCAGGAAGGGTTTTCTCCCCAGGTTCAGGACTTTGCATTTCTCTTTATTGAACTTCATGAGGTTCCTGTCTCTCTATCTGTGCAGCCTGTCGAGGTCTATCTGAATGACAGAAGAACCATCTGGTGTATCAATCACTCCTCCCAGTTTTATGTCTGCAAACTCGCTGAGGGTGCACTCTGTCCCATCATCATCTAGGTCATTAATGAAGTTGTGAACACTACTGGACCCAATATCAACCCCTGGGATATACCACTAATGACTTGTCTCTGGCTGGACTTCGTGCCAAAGATCCCAACCCTTTGAGCCTGGCAGTTCAGCCAATTTTTAGTCCACCTTACTGTCCATTTACGTTGCTCGTACTTCATCAGCTGGTCTATGAAGATGTTATTGGAGACACTGTCAAAAGCCTTGCTAAAGTCAAGATAAATAGCATCCACTACTCTCCCCTCATACACCCCAGTCATCTCATCACAGAAGGCTCATAGTGGTTTCTAGATTTTTAGAGCACCAATCACCGACAAATTTTACATGTCTTTTAGACAGCACTGTACTGCTGACATCAGTCTTTAAACTGAGTATCTTATAAAGGCAAGAGAGTTCTGTGACCCATTGTGCAAAACATTCCTGTAAGTCTTTTCATGACATATAACTTTGCATAAAGGAAAAATAGCATTTTTTTCCAACAATTCCTATCTCAAGAAGGAAAATACAAAGAAAAAGACTCTACTTTTAGCACTTCAGTCCAGGCTTAACAGGATTACCACTACAAAATGTAAAGCATATAAAAAATGAGCAGTAACTCTTAACTTTGTGAATGAGCATGGAGTAGGAAAAGCCAACATTTTTAAGGTTGTCTTGGGTAACAAATGCCCTAAAAAGGAAACTGGCATATTTTGAGCTTGAACCTCAAGTGTTTGTCTCTCTGGACTGTTGTTTATACCTGTAAAAAGTAGATGTAAAGTGCAGTTACTTTGAGAAGGCTCTCCTATTTCCAATGAAAATACTGAAGTCCTGCCAAGTACAAAGTACTTTTGGTCTTATGCTTAAATATCATCTTAAAAAGGATTCAAGTGAATCCAGTAGTTTTATTTGTATGGACAGAATTTTGGAAGAAGAATTACCTCAAAAATATTTTCTTATTTTTCAAGAAAGGTGGTAGGAATATTGGTTGTCATGTTTTTCCTTTCATTCTTTCCCAGTATGAGACGAAGTCTAAGTATTTAAAAGAGAAGTCCAGCCAGACACAGAAATACAAACAAAAATGTGTTAATAAAAAATACCTTACTAAATTTCCCAGTAGTAATAACTAGAGGGACAAAGAGACTGTCAGTATGCCACAAGGGACTTTCCATTTAGTACCCTTGAAGCTGTAGACAGAGTTTTTGGTTATGAAAGCTGTATGATAGATATTTTATATTTCATAAAGCAGTGCCTCTATTTATCTGTTATACATTCAGTGTGACGAGGCAATTCTTAATTTGGTGCTCATCAGCATATAGAAAAGTTCTTTGCTGTTCATACTTGGATATAATGTATGTTTCCTAACTTTTCACTGTTTCAGCAAAAGTGTCGCACAGTATACTGAAAAATCCAATGTTACAATGATATTCATTAGGGCTACTTGGATATAATTGCTTTGTACACACCTCATCCATCCAGCTGTTAATGGATCAGTGTTAGAACTAGATTTAGAACGTGTCAGCATTTTGATGCAAAGGGCTGAAACAAACACTTTGTTTATGATTTTCAGTGCTACTTAGGAGATTTGAATGTCCAATTTCCATCCAGATTAATTGACATCCAAGTCCTCTAAGTGCCCAGCTATCTCAGTGTTCAGGTCCTGTGAATCTTTTGGGAAATAGTATGAGGTTTGTCACTGCAAAGCTCAGTGTGTTTAAATGTTCATCTACCAGATGTAAATGTCTTACATAATCTGCAAAAAAGTGTTAAGAATACATGGTAATATGCAACAACAGAAAGGTTAATGTATTTCAGAGATATTAGATATGCTTGTTAGCAATATTTAGAATAACTCTGACAGCTTTCATTACAGTTTCCTCTCCCATTAATTTCTTTAAATATTTCCCCTCTAAAGAAATGCATTCAACTATGTTATAATTAACTTGGCTGCCAAAAGATATTATATATCATCAGATGTTCACCAGCGTAAGGTAGTCAAAGAGTGGCAGTTGTATTGTTCAGTGTTTAATCAGGTCAAAGCTGTGGCAACTTTCATTATAGTTATTGTCAGTACACTGCTTAATGCTTGGAACAAACCTTGTCATATGTCAGCTCTTGAATCTTTTCTTTTAGCCATGTATAGGGGAAAAGACTGTACCCGTTAAATTTGACAAGCATGTTTCCGTAATAAGTATAGGTATATTGCTGCTAAAATTTTAGGTGATTTGGACATGTAGTGTGAGGATAGGAAGTGAACAAATATATCTGGGTAAAGTGGAAGAAAATTACAACTCCTGTAGCTAAGACAGGTGATAAGAAACCAGAGCAGAGAAACTGAGGCAGGCAAACTACATGATCCTTTCATAAAACTCTAGTATATCTAAAACACTATCTTAAGAGCAAAACTGTTATGTACCCTTACAATGTATCTGAGTCATCACCCTAGACTAAGGTTTTAGACCTACCATCCACACATCTGCCACTTGGCTCAGCAAAATAATTACAGTAGTACTTTGTCCTTCTTGTGTCCGTTTTAGCATTCCTTTTATTCTACATATATATTATAATTTATGACAATGTTACAATATTTGTTTCTACACTGCCTGTTTGGCTCATTCTCTGTTTCGCTCCATGTCCATCCACACTGTCTACATTCTGCTTGGCTCCCAGGGCTTCCTGTTTGAAGCAAATGAAACAGCTTCTTTCAAGGAGAAACCAATTAAGACAATAGTTTGCTCCAGGATCTTCTCCGTATAAATCTGTCTCACCATAAAGGCAAATCAGGTTTTTCTCTCTCTGCTTGGGACAAGCAATATTATTCTAGCCTTTATCACATCATGGCATGCATCCACAAGCCATGCTTGCGATGCATGTACCCCTTACCCCAAGTGCCATGCTATGAAAAACAAAACAGTCTCATTATTTGTCTGGCAAGCTTGTTTTTGCTAAGGAACTTGTGTTAGAAACACCTAAAATGTCTCAAGGGTAAAAAAATAGCATTTTAGGGATGAGGATACAAAGAAGCTCCTTTTTCTACTCAGTCTTTTGCTGCCGTATCTATGATGGCCCAGTAGCTTGGCACTGCAGGTTATAGTTGCATTGTTGAGCAAATCTTTAGCTGTTGAACTATTGAGCAAAGCTGCTTTAAATGTGAGAAGCTAAAGACTGCCTACAAGACCAAATAGTGAATACATTGATGATCGTGAGGCTACAATGAAGCCTTTTAACTTTTTGACTTGACTGTCTTACAAAGTCCCTTTGACTATGTTAAAAAGAAGAGACCAGGAAGAACTTCTGTCTTTGAGCACAATTTCTGGAGACTGGGGCAAGGCCTAGATGATAGTTTTGCTTTGAATACATATGTTTATGCATGGAGGCAAGGGACACCAACTGCATTTAAGGGAAATACACTATGTGAGTGACATTTGTAGGAAGTGCCCACTCATGAGGTCAGTTAGTTGTATATGCATGTGGCTCTCCAGTGAAGGTCTTCTGAACAGAATAGTATTGTATGTGGATCAACCACAAGACAAGAATGAAACACAGTTTGGCAATTTTTTTCACAGGTGTATGGCAAGAAGGGAAAAATATGAAGACTTAGGAATGTTCGACTCTTCTGTATTCTTATTATCATAGACATAACCTCCCATAAGGCTTGTCTTTCTGTTACATCAGTTCATGTCTTCTCCTTCTCTCTTCAGGTCGTTCCCCTCAGTTGTTGCAGAGATTGTAAGTTCTCATAAAACTGTTCCTGCAGTTACATGTATGTTACATGTATGCTTCCCACCATTATACAAAACAATGGCCCAGCTACCTCTCTGTCTTATGGAAATTTAGTGTCCTTTCTAATAATTACTTTAAAAAGCAATACAATTCTCACTGATTCATGATCAACTGTAGTTGTGATGAGTATGAGTATGCTGCCATCATAATAAATGTCATGTATGGCAACAAAATCTAGAAAGTATATCACCTTTCTAATGATTGAAGAAGTACTTTGTGAATGTCAACGTAACTGAATAGCAATAGAAAGGGCAGCAAGCAACACCAAAAAGCAGGTAAAGGAAGCTACTGAGAACTCTTTTGCCCTTTGTTGTCTTGCCTTTAGTTACTGTTAAAGCATGGATTCTACAGGCATATGTTCTTTTACAGAGGAGACAGTTTGGGCACTCAGGAACTCTAACAAAATTTAGACTTCTGAATTGTTTGTGTTGATTTTGGAAGTTGGAAGAGTGACAGTTGTCTTTGGACACATCATGAAAATGTGATTATATGCTTTCATGGGGTCTTGACCTTTAAATCTTTACATATTTATGGCAAG